>NC_030432.2:12660894-12985894 GCF_001660625.3 Ictalurus punctatus | reverse complement strand
TTTCCCAGATGGAAATAATTAGAGAAGAACTGAGCATGGTTGGCAAAAGAGAAGCTCAGGAAGGATCTCAGATGTGCCAGCAGTCCAATTTGGTAGTTCTTCTACATTTCTGAGCTAGCTGCTACATGCAGAAAAAGGAGGGATTAACTAAAAAGATAGCTGAGAAATAAATGGCCGAGATTAATAAGTTCAGATATTGACAACTCTGTTGTAAACATAATAATGGTGTAATAGAGTGATCTTGATGTAGGTTGCCAGAATGTGATTAGAAATCGGTTCTTTAAGCATCTCAAGCAATCTCGAGTTCTGAGTACTAGAGCCTCGGTTATGATTTTGACCAGTATGACCACTTGCTGTTTTTAAAATATACGTGTGTTTTATCATGGAGGCGGAAAATGATAACGTTCATGTGTTTCCGTTAGGCCTGACATAACAAATTTCACTGTTCAGATAATGTTTAAATTTTCACAAGATTTATGTATTCAAAGGCAAAATACATCATAATTACATATTCTAAAGCCATTTTAATTTTAATTTTCTATGTTATCTTATGTAGGTCTAAGAGAATATGCATTTCCTTGGGTTGTCACTTGCTGTAAATAAATAAAGGCTTTGAATGAACGCATGTTATTTTGTGCCTATTATACTTTAGAAAAGATTAGTTGTTAAGTTGTTTTTGTGTCAGGCATCTGTCCTAAATGTGACAGTAGGCTACATTCAGTTACACTTTCTCTGTGGTGGAATCTCAAACGGTGTTAAGCACGTAGTGCACTATATAGGGTTAAGAAAACGTGTGCTCTAGATTGTTCTAGCATATGTGGGTATATCTAATGAATTTGGATTTGAAATGTATGAATTACTGCTGTATGAAGACAAGTAGAATGTGATAGGTGTTTGTATTTATCCTGGTCTGCGCACACAATTGAAACTTGAATACCGGTCAGGGTCCCGGTGGATCTGAAGCCAAGCTTGCAACACTGGGCACAAGAAGGAAGAATTTACCCCAGATGGGATGCCAGTCCGTCACAGTCTAACCAAATATCAACAACAAAAACATTAATTTATCAATCCAATTTCTGTACCGCTCATCCCAAACACGGCCGTGGCAGAGACTGGAGCCTATCCCAGGGAACTCGGGGCAGGAGACAGGGGATACCCTGGACAGGGTGCCAACCCATCTCCGGGCACAATTGCACACACACTCGCACACCCATTCACACACTACGGACAATTTGGAAAGGCCAGTCAACTGACAATGCGTGTGTTTGGACCATGGCCAATAAACTCTATCACATAGAGTACCCAGGGAAAACGCCTTGGAATTTATATAAATTACATAATATGTAAAGAAACAAAGGATGTGGGCAAGATCCAGGGTGTATCCCTGAGGCATGGGAATTAATTGTAACAAGTCATAGTCATGGGAATAAGTGTTAAGGAGTGTTGTTTAAACAGTTTGCATAGATTTTACATCCAGAGAAGGCAGATTATCAAGGCCTATTCACTAGCTAACAAATCAGCTAATAGGCTTGTTAGCATCTAACATGATTAAATTTGATATTATATCCTGACAGATATTATGGAGATGCTAAACAAATATGATCTCTAGCTATACATTACAGATAATATAGCTAATGGACAGAGTCGTGTAGTGGTTCACGTTGCCTCATCACAGCTCTGTGGAGTTTTGAATGTTCTTCCTGTGTCTGTGTGTATTTCCTTTGGATGATTCAGTTTCCTCCTAAAGAAAAAGAAAACATGCCAGTAGATGGATTAGCTGTACTAAATTGTCCTTAGGCGTAAACGAGTGTGTGGATGGGTGTGTGCGCATGATTACCTGTGATGGACTGGCATACCGTCTGGGGTGCATTCCTGTTCTGTACTCAGTGTTCCTGGGATAGGCTCCGGATTCACTGTGATCTTAACCAGGATAAAGTACTTACTGAAGACGAATGAATGAACGTAGCGAGTTTTTCTTTTTAGTCTCTTCCTTACTGCAGACTGTCCCTGGTGTCTGAGATTGGTTCAAAATAAAGCTGACTGCCAAAAAGTTCCATATCGTACTATCGTGTGTTTATCACACCCTAGCCATGCATTTGTACTGCTGCATCGAATTACGTCATTGAACGTCTTTATTCCTGTTAATGTTGTAATGGGTGATGGATGACGTGTCAGACGGTGCCCAAATGCGATTTTATCTGCAGTCTGTATCGTCTGGTTTGTCGTGGGAGCCTTAATGTAGGTAAGATTTAAGTGTGACAACTTAAGTTCGTCTTAATCTTGAATTACGTTGTTTACACTTATAGTTATGAAAACCTTGTAACAGTTTATATATGTGACAGTTTATGATTGCTTTATCTTGTGGTTTTGCTGTGGGGGTTTAGTTTTCCTCAGTATCTGTATAGCATATTACTGTTTTGTTAATGCTATTAAGATCTTGTTAATGTGTTCAGGAACAAGTACTTGGCCAAGATGTTCATGTACATACTGATTTACAGTAGTGAACTCTCATCAAAACAAGATAAGCATGTCACGTTTATTTTTATTGTCACCTCATCCTTATCCATACATGCTTAATGGTATGAAATATCATGGAACATGGTGCAATATGCAAGACCTGTAGAGGATTCTTGAATGAATTCTTGCAGCATGCAAACAAAAGTGCTTCAGAAAGCAGCATTGTGGTACATTTGAGTTGAATTGCAGTTGGATCAAGTTTCTAAATCTTGTATTATCTTCAGACAAACCAGCTGTGTAATTATTGAGCTTACACGTGTCCATAAGGTTTTCCCTGAACTGTTCTTAGGAGCAGGACTACAAGTTTTGGAGTAATGAAATGATCATAAAATCCATAACTTCTGTTCATTTAAGCACTTAAGGATTGACATGTTCATCGAGAACACTTGTGTGTGCAGATAGCTGAATTACACATGAATTTTTTTAAAAAGTATCCTTTTAATCTGTGAAGAGTTTGTGTTTTGTTTTGGTCTTTCTACATTGTACCTTTTTACATCAGAGCAGAATTTGCAAATGAGAAAAAAAAAGTGTTTGTGACATGAAGAGGAAATGTGTTTCCTTGCCCTCAGATGAGTACCTTGTAAATCCTGTTTACCTGTAACTGTCTCTATTAGTCTTGGGCAAAACCCTTTTGATGTGTAGGTGTAAAACTACTTCAAGAAGAGACCAGTATCCTAGAGCGATATGGCAGCCATGATTTCCCTCAGAAAAACAAGTTGCAGTAATAAACCCTTGAACGCTACTTATTGTGGATCTCTTACATTACAGGCCATTTAGACTATAACTATCTCCAGCGATAGACGGCGTGATGGTGGTATTTAAATATTAAGAGCGAATAATCAAGTTGATGTGAACTTTGGGCATAAATGAATATGTATAGAGTGATTGTTTGAATGCAAAGTGGTACTCAAGAAATGTTTACAGCGTATTGTAAAGAAAAGTGAGCAAAAAGGCCAATCAGGTGGAGGAGGAGCTCAGGGCCTCTAGATCAACTGTTAGTTTCAGGAAATCCCCATGTGGTTTTCAGTCGTCTCTTTCTCTGTCTTTTTCCCCCTTTCTTGTTTCTTTCGTTGCCTTTGTTACTCGTCTTGGCTTTTTTTTGTCTGCCCTTTTCCACAGATCATTTTCCATAGTGGGGACGTGAACGGTGGTCAGGTAGAACTGACAGCGGGTTTGGCAGAAATATATTCTGTCATGCAAGTACATTACAAAATGGTGAAACGGTAGTGAACAGTTTCTTGATGATACAGAAGGTTCTAGTGTACTTCCTATCTCAAACTAAACTTCAAGCCTCTTTTCCACACCTAATGTACAATAACGTCACACATTAATTAAGGCTAATTAAACGGTACAGAACATACCATTGCTGAATAAAGGATTTTCCATGGTGTTATCCAGGTACTATTATAAACAATGGGAGTGGGTTGTTGTGCAGCTCTACTAGTCTGACATGTAGTAACATGAGCCACCGCTGTCTACAATTACTCTCATCACCTATTACAACTGTGACGTTTCTCCCAGGCATTTAAATCGTTCTCTGAATCAGCAACGTATCATGACATGGTCATGCTCTCCTCGCCTTTGTTGTTTTATTTCCCAACAACACATGGGCTTTTAACTGAATTAAGAGTTGAAGTTACACAGCACAACCCAATATCACTTTAATGCTCCCGCGCTGTATACCTTACTTCTTTCCAAATTAGCTCACAAGCTGAATTAACAAACATTAACTGAATGCCAACACTTGCTATGCTCTATTTGCACACATAGACTTTGTGTCTCTCGAACCTCTCCGTGATTATGTGGCCGACTCCTATTGTGCTCTTGTGTACGGCTGCAGCTCCATGGTTGGCTGCGTTCTGTTGGCCCAGAGAGGTTCAGACAGTCTATTGTCAATCAGGCTCTTAAGTTAAGCAGGTGCCTATGAATACCCCCCTCTTGCTCTCAGCCCCTTGAGAGGTGTAACAGAGAAGGCAGATGAGGACGAAGATTGTCATTGAATACAGCAGCAGCCCCGTGTACTGTGCCAGGCTGCGTCTGGTGCAAACTAACACCCCGCCGTGTGTGAGGTTCGCTCGTGTTCGAGCAGTGCATTAAATCAACCCAGGGCATCCTCGCAAGCAGTCAGCCTGCCTCCTCCTGCTGCTCCTCACCTGCTGAAACTTTAATGCCTTTCATTACTCATCTGCACTCCGTACAGTACACAGTAGAGCTGTCAGTAGAGACTACACTGTTTGAATCCTATGAAGATCATTAAGAATTGAAAGGCAACATTTTTTAATGTTTAACTCACTTAAGTTTAGTGTTTCCTAAACTTTTTATCCAAATGACTCTTGTGGTGTTTGATGCCGGAGAAGAGGTCTGAATTAATGCATGGTGTTTATGGCTTAATTTATTTTCACTTTTAAAAAAATTATGTATCAATTTCTATTTAAGTAGAAGACACAAGGTATACTTAAATTAATGTTACCTATAAGCACATAGCACTTATAGTTTTCTTAGTGATTTCTCTGTGGTTGAATCTTAGGATGTCTTCTGTGGGCGTATAGTGCACCAGGTCGGTTGTACACTATAATGCTATACTTTCTATATTGAGCGAATACAGTGACTACGTTTACACGGACAAGGTTAATCTAATTATTGACCTTATTCTGAATAAGAAAATATCGTGATTAAGGTGTTTACATGAGTTGCTTTTAGATTATTCCTTTCATGTTCCCGTGTTACATGTTACAGAACAATGATCGATTAACAGCACACGTCATTACACGTTCACACGTTCCCTCCAGAATTTCACGTATCAACAAACAGTTCGTCTTCGTTATGGGACCGGAAACAATTTCAGGCATTACATTTTTAATTTTACGAAAGCTTCAAGTGCAGTTAATTATTTGTCATGCTATACATGCAAATAGACAACTGCTTGAAGCCATAGGCTGCGTCCGAAACCGCGTACTCACCTACTATATTGTAGCTGAAATACATGTATTTCTCTTACTATACAGTAGGTAAGTACGCGGTTTGGGACGCAGCCGCGTTCTCTGGTTTGCGGTCAAACGGTTGAGCACTGCCGTGTGTGTATGTGTCCTGTCGCAAAATGTGGTGAAAACTCCCACAAGACGTCAATAATGTGATTAAGGTGTGTACATGTCTTTAATGCACGTCGATAATGCGACTAAAACAGGAATACTCCACACGTCTTAATTCGATTTGTGTTTACTTCGATTATGACTTTAGCTGGATTAAGGTAACCAATAATCGCTGTTTACATTGTAGTTTCTTAATTTGAGTATTGTCTTAATCAGATTAATATCGGAATATTGACTTAATAGATCAACGTGTGTTTTCGAGGGGACATGTTCATAGCAGATTTTTATGTGCAGCCTAGCTTTACATCGGAGACAAGGGAACAAGCACATGAAACTATTTTAACACTGCTTTCTCATAATACTCTTTGGTCATTATGTGTCACAGTTTTCTCTTTCTGTGGTTTGTGATATGAACACATAATGTTGCACTACTGCTGACGGACTTTGTCTGTAGCACTATAACAGGATAATTGGTTTGAACGGCAAATATCAGTAATGAAAATAATAAACATTAATATTTTAAAGGAAGTACACACCTCAGAGAGCTATCTGATATCAGCTTAAATGGGTGAGGTCAGAATAAAGGTAAAAATAATTTGAAGAGATTTAGATCATGTGAAGTGAAGAGATGAGGCTTCAATGTACAAAGTCATGAGTCCCCCATGACTCACTGCTTTCACCAACAGAAAGCATGGATCTTGAGTCTCTCAACATTGTTGCTGTTCAAAAGACTGTGCTGTACCCAGAGCTAGTATGACTGCTGATAGGGGCTTTAAAGGTGCCTGATGCAGTATGAGTGTATATCATTTTGTCTGAGAGACTATGCTTTCCGGCCTGTGGTTCATCTGGCAGCTGTGTGCAGAGATGGATGTCTCTGTCTTCCTGCTCTGCTTGTTTGTCATGGGTACAGAAAAGACAGGTCAGGCTTGCTTACTATAATAACCCCTATCTATTTATAGACAGCCATGCACACTGTTAGGCGGGCTTCTAAATCAGGAGAAAGACAGGTGGAGCCACAATAGATTGTACTGTCTACTAGTGATTGACACGTTGGGAGGCAACTTTTTTTCCCACTAGCTTTCTCCACAATTAGTCATGGTCAGCTCTGATTCTTATAGGCATATCTGCTTCTGTGCCCTAATTAATCCAACGAACATCATTGTTTTGTGGGTGTGGACTAGTGAATACCACATGAAGGCAGATTTTAACTACTTATGCTACTGGGGGTGGGAAATATGCCCAAAAACAATCATATGATGAGATTTGAAGACATTAAGGTTTTGTTTTCTGGCAACACAACCATAGTCTTGCATTTAAATCATTTTTAAAAAATCTGTGAGTTCAATGATACTTTTAATTACAAAAATGAATAGCTTTTTATTTATGAAAAAATGTTACAAGGTCAAAGATCCAGATTTTTAACATCAAATCAGCTGCTTTCAATCAGAGTTTGTAATTGTTATAAAATGTTCTAAAAAAAGATATCACAATAGTGGTAATATTTCAGAAAGATTTGTTGTCATAAAATGTATGTAGATGTCAATATTATTTTTGTATATTATTTCAGATATTAATAATATATTTTTGTTTTTTCCAGCTACGTGTGCAACAGTACCGACTGTGCTTGTGGAAAGTCATTAACTATGCACTATAACTGACCTATTCATGAACATAAAACATCTTTTGGCTAATCTTCTTGTCGCTTTAAGCAACCTAATAAACTTGTTCTTGCATCAACTCATTTTCACACTTGCAGCTAACCACATGTATAGCCGTTTTTGCCCTCTCTTCTCCTTGTCACACACACATGCACACACAAAGACAGCAAGAGCAGCAGCAGCTTTCACCCACCTTATCACACTGACGTCATTGATGGGGATTTCCTCAGCTCTAAGTGTTTTGTATGTAAGATTGCACATAGAAATGTTTCACTGAAAGATTGCAGTAAAATATTGTGTGATCACAGTTTTTTTTAACATGACCTTTTGACTTAAGCATTCTTGATTTTTAAGATCTACTTGCACTGCCCACCCACATTCTGTATTTATTTCTTCTTATTTATTTTATTTTTTACACAAATTTCCTTCCAATTTATTCACTGCCGATTCTCTCTCATAGTCTAGTTGGAGGAGGCATAATGTGCTTACTCTGAAACACGTGACGCCACCGCACATTTTCAAACTCAATGCTATCCTTTCACCCAGACAGCAGGGCTGATTATGCTCTTGTGGACATGCACTCCCGACCCCACATGTCTATGGTATCGTCAGATCTTGTGATCTTCTGATATTATTATGCTGTTGTTCCACTTGGGCTTCAGGTTACTGCTTGCTGTTTGATGTCCATTTAGTCTATACTCTTTGAATTTGTCAGGGCTCCATGATCACATGACATCCAATAATAATCACAGCCATGACCACATGTCCAGTCATATTCACAGCTGATGATCATGCCTGCATTTTTTCAGTTTCTGTCGCTCTTGTTTTTCTCGGGAGGCCTGTATTGCGGCGTTTACGTTTTATGGCATTTGGCAGACACCCTTATCCAGAGCGACTTACATTTATCTAATTTTATACAACTGAGAAGTTGAGGGTTCAGACCCTTTCTCAAGTGCCCAGTAGGGGCAGTTGAACTCATGACCTTCTGATCTGTAGTCCATCTACCACTGCCCAACTAACCAGTAGTATAGTAAAATTGAACCATTGATGTTACCAGACTTTTGGGCGGTGCGCTTCTGGGTGAATGAACTGACAAAGAAAGTAACTATATACATGTTAAGTTTTGTTTCCTCTGTCCGTTGGTTCCTCAGGCAGCATCACAGCACAGAGACGGCTCTCATAAAGATAATTAATACTATTCGGTTAAATACTGACTCAGGCCAAATAACCGTGCTTGTATTATTGGATCTCAGTGCTGCTTTTGAAACTGTCGACCAAAATATATTCGTGGACAGACTGGAAAACTGGGTAGGGCTCTATGGGACGGTCCTATGGGACATATCTAGAAGGGGGGGGTTTCTATGTGAACATAGTCAGCTATGAATCTTGGTGGACGTCCATGATGTGTGGAGTCCCACAAGGCTCAATCTTTGGACCGCTGCTGTTCAAACTGTATATGCTCCCACTAGGCCAAATTATAAAGAGGAACCAAATTGCATACCATAGCTATGCAGACGACACCCAGATTTACCTAGCACTGTCGCCTTATGATTACCATCCCATAGACTCCTTGTGCCAGTGCCTTAGATGTTGGATATGCTAAAACTTCCTTCAGTTAAACAAAGACAAAACAGAAGTTATCGTATTTGGAAATGAATATGAAAGTCTCAAGTTGAACACGTACCTTGACTCCAGGGGTCTAAAGACAAAAAATCAAGTCAGTAATCTTGATGTCATTTTGGAGTCTGATCTAGGTTTCAGTAGTCAAGTGAAAGCAATAACCAAATCAGCCTACTATCGCCTCAAAAATATAGCGAGAAGTAGGTGTTTCATTTCCAGTCAACCCTTAGAGAAACTTGTTCATGCATTCATTACCAGCAGGGTGGATTACTGCAATGGACTTCTCACCAATCTTCCCAAAAAGACCATTAGACAGTTGCAGCTCATTCAGAATGCTGCTGCCATGATTCTCACCAGAACCAAAAAATAATAATTTTTGGAACCAAAAACCAAACATTACTCCAGTCCACAGGTCTTTACACATTGATTTTAAAGTACTATTACTAGTTTAGAAATCACTACATGGCCTAGGACCTAAATACATTACATATATGCTTACTGAATATAAACTGAACAGGCCTCTCATATTATTAGGATCAGGTCAGTTAGAAATACCAATGGTTTACTCAAAACAAGGTGAGACAGCGTTTTATTTTATTTGTTTTTATCTCCTGATCATTTTAATGCATTTTTCAAATTTTTATTTCTTACTTTTATTTCTTGTTCTTATATTTTTAATACCTTGTATTTCCTTTATCATTTTTTATGTAAAGCACTTAGAATTACCATTCAAACTTGTCTTGCCTTGCCTAAGCTCTTTGTGGTTTGTGTGTGTTCCTGCCCCCTGTAGGTGAAGCTGGTGAAGTACATCAATAAGCAGCTGCAGTGTAAGCAGAGGGTTCCAGCATGTGAGCGATCACAGGCCCTCAATACCTACCCACACCTAGTGGATTGGCTGCATACCATTAATCTCAGGCCTCAATTCATAGAGGTATGGTGTCTGTGTGTGTGTGTGTGTGTGTGTGTGTGTTTTATTGTATAAATTAATGCTATTTCTTCATACTGCTCATCTTTCTATTGTTTGAGTCCTTCGCTTCTCCCCAACAGTGTTTCCAATGGTTGCATTACATATTATATTAGCAAATATTAGCAAATCTGTTGAATAACATGAATGCACTTGTTAAGAGTAAGCATGTTAAATACTGTCTGTGGGTTAATTGGTATTAAGCAGTGTCAGATACAGGATTCCCCTAGAAACATTTTTATTAATATGTGTTGTTGGTTATTTACAGGGGCAGGGGATACATATAGTCTCTCTAACCATGACAACGGACTATTCAGTTCTGCTTTTATTTTTTACACTAGATGCGGTGCATGCAAATTTCTCCTGTGTTGTTCAGTATAGCGTTTTAGCATCAGTGACGTGCAGCAAACAGTGTTGCTGCACTTGCCTGTCCTCTGTACTTCTTTAATGTCTGGAGCCTGTTTTGTAATGCTTGTGGATTCTAGTTCTAACAATGAAAAAAAATACAATATTTATCTTATTTTACACACTAATTCTCAATTCCTGCTGCAGCTGCAGTCACCCTCACAGTTGGTTATAATAACATCGTTTATGACAGTGATATTGGCACTTTAATAGCAAATGATCTGCTATTCTATACAAAGCTGAGTGTTCTTACAGTTTGAACATCACATGAGCCTTTTTTTTTTTTCTTTTTTTAAAATCAGCACCAAAAAAACTCTTTTCTGCTCAGAAAGAGCTCTATGTTCAATAAATGTTGATGTTCACTAATACATAAGGCAGGAAGCAATATTAACTGATGGACTGGAAAATTAATCTTTTCCTTCCCACTACTCATAGTGGATATAATATTGGAGCAATTTTTAATCAGAGCCCTTTGCTGATTGAGATCATTCGCAATTGCGTTGAAAACACACGATCTCACTGACATTCCAGTCCCCCGTGGGCTCCCACACCCGATCCGCTTCCTAATCCTAGAATACGCCGAGTCAGCCTTTCTGTCGTACATGCTCCACTCACTCTATTTTTATACCCCACCGTCCCCCGGCCTGTGTGTACACACATAACACACACTCAACTGGCCAGAACAGGATTGCACTGGCTTCCACGCTGCCTTGTCTACTTTTGTTAGATAGAGGCAAACCGAATAGGGGCAAGAAGATGAGACTGCTGAATAAGTGTTAGAGGGATGACTCAGAAGTTTTGTCCCAAAAGGAAGCAGCTACATTATGCCACGTATGTCATTATCTATGTCCGTGCTGCATTTCGGACAAGTTGCGCAGGTTGCAAGTCTATGTTTTTGTGTGTATGTCTTTCTGCAGGTGTGTTGTCCATGCCTAACCACTTGTTTCCATGTGCATGTTCTCTTGACACTATTTCAGTGCTGTATACGGTCATATAAAAAGCTTATGTCATTCCTTTTTTTTTTTTTTTTTTTTAAAGCTGAACAAAGGCTATTCTCCTTCTCTGAGCTGCTGGATTCACAGGGCAGGCACATCGCATTCATGCATGAGAATGGTGGCCCACATAGCAGCATTCTTTCTCTGTTAGGCTGATCAGGAGAGGATGAGCACTGAAGGTCACAGCAGCTATATTGTTGCAAGGTTGTGATGATATTCTCAGGAAACACATAGGAATGTCCTTTGGGGCAGACAGGATCAGGCTAGCTCTTTGAAAAGAATTTGCATGATAATATTTAGGGAAATATGTTTTGTGTGTGTAATATCTGTAAGCGGGCACACTAGGCTTCCCAGCATATCACAATTAGCAGGAATCATATCTGTACATCACCCCTACTGCTGCATGACTGTCATGCATGATTATGTAAAGTAGGATTATTTCTTGGGCAACTTTGATTTTTTTTAATCAATACTTTGTCAGTGATAAATATTTATCATTTGGAAGTTCTAAGAATAGCAGAGGGTAGCGTGGTTTGAACACTCACAGTTTGTCATTGCAAACTTTTTGCAGTTTGGTTATTTGCAGTAGTAACAGGTATGCGCTACACGTATTTCCAGGAAATGATGGAAAGCAGTTACAACAGCAGTGTCATTTGAAACCTCTTTTTCTTAGTTATTATGACTCATGCATGGAGGCTACTGTAAATAATTCGACTTTCCATTGCTCAATCCAAGAATCTCTCACTCCTTAGAGTCACTAACGGGACATCTTCATTCCATTGTTCGAAAACAATACAACATATATATATTTTTTACGCAGAAATCACCCAGATAAAGGTATTCACTGTTTAAATTTGAAGTTGAGTAGGTACAGTAACATTTGGCATGTGTTGCTCAACCCTATTTCAGGAGATCTACTGCATAACACCTGTTCAGATAGTGAAATACTACTGAACGTCTTGATCAAGTGTTCTGATAAAATGCTACTGTTTGATGGATTTCACTGTTGAAAGATTTAGTATTAGGATGTAGATGAATATGTATTAACTTGTAATAACAATATTCTCATTGAAGAAACAGTTCCGCGTCCTTTTTAGTACTGCTCCTGCATTTCTGGTTCTTTCACTACACTTGCAATAGCAGTGTTTTACAGTCTGTGTTGAACTGTAGTTGAAGTTGAACAAAGATGAACATTGTTTATCTGATATGTAAGAACTCCTGCAAAGTCTCTTCTAAAAACTGAAGAAATACTTCAAACTGTATGCTATATGAAACATACATAACCTTATATTTATGTATACATTCACCCTGAAAAATGTTGGAATGTCAAGGCAGTTCTTTTGTTATTGCTACACACAGAAGACATTTGGGTTTGAGATCAAAAGATGAATATGAGGTGATAGATCAGAATCTCAGCTTTCATTTCCTGATATTTGCACCTAGATGTGTTAAACAACTTGGAACATGACACCTTTTGTTCCAGAACACCCAACTGTTAGGTGATCAAAAGTATTGGAACAGAGAGTCTTAGCGTAAATAACACTTAATGTTTGGTTGCATATCCCTTACTTGCATTAACTGCATCACGTTAGCGACCCACCGGCTTGTACCACAGCTTCTTTCAGTTATTGTTTGTTTTGAGGGTTTCTCCGCTCAGTTTCCTCTTCAGAGGTCAAATGTATGTTCAGTTGGGTTAAGGTCTGGTGATTGACTTGGCTAGTCTAAAACCTTTCACTTTTTCCCCCTGATAAAGTCCTTTGTTGTGTTGGCAGTGGTTTTCGCCATTGTCTATCTGCATAATGACAACAGACAGACACTGTCTGTGTTCCCTGTGTAAATATATCTTAAATAAATATAGGAATAATAGGGACGAATTGCATCATCACTGTACTGACGAATGTTAACGACGTTGTCGGTAAGGAGTCCACTGAACCATAAACTTTAAATCAGTCATTTTATTCACTATGTGTACGCTTTATTAATGTTAATACACATTTTTCATGTTCATATTTAATAACAATTTTACATCTTATTAAAAATATGTGAAAATAAAGTATGTCACAAGTGACTTGCACTGTTTTTCCCCTACATTTAAAGCTGCAGTACGGAACTTTTTTGGGTTAAAAATGAATAAAAATCAATTATTGAGCAATTATATTTTTAAAAAATCAGTGTTAAAAACTTTCAGAACAGTGTTAAAAAGTAATGATTTATAAATTGAGGATGGTGGACTGTTTGTAGCTTGTTCTTACAACAGTTGTTTAGAATTTAAACTTGTCTTCTAGTTGGTGGCTTATAATTTGGATAGTTCTAAACGGCAATCATCATTGACATCTGGGGAATCGGCTGTTGTCAAAACCAAGAATCCTTGAGCTGTGAAGAGCCTGCAGTCAAAAATGGAAAGCGACAGAGCCCGTGCTAAAATGAGAATAAATATCAGCATGGCTTTTGAGAGGTGACGACAACTCCAAGATCTGAAGGGATTGAATACTGACGCAGAGATGGCTTTTTCCTGTTGAACAGGTTAGACAATTGAGTGACTCAATAGGTAGCTAACTAACATTAGTGCACTTGTTCACTTGATTCAACTAGGTATCGAATTTCCTGTATTTTTTTTTTTCATTTTGTTTTGCTATGGTCAGTGTGGTAAATTGCACTTCTGCTAGCTATGAGAGAGAACAACTCACCTCTACTCCACCTCCCTTGTCAAGTATTGGAGATAATATACAACACATTTGAATACCTCAGTGTTGCTGATTCGTGTGAGACAAATAAGTAACTGCAGCTTCTTAAACAAACCCAATATTATTATAGCCTGTTGCGGCCTCAGTGTAAACAGACTCAATAAATGAGCTTGCATCATATTAAACTGAAGCCTCTCGCAGTTTGGAAAGCAGAATTTATTTAATTAAAAAATCATCAAACGGCAACAAAGCTTATAGGGAGGACAGACACTATACACTCGTCTCTGATCACATGTGAGCAGAATATGATTGGAGACTTGGAAAAGGAGATTACATTAGAACCATAACTGCTATTAGTATATATGAGTATGTTATGCTTGTTTATTTGTGATAACCTGTAATAACTGTGGGAGGACAAAATACACTACAGCACTGATATTATTATGATACTGTGAGCCGACAGTGTCAATGCATTGGGGAAAATAGCAACCATAAATGTGAAAAAAAACAAAGTCGCTTGTCAGATTTTCTCAGCAATCATATTTTTTAAACCAAGCCCAAAAACCCCGACCCATGACCCGTGATTCTTTTCAAGTGACTTCAGGAAAAAAAGAAGCCCAAAGTCGCGTATTATAAGTGGACTTAGCAACTCTGATAAGTATACCTCAAACCGTCAGATTCATCTGCGCAGAGGAGCACTGCCAAAGCACAACAAATGTAAAAATAAATAAATAAAAAACTTCGCAACTAACTTTCAATTTTATGTTTCAAACAGAGATGGCAATAGAGAGGTAAAAGTTCAGTACTGCAGCTTTAAGTAATGCAAGAATCATTTAACCGGAACGTTTATGAAATGTTTTTCACTAGACTTAGGGGTGAATAAAAGCTGATCAACATCCACTTGAATGCAAATTTTTTACTTTGAATATGGAAAAATTTGTAGCATATTTAGTAGTTGCCTGCTAACCGATTAGCTGCTTATTTAGTTAACTCTGAATTCATAAATACAGATGGTCCGTTCAGTGCTCACATCCTGTAGATTCGCAGGACGAAGGGCTTCTCTTAAGGAAGGGAGGAACATGTGGTGAAAGAGGGGGTCTGACCCTGAACTTTGCTTCCTGTGTTTTAGCCTTCTCTCCTTTTCCTTTCTTCAGTGGCCTTACATGGGATCCTGCCATTTACAGTACAAAGGGATCAACCCTGCTGAAATGTGTGATGCCTTCAAACAGGAAGCTGAACTAACTCATTTCTCACACACACACACACATAATCAAAGCGATTAAACATGTCAATGCTTGTGTCATTATAGCAAAATGATGTCAGCGATCCGGTTTGAGCCTGAGTTTTGTGGACAGCAATTCAGTGTGATAGTTATGGTCACGTGGAAGTGTAGTGGAGCAACACCATAGAATGAAGGGTGAACACATCTAACAGGAAACACGTGCAGTGCACACTCACTGTGTGGTTTAGGTGTAGGCTGGGAGACGTACCATCTGGTGATAGGCTGATCAGATAGCTGGAAGACATGAAGAATAGGAGAAGGAGAGTGACGTGAAAGAAATAACCCATTTAACTGAAAGAATAATGGATAGGTATACAGAATTGTGCAGTTGAGATATATAGGTACAAAGCCAGAAAGAGGACAGAGCGATGAACAGAGAGAAAGGGAGAGAGAGAGAAAGCATGTAAAGTTGAGGGGAGGGCAAAACAAAGAAGGAGGGAAAGAGTTTGGAGAGGGAGGTGGCGTGAGTAAAAGTGTGCCGCTCTTACACTCCCGACTGGCTTCTGAAGGGACTCCGAGAGCTTGTTAATGTCTCTGAGAGAGGATATATGGGAAAGGATTATTTCAGACCTGACTTTTTGATGGTAGGTTATTTCTTGTATTGCTTATCTCTTCACATCCTTTCACATGTGGACTCCTGTAGTTATTTTCTACTCTGATGTTGTGGTTTCCTGCCTGTGTGTCTCTCTGGGCTCATAGAAGTTGCGTGCAGTATTAGCTCCTGCACTAAGCTGTTAACTCTTTGTTTGTACACATCATACACTCGTAATGAGTGAGTTCATGGCCTTATCATCCAGCCTAATCTGGACATTCTGACCCAACACGATTTTGTCAGAGGTCCTACAGGTCGGTTTGTGTATACCAGTATGGTGTGAATTGCCTCAGATCAGCAGCAGTTTCAGGTGAAACTCTGTGTCAGGTGGCAGACAGGGAGGAACCTTTTATCAGTTGTGTTTTTAGCCCTGTCTGTTTAATGATTAGTGAATGGTGCTTTCCTTAGGGCTTATAATTACAGTGTATGTGTGCATGTATATGGGTCAGCAGCATGTTGTTTATGGATGACACTTGTTTCCTTGTCTTGTGATTGTTGTACTCTTGAGTATCATTTCCAATCTTACGTCAACACAGATCACAGGCAGCAAAGACATGTCCAGACACCATCGTGGGGTAGGTATGTGTCAAACCCTTGTATACTCAGCAGGTTTTCTGTCCTGGCTTGTCTTTAGCAAGTGCAACCTTACACAGAAATCTTCAGTGCATGAACAAATACTGCTCGGTTTAAGTCTAACGTTAGTGTGGGATATCTATTTGAACATTGGTATCAAAACAGTGGTCAATATGTATTCTACACTCACAAACCACTTTGTTGGTAACACATGAACACCTGCTCATTCATGCAACTATCCAATCAGCCAATCATGCAGATGCAGGTCAAAAGCATCAGAATGGGGAAGAATGTGGTCTCGGTGTCTTTGATCGTAGCATGGTTGTTAGGGATAGGCTGGTTGGTTTTTCAGAGTATTTCAGAAACTGCTGATCTCCTGGGATTTTCTACCATAGCATTCTCGAGAGTTCACACAGAATGCTGAGAAAAACAAAAAACATCCAATATGTGTTAGTTCTGTGTGTGCAAAAACACCTTATTGACAAGAGAGGTCAGAGGAGAATAGCCAGACTGGTTCAGACTGACAGGAAGTCTATGGTAGCTTCATGAAGCATTCTTTACATCCATGGTGAGCAGAACAGCATTAATTAGAAAATGCACTATACACTAGACTTTCAGGAGGATTGGCTACAACATTAGAAGACCACATGGGTTACACTCCTATCAGCCAAGAACAGGAATCTGAGACTACAATGGATAAAGGCTCGCAGGAACGGAATAGCTGATGATTGGAAAAAGCCCATGTATTGTTTTTCCAATATTCACCATCAAAGTTTCGAGTGAGTCTTTCGAGTGACTCATTCCAGTCTCGGATTCCTGTTCCTGGCTGACAGGAGTGCAACCCAGTCTGCCACAGGGTTTATGGCAGTGTGTGTTCTGAGATGCTTTTCTGCTCACCATGGTTGTAAAGAGTGACTATTTGAGTTACTGTATACTTTCTGTTATCTCACTGGATATGTTTTTGTTTCTCACACCATTCTGTGGGAAAATCCAGGAGACAAACAGTTTCTGAACTATTCAAACCAGCCCATCTGCACAAACAACCATGCCAGAGTCACTGAGAACACTTTTTCTTCATTCTGATGATTGATGTGAACATTAACTGAAGCTCTTGACCTGTATCTGCATGATTATATGCACTGCACTGCTGTCACATAATTGGCTGATGGGATAATTGCGTGAATGTACAGGTGTACTTTTAAAAAGCGTATATGTGTATTCAGGAAATTGCTTGAAAACCTGCTCTGTTATCTGTTAAACTGATTGAAGATGCTTGTTGTCTGTATATATTTGCATATTATTTGAAACTACTGTAAACTAGTTATCGTCAACCTGTAAGACTGCATCAAATATTTTTCAGACTGATTGCTTTAGCGAATAGAAGAAGTCGTCTTTATTTGTCACATATACATTACAGCATTTTTCCACATATCCTAGCTTGTTGGGAAGCTGGGGTCAGAGCAGAGAGTCAGGGTTAAGGGCCTTGCTCCAAATTGAATCCCCAAGCTTCTGATCAGTGACCCAAAGGCTTAACTGTTGAGTTACCACTGCCCTGAGTAGTGTTTTTGGCCCTCCTCAGTCCTGAATACTACTGTAGCACTTACTCCAAATCAGGCGTAGTTGTGACTTTCACTGACATACTTGTTTCTAGTCAGATGTTGGAAAATAAGATCTTGTGCTATTTACAATTGTCTAAGCTTCTTTAACAGACACCTGCACCTATTGTATTCTATGAATCCTTTTTTTGTTTTCTTTGATGGCTTTTGCTTTTCATGAACTGCATGCTTCCTCATGATGTACAGATGTTGTGGGTCTTCTTTGAAGGCTGTGCTGAGTGTGGTTTGTATTACGTGGGATATACAGACACATGGCTATCCAGTAAATGGCAACACTTTGACTGGATGTGACATGGTCCGACAGACCACAACAATTAAGATCACATGTTTGGAGTTCCACAGCTCCTTTTCTGGGATGAAATAGGTGGAATTTTGTGTCAGTGGCCAGTGGAAATTTTCTAGTGAAAAACCCATCAGGTGTGTAGGTTTTCACTTATTTATTAATCGTCATTACAACTACCAGCTAACATTTTGTTTGAACTCTGAAAATGTCCCAGTTTTAATCTAAATATTTCTTGTTTACATTTTTATTTAATAGTAGTAGAGATTTTTGGATCAGGCGCTTTGCTTATATGTCTGTGCTCCTCATGGTCTTTTCTGGCTTTTGTCCACATGGGAAGTTTCCATACTGATTCCTGGAAGAGAGCTTCCCATTCCTGTGAGAAATTTGTGTACATGCCTTAATCTGTCCCTTTGTCTCTAAAAGGGTGTAGTCTATTGTTGCCGCCCCCCCCCCCCGCCCCCCCCCCACACACACAACAGAAACCACATTCACAAGCATGTATTTTCACACACACACACTTGTGTTGGACATGCTCGGCCAGTAAAATGGTAGTCACTAGGTGGTTCCCCGGGCTCTCACGCACTAGCGGGTTTAATTTTAACACCTAACACGAACAAAAATAACAACGTGATGATTGAAATAGGTCCTCCTCCGCTTTTTTTTTAAAGGGCTCCAAAATACCTGTCATATAATCTATACAGAATCAAAAGAATTATCATACCAGAGGCACTTTTGTGGTTGGAGGTAGCTTTTCTGATTATCTTCAAACATTTCTTAAATATAATTCACGTGACCATCATGCCGTAATCTTTTTAAATGAGCTGATCATATTCAAGTTAAGCATGCAGATGGAGGACTACTGAGTAGCCTGTGAACAGTAGCATTTGGATTGGACATGGCCCGGATCTCACTTATGCTATTGTTTGGATGCTACTGATTGTTTGGATACTATACAAATGCATTTTATGTGATGTAGGTAAAGCCAGTGATTTTAAACAGCAGGTAAAATGTTTTTGACAGCTGAAGAGAAGAAGCAGCACTTCATGGCCAAAAACTGACCAAAGCACACAAAAACTTGCTTTTTACAGCCCTTTATAGAGAGTTTGACTAACAACAGTTATTACACTACTTAGGGGGTTGCGGTGGCTTAGTGGTTAGCAGGTTTGCCTCACACCTCCGGGGTTAGGGGTTCGACTCTCTTCTTTGCTATACAATATGTGCGTGGAGTTTGCTTCAGGGAGTTTGCCCGCATGCTTCAGGGGTTTCCTCTGGGTATTCTGGTTTCCTCTCCCAGTCAAAAGTCATGCATTGTAGGCATTCCCAAATTGTCTGCAGTGCGTGAATGTGTGTGCTTGTGCCCTGCGATGAGTTGGCACCTTGTCCAGGGTGTCCCCCTGCCTTGTGCCTTAAGTCCCCTGGGATAGGCTCCAGGCTCCACAGCGACCTGGTGTAGGGTAAGCGGTACAGAAAATTATGGTAGGATTACGGTACCTAATTATAGTACTTAATGGAAATGGAAAACGTGACTTTACAATGCAAAAATGTGACTTTACCATTTAATCTTTATGCAATTTGAAAATTGTTCAGAAAATGATGCTGCAAATGTTTACATTAGTAAACATTAACTTCAGGAGAAAAAATGCAATTTCGTATCATGAGTGTCAATCCCAAAGTTTATACAATATCTAAAGAATAAAGCATACGGAAATAAACAATGACAGGGTAGTGTGATGCCGCCCCAAAATATATAGTTTTCTAAGAGAAAACTTTTCTCAAAATCATGTGTTTTTTTAAACACTTAATTATTTATTTAGAAAATAACACGCCTTTGTTTTATCCATTTGTAGTTATGTTTAATGTTGTGGAATGTTTGTGAAAAAGGTTTGCTCCTGTTTGTATTCTGTTATTGTCCCCCACCCCCCACTCTCATGAAGTTAATAAGACAAAAAATACAGCTTGTCATGCTCCTGAGAAACAATAAATCCCTCCATCCTGAAGGCTTTCCTACGTTGGAACACTTAAAGTTAACTCTGACTGTTACACTGGAGATCCCTTCCAAAATGACTAAATAAACCGTCTGCTCAGGAAAAACGTTTTCAACATTTCCAAATCAACATGAAAAAAAACCCCATTGTATAGAACGTCTTCCACGAAAGTCCCTGTGTAATTTGTTGCTATAGAAACGAAAATGAATTACAACGAGTGCACTAACATAACCTGTGATTTGCCTTGCAAGCGGAATAGCTGTCAGAGCTGCTGTTATAGAAAATGAATCATTATCTTCTAACCAATTAAAATTGAGAATTTATCAGCAGGTTAATGACAGTTTCAACTGCATAAGATTTATCACAGAGATCTTACTGACCACAAGACTGTTACCGAGCAGTTCGTCTATAATGTAGTTATAGACCGTACTATAGTTTGTGTGTGTGCAGGGGTGTGTGTGGCGGTGGCTGCATGTGTGTGTTTGATAATGAGCTGACGCCAGCGAGACTCCAGGGCACAGGAATGCAGTTTGGGCAGGGGAGCAGAGAGAGACTCACACTGAAAGACAGGGTGAGAGAAAGACGGGTTACCGGAATACTGCTAACTCTGTGTACTGTGCCAGCAGCCTGAGTGGTGAGGGGGGGACTGGAGGAAGGCCATCCACCTATGGCGGACATTACTGAATCGCTCTTTATCAGTGCACAGAAAAGGCCTTTCATTATCTCTGGTGGCCACCCAAAGGGGGAATGCTCAAAGGGAACCTTGTTGATTGTGGCTGACCATCCGCTTTTTCTTTTCCATAAAGGATGTTGTGGGTAAAGGAGATATAGTGTAGTAGCCATAGCTTAGCTGCATCACTTGTCTGCTGTAATCAGCCCTGAGGCCACAGAGTGACAGGGATGAATAGAGTGGTTCTTGCTATCGTGACTTCTCACCTTCCCGATGTTTTTTTTTTCTATTATTCTTTGTAAGCTGATGGCTCAACTCTCCTCCTCTTCCTGTGCTTGGGTCTCTTGAACCATGATAATCTCTAACAAGTTGCTTGTTTGGCAGATACACCAAATATATGTACACTGATCTAAATAAGAATAAGGTGGATTCTCTCTGAATATAGAGAGTACTCTGAGTACTGTATAATATATGCAGAAATTAGGATCGCTCTGTCTCACTTTGTTTGTTCCTTTCTTTTTCTTTCTCTCTTGCAGGCAGTACCAGAGAATCTGTCTCTAGATGCTTTGCTGCAGATGTCTGGTTCTCAGGTGCAGGAGACCCTAAGGAAACTGGGCTCCAGTGCTGAGGAGTGCTCCCACATCACTGCTGCTCTCTCCTGTCTTAAGAGCACCACCACCTCCTCCACCTCCAGCTCGGAGCCATGTACAGGTGGGTCCTACTTGCTGTTTGATCTGTTGCAGATAACTGGCAGGTTTATCAGGACATGATAAAAAGGGTGGAATATAGTCAAGCGAGGCATTGAAGAGAAGAGACATGTGCATGGGGTTCTTAAGTAAAAGAGCTATAGAGACATTTAGTTTCATATGAACATAAAATACCTAGTCAAAAGAGACCAGCTAGACTAAGATCATATCATAAACTTTCCACTCAGAATTCTCTATTATCATTAACATTAATTTATTGCCACATGTATTTCCCTTTGTTTGGATCCCTTGCCATCGTTTCTGCAGGCCATCAAGCTGGCTATATCTCAGGCTCAGTAAGTGGTAGACGCCCCCCAATTCTCTAACTCTGGTGCATCTATTACAGGACGGGAACTCAAAGAGGATGGAATTCCATGGATCGTAGAACCTGCTCGCTGTGACATTAATACTACTTCTTGCTCAGCTAATCAGCTCTCCACTCAAAGCCCACAATCCTACAGCCCAAACCCATCCATTCAGGTCCCTTTTACCCCCGCGATGCCTGGCAGCCAACGTTCTGTCTCTGTTTCTGCTGTAACCTCTCTGGACTACCCAACTAGACCCCACCTGACCCCACTGTTGAATGGACTAGCCGACCCTTTCTACTTCTCACCTCAGCTGCTACCACGACTGAAGGGACAGGTATCAACTCCGCCTTCGACTCCACCCAGCATTAGGAACGAGCTCGTGAAGCCCCCCCACACGCCGCCGCCACCATCCAAGTTGCGCCAGCTTTTCCCCGGCCTGCCCCGCAGCAAGAGCCACACACAGCTCGCCAACCGCATAGATGAGCCTGCACACAGGTAGGTCCAACCATACATGTTCATAAAGAGTGCTGGAGAGTGTAATGAAATGTAGTTGAACTAAGTTGCTACGGTTCACATCACTTAAATACTATCTTCACTGAGAAGGAAAAAGAAAGTAAACCAAAGTAAAGAAAAGAAAAAAAAGAAAAGAAAGTAAACCAGCCCGATCCCACAGGCTGATTATCATCAGATTTTGAAGCTTTACTTTCTATATGCATATGCAACAGTATCATGATTCATGATTCAATAATGTGATTATATTGCCATGTGTAACACAAACATCTGTGTTCACAGGAAAGGAACTCTTCTAGAAACTTGTGTAGAATTTAAATCCCTCTTATTATCATAGTATTATCCTAGAGGAGACATTTTATTTATGACACGACGATGAGAAACTTGTCAAGTCAAGTGGTTTTTATTGTCATTCCTTTATATAGTTTGTATACATTGGAACGAAATGATGTTTCTTCAGGACCATGGTGCAAATACGCAACGGTGTGAGACAAATGCAAAACAATAATACACAGGACAATAAATACACAGGACATGGACTGTAAATTTTAAACCTGGACTGTAAGCTATTGTGTAATGTAGCAGCACAATTATAGCAGCAATACTGCCAGCAAAAATGTGTTCCATAGTGTAAAGTGACTGATGCAGCTGTGTAAAGTGCAGTGTGCAGTAGTACTGAGTCTTACTGGGTTAGTGCATGTGCAGTGGTCTGAGTCATACTGGGTTATGTGTTCGACTTGCCCAGTTGAGCATTGGGAGCAGCAGGGTGTTGAGTAATCTGACTGCCTCAGAGAAGAAACTGATGACTGAGTCTGGTGGTGGTGGCATGGATGCTCCTGTACCTTCTGCCATATGGCAGGAGGGTGAATAGTCCATGAAAAGGAGAGAGGGGTTGTCCACAATACTGGTGGTTATAGAACATAAAAAGAGTTTAAGCAAGATTTTTAAAAGACTACTCTGTCAAAACCTGGGGACAAAACCAGGCATAGTTTAAAAAAAAACAAAAAAAAAAAAAACTACTTAGCATCCACAGTGCCAATTTTTTTTATATAAGTTCGACATTGTGAAAGGTGAATTTCACCATGTACAATTTAATGTTTTTCTGTGCTTTATTGTGAATCACGTATGGTTTTGTCTAGCTCATTAGGAAGGCTTTTAATCCTCTCTTGCAGTATTTGCTAAAATATATATTGCCGGTTCAGACGTTCTGGAAATTTGCTGCTTGGTGCACTTAATTTTTTTGGGCTTTTTGACTGTGTTTATATTTGTTCATTTTGATGCATCCACACTTAGGTTAAATGGTGGTTACTACTCAGAGAAGTCTTCTTTTAAAAATGATAGCTAGAGGAAACTCAAACAGTCCTGGTGATTTTCAGTCAACTGATCTTTTGTTTTGTTCCATTTGTAAGTGTAACATCTAACTCCCACAGTGATGTTGACAAGCAACACGGCTGCTGTCAGATAACGTGAAATGCATTAGAATATTAATGAATGCTACACTAGGCATTTCTACCTCATAAAACATAGAAGGTAAACATTTCCTAAGGAAACTAAGGCATGATACAGTGAGGGGAAAAAAGTATTTGATCCCCTGCTGATTTTGTCCGTTTGCCCACTGACAAAGAAATGATCAGTCTATAATTTTAATGGTAGATTTATTTGAACAGTGAGAGACAGAATAACAAGAAAATCCAGAAAAATGCATGTGAAAAAATGTTATAAATTGATTTGCATTTTAATGAGGGAAATATGTATTTGACCCTTCTGCAAAACATGACTTAGTACTTGGTGGCAAGACCCTTGTTGGCAATCACAGAGGTCAGACATTTCTTGTAGTTGGCCACTAGGTTTGCACACATCTCAGGAGGGATTTTGTCCCACTCCTCTTTGCAGATCTTCTCCAAGTCATTAAGGTTTCGAGGCTGACGTTTGGCAACTCGAACCTTCAGCTCTCTCCACAGATTTTCTATGGGATTAAGGTCTGGAGACTGGCTAGGCCACTCCAGGACCTTAATGTGCTTCATCTTGAGCCACTCCTTTGTTGCCTTGGCCGTGTGTTTTGGGTCATTGTCATGCTGGAATACCCATCCATGACCCATTTTCAATGCCCTGTCTGAGGGAAGGAGGTTCTCACCCAAGATTTGACGGTACATGGCCCCGTCCATCGTCCCTTTGATGCGGTGAAGTTGTCCTGTCCCCTTAGCAGAAAAACACCCCCAAAGCATAATGTTTCCACCTCCATGTTTGACGGTGGGGATGGTGTTCTTGGGGTCATAGGCAGCATTCCTCCTCCTCCAAACATGGCAAGTTGAGTTGATGCCAAAGAGCTCCATTTTGGTCTCATCTGACCACAACACTTTCACCCAGTTGTCTTCTGAATCATTCAGATGTTCACTGGCAAACTTCAGACGGGCATGTATATGTGCTTTCTTGAGCAGGGGGACCTTGTGGGCACTGCAGGATTTCAGTCCTTCACGGCGTAGTGTGTTACCAATTGTTTTCTTGGTGACTATGGTCCCAGCTGCCTTGAGATCATTGACAAGATCCTCCCATGTAGTTCTGGGCTGATTCCTCACTGTTCTCATGATCATTGCAACTCCACGAGCTGAGATCTTGCATGGAGCCCCAGGCCGAGGGAGATTGACAGTTCTTTTGTGTTTCTTCCATTTGCGAATAATTGCACCAACTGTTGTCACCTTCTCACCAAGCTGCTTGGCAATGGTCTTGTAGCCCATTCCAGACTTGTGTAGGTCTACAGTCTTGTCCCTGACATCCTTGGAGACCTCTTTGGTCTTGGCCATGGTGGAGAGTTTGGAATCTGATTGATTGATTGCTTCTGTGGACAGGTGTCTTTTATACAGGTAACAAGCTGAGATTAGGAGCACTCCCTTTAAGAGTGTGCTCCTAATCTCAGCTCGTTACCTGTATAAAAGACACCTGGGAGCCAGAAATCTTTCTGATTGAGAGGGGGTCAAATACTTTTTTCCCTAAAAATAGTTTATAAATGAAAGTTTTTGTAGAACCTACTGTATGTAGTACACTATATCCCAAAAATGGAAACTCGAGTCTGTGACTTGGACTCGAGTCGCACTAAAGTCGCAAATAATAATGACTCGAGACATGACTTGGACTTGAAGACAGAGACTCGTGAAAAACGCGTCATTTTGGTTTGGCGTTCTCGATTATGTTCTCTCTTTACTACCCCACATGACCGCCGGCGCTCACTGGAGGACTACTTTACCCATCATTGCTTGAGAACTACAGCAAACTACGCAATCTCAAATAGCTCAAAATACACAGTATGTTTTTTTTTTCTCGTGCTGACAGTCTCTACGTTTCAAATGCTATAAATTACCCTCCGAAGGGCACTTTGAAGGAAGAGTAATCAAGCTAGTCATGCTGTAAGTTTTCTTCAAACTGAATTTCCAATAAAAATGACATAAAAATGGGCTCAAGTATAATAGTTTGAAAGTAATAGTTTTTTGATCGTGTATAAAAATCTAATTAATGATTCAAGTAAAACCTTGTGTACTTTATGAAACAATTTTGAATAAATGAATTAGACATTCTGTAGAAGTACTCAGTTTTAATATTTCAAAATTGATTTAGACTCACACACTGTTGGTTACAATAACTAGCTGAAAGAACTATTGCTAAAAAATAGAACAAAGACTTGAGACATGACTTGGACTCCACCTCAAAAACTTGACTTGGGCTTGGATCTCAGGCACTTGAGCATGTCTGCTATATCACCAATACAATGTCATTTAACATTCAGTGACAGATGAAGCATGAGTCCAGTAAGCACCTGTTGGCAAATTAACTATTTACATGTACTATTTGTTTGTTTATTAAAAAAAAAAAACAACTAAAAATGAATTTAGTTTAGACCTTTTTTCAAGTGAAATAAATCTCATTAGGCCAAACACTTGGTAAAGTGTGTTTCTTAATCTTACATTTGGCAGGTGAAACCCAAACATGTTCATAAATACTTTTCAAACTGTATTTAAATAATGATTCATTCTGACAGTTATTTAGTCCCTTTCACATCTCATCTACATGTGGTACATACGGGTAAATTTAACTTCAGGAAGCTCACTGTGTAACTCCGTCAAGTGTGAGTCAGATTGGCTAAAGACTCATAGGGGTTAAATATTGGCCATGCATGTTTAGCACCACAGTATACGTTCCCATATTACGGCCTGTGTGCATGATGACATATGAGTGTGTCATAACCCACACTGTTGGAGGAATTCTATAATCCCCACCCTCCCATAGGCACACCCACATTCTGCATTTCTCACCAGTGTCACACTGAGGCCATCAGCTCAGACTCTGTGGCGTCCAGAAGGGGGCCCACTGGCTTCTCATGCTCTGTGCCAGACAGATACTGATGCCTCAGCAGAAGTGTCTTACTGCCTGAAGTTCTAAAATCAACCGTTCAATCTTGTATCCCATGATTTTTTTTTTAAATTTAGTTTTGCATATTCAGACAAAAAAGTTTGGTCATCGGTTTCATCGAATAACTTCAGATTGGTCAGGGGGAAGTTATAATTCATGATTGAGTATACTGCTCAGATTTCCGGCTAATGCAGTATCTTCTCTTCTATGTTCTGCAGGAATGTGAAGAAGACTAAGATGCTTCTAAATGTGCATGTACATGTGCAAGATGTGAGAAATGGCTATGAGGATTCGCTTTCGCGCTCGCCACTGCTCTCTGTCCCATCTCCACACGTTATTCCCAACAAACGCATCCAAGTGGAAAGTCCAACACTGAAAGGTAGAGCCACTTCCGCCATGGAAACCTATGGAAAGCAGAGCATTTGTTAGCATATTGGTTTCTGTGTCTGTTTTCTTTTCCACTCACTGTTTGTACCTTTTGTAATTCTATTAGACAAACGACGATCTCCACAGGCTATGCGTAGAGATTATGGGCTTACAATCACACATAGGTGAGACAATTTTTTATTCATTTTTGCTCTTCCTATGGCTCTTTTTTCCATCAAATATAATTCAGAACAATTTTTTAGTTCATCCTTCATGATTTATTTGGGGATAAAACGGGTACAACAAAAGTTTGACTTTTTTATTTATTTTTTATTTATATTTAAAGGTTTTCCACCAAATCATGGTTATTCCAGACATGTGTGGTGTGTCGGAAAAACATGCACTTTGGTGTAAAGTGCAAACACTGCAAGTAAGTCAGCAAGGGTGCCCTAGCTTTACAATCACACCTGCTATATTATGCAGAATCTGCTAATGGCTGTCTCACCTTCAGGTTAAAGTGCCACAACAAGTGTACCAAAGAAGCACCTCAGTGCCAGATAATTCCAAGTAGGTGTCATGTAATATTCATAGCAGACCAAACTGTTTCCCCCCACCCCCCACACACTGAGCAGTATTTCAGGGATGCTTTTGTTTTTTGTTTTTTTCTAGTTTCGAAAATCAGAAGAACAGAGTCGGTTCCGTCCGACATCAATAACCAGGTGGAACGACTACCATCATCTACACAGTTTGGCACATTACCAAAGATTTTAAACAAAAAGGCAAGTGTGACAAAATGCAGAAATATATCATTCTTTATAAGCAAATGTACAAGGCCAATTCTTTTAATTTTGCTGTACAGTGAAGACATTTGGGTTTGAGAACTAGATGTGTTAAACAGCTTAGAACATAACACCTTTTGTTTGAACCCACACATTTTCCAAGTGATCAAATATACTGGAACATGTGACTGAGAGGTGTTTCTCCTTGCCATGGTGTTGCCTTGGTGATTGATTATTTAAATAATTAATAGCTCTGAATGTGTACTCTTGGTTTCAGACCTGGGTTTCGCCCATTAATAATACATTATAACTGATATAATACATTTTCTGTGATGAGACATTTATTTAATATTTTTGGAAGGACTTTAGAGAGAGGTAAATAGTTTGGCAGTCTTGGAAAGCCTTCCGGTCGGAAGGTTTTGCAGTTTCTCTGTAACATGACAAGCTACTATTGTGCTAATGTGATAACAGGAACTAACTTGTTTTGGGGCTATTCCACAACATTAAAAGTAACTATAAACAAATTAGGAGCCTGACGTGTCCGCTTTAATTAATAAAATTGTAATTGCTGCCAAACTGTTTACCTTGCTTACCTATTGGTATAGGATGATTAAAACACTTCTGGATATACTGTTATAGAAACATAATCAACTTTGAGGTGGTAACAGTAACTCTGCTTTGCGTCTGGCCACCCTGTCATTGATTAATTTCCTTAGTTTTTTTTTTCCCCTCTCAGGACCTTCCACCACCTGTCAGTCAGCCGGACTCCAGCAGTAACCCCTCTTCCACCACCTCCTCCACACCTTCCTCACCTGCCTTCAGCTCAAGCAACCCACCAAGTTCCACTCCACCTGCAAACCCCTCGCCTAAAGGGCCCATTGATGGCCGCTTTCACTTCCCAGGTCAGTGACTAAACACTAACTCCTCCCTTGAATCAAGCTGCACATTGTCAAGGATGTTGTGACATCATTTTACATAATCTTTTCATTCTTAATCTTTATCTGTCAGAGGCATAGTGAGGCAAGAGGTCTTTCTCTAACTGATCTTTCTTTCCTCACATTTTGCTTGGGTGATTTTCTTTTCACGCTGTCCTGATCACTAGCTTCCTGCTATTATCAGCTAAGACAACAGTTTATCTTCCCTGGTGAGTTAACACCGTCCCTATAACTCTGTGTTTCATTGCTTCCCAAAGACTAACACACTGCTGCAAAACATAGAATGCTTTGTTGCATTGATAAAATATGCTGAGTATGCTTTCAATTGGGCAGTGGTTAAGGCTCTGGGTTACTGATCAGAAGGTTAGAGGTTCAAGCCCCAGCCACCATGCTCAAACTGTTGGGCCCTTGAGCAAGGTCCTTAACCCTCTCTGCTCCAGGGGTGCCATATTATGGCTGACTCTGCGCTCTGAGAAAGCTGACCCTAACTTCCTAACAAGTCAGGATATGTAAAGAAAAGAATTTCACTGTGCTGTAATGTATATGTGACAAATAAAGGCTTCGTCTTTTTTTTCATCTTCAATTTGAGTTGCCTTCACAGTTGAGAAGTGGTGCATGATGGTTTTAATGCCACCTTCTGGACACTGTGATTCATTGCTTTCATTGATACCTTTGAGCAAGTTGTGCTGAGTGTGGAAATGGATTCATATCTAAAAAGCTTAGATGTATATTGGAGAGCGTATATTAGAGTTTTATAAATATTAAGTGTTGTAAAGCCATGATTTAACCATTATTCTTTGTGTTTAATACCTAAGTGTCACCTGTAAAAATATGTTTTTAGCTATATGCCTGTCAGAGTATTTGGACAATTTCTAGATTTTATTTTTAGTACATTTTAAGTACATTTGTTAAGCTAAAAAGAAAGAAAAATCATAGTTTACCAAGTAATACTACTATCAACTACTGAGAAACCAAATACTTTCCAGCGAGATCTAAACATCTGTATGGCTGAATTTTCTTACAGATATCTCAAGTTCTCAACATCAAGATGTCCATGATTCAGGGTAAGGCATATCTTTTGCCACTGTTTAGCCAGGTTCATGTTAGAATCCATACACGAGTCCCTACAAAACAGTCAAAACTGATACAGCTTCACTGTACACAAAGATCATTTACCCCAAAACGTGTATATAATATTATAATCACACAACGTTTTGTGTATTTTCTCAGATATTAATACAGTTATAGAAATGTTCATAAAACTTGTTGATATTAAAGTGGACTGAATGAGGGAGCTCATAATGCTTGACATATCCTCTCCTGTTTCCAGAGAGACAGAGCAAGTAGGTAATGAGCTGATCATGCAGACAGTGAGGCAAGAAGAAGCAGCTGTGGTTAGTATTGCAGACACCCGTTCTCAGCACTTTAACAGCAGAGTATCTGCGAAATGAAGCTCAAATTCTGTGGAACTAAAAAGTCAAGTAGTTGTGCAATCTGAATGATGGTCAAGGGTTTGAATCATGTGATTTCAGTGATCTTTTTTTCCGTTTCAACATTTATTGTGAAATGCAATCCACCGCAAAATGATCTCCATCCTTAAAGTTAACAGGCAAAAAACCCTCATTTCCTATTATTTTAACCTTTTATAAATAATATATAATCTAAATTAATGTGGCAAAATGATCGGTTTTAAATGTATGATTTTAAATTGTATTCACAACGAACTACAGTAAACTGTGTATTTTCACTTTTTTCTTGTATTAATGTAGTATAAATATGGCATGCTAAAAACACTGACTTTTGTCACCAGGGAAAAAACAAGGGGCTTTCAACATAGATAACAAAAAGTGCACTAGTTAGATAATAGATATAATAGATAACCCCTAAGCAGTTAAAATACCCTTAAATACAATAAATGAAAAAGCACCTGATACATACTGATACATAATGAATAGGGGCTCCTGTGAAGATTGGTAGATTTGGGAATTCTGCTGAGTACCATAATATTTCTGATCAAAACCTGGCTCCCTCTTAAAGACATGACCTCAAACACGCATCCATATCCGTACTACAATCAGTGTTTTGATATGGTCTTCAGTCTCTGCAACAAGGGGGTGCCAATTATTTTGACTTATGCAACACATAAGTAAACTTTTTATTTTGGGGAAAAATAGTGTACCAAAAAAAAAAAAAAAAACCTAAAGAGCGCCCCCATATATTTAAGCATAAATTGCACTCATTGCACATGTTTTGTTTTATATATATAATTTTTTTGCTCACTTTTATGAAATTTTGGAATGCGCTGTAAAAAATTTTTTTTATCTTCCCTAATCAAGAATGACAATGTGGATGGTGAAGAAGAAGAACAACAACAGGAGCATGAAAGACAAGACGAGGCTGCTTCTTATGGGGAATCTGAAGGTGAAGAGGATGATCTGGACGACCTGCCCAGATGCCCGAGACCCTGGAAGGGCCCTATCTCACGCAAGTCCAGCCAGACTAGCGTGTATCTGAAGGAGTGGAACGTTCCTTTCGAGCAGCTCGAGCTGGGGGAGCTTATAGGGAAAGGCCGCTGGGGAAAAGTGTACCGTGGACGTTGGCATGGAGAGGTGGCTGTGCGGCTGCTGGAAATAGACGGAAATAATCAGGATCACTTGAAACTTTTTAAGAAGGAAGTGATGAACTACAGACAAACACGACATGAGAACGTGGTGCTGTTTATGGGAGCCTGTATGAACCCTCCTCGACTGGCTATCATTACAAGGTAAGTCTAGGGTTAGGGTTAGGGAAGGACAAGGGAATCTGCAGGGAAATGTCCAGGGTTCAGTGCTGTTCCACTTAATTCAGTCTAACACAAAATTGGCTTTTGTTACAGTTTTTGCAAGGGTCGGACGCTGCACTCTGTTGTCAGAGATTCTAAAAGCTCACTTGACATCAACAAGACCAGGCAAATCGCTCAGGAAATAGTAAAGGTATTAGTCTTTAATTTAATATTTTTTTCATCTTTTATTTCTGATTGTCTAGATCTCAGTTTTGTCTTCTTCATTTAGCTTAATTGTTCTTTTATTCGTCTGATAGGGAATGGGCTACCTCCATGCAAAGGATATCGTGCACAAGGATTTAAAATCCAAAAATGTGTTTTATGACAACAACAAAGTGGTGATCACAGATTTCGGTTTGTTCGGAGTGTCAGGAGTGGTGCAGGAGGATCGGTAAATAATCTGATATGTTCAGTTGTCATTAAGTCTTTGTAGATTTTGGCTATAGTAATCAGTAACTCAGACGTGTGTGTGTGTGTTTGAAGGCGAGAGAATGAACTGAAACTACCACGAGGCTGGATTTATTACCTGGCTCCTGAGATTGTACAGAGGATGAGTCCTGGAAATGACGACCGCTTACCCTTTTCTAAAGCTGCTGACGTTTATGCCTTTGGGTAAAGACCACACCGAACTCTTTACACTTCCTGCTTCCTAGCATACAGTTGTAACCTGAGTCAATGGACAAAAGACAAAGTTCATGATGGTTCCAATAATTGTTACTCATTTGTATCAAATGAGATCATGCATTTTACACCCTATATCACCCTAACATGTTTCAATTCAGGGAGGGTTAGGCTTTAGCTGTATGTTGAGTTGTGTATTAAAGGCTCGGTACAATAGTCACCTATGCCAACAACCAGCCCTGTGTATATATAGTTTGACTGACTGCTTTGTGATTGAGTTTGTTACCCTCCTGAATATTAACATTAACTCCCTATGGCTTTGTGTCGGTGTGCTTATCCCTCAGCACTATCTGGTACGAGCTGCAGGTGAGAGACTGGCCTTTTAATACCCAGCCGGCCGAAGCTGCTATCTGGCTGCTGGGGAGTGGAGAAGGCATAAAGAGGAAGTTGGCTCAGATCAGCCTGGGAAAGGAGATCACGGTAAGCCTACAACAGTTCTTGAGCATTTTATTAATAATTTGCTCCCAAGGAAACTTGATTTCAAGTGTGGTGTAAGGTTTCTGCCAAGAATATACAGTCAGGTCCATACATTTTTGGACATTGATAAAGTTCTTGCTAGTTCAGCTGTCTACCACAGTATATGGACCTGAATACAGGGTTGCCATCTCAATGGCGTTTCAAAAGCCCAAAATTTGTGGGCTGGGGAAGAGCCAAAGATCACAGTTTAGAATTACACAGTTGATTCTTACGGTTGTCAAGTTTCTAAATAAATTGTAAAACACCAGTTGCATAACAGCCAATTGTTGCAAGAAAGAAACTCCTCTTGAGAGCAGTTCACAAAATACAGTGCCTGAACTTCACCAGTAGTAATTAGTACTACAGCTGGCATCCAAATTGTGGTCATGCATAACATCAGCATGTTTGGTGACATGATGTATTTCAACCCAAAACCTGCTTGCCTTTGCGGGAGCTTCACACATGTCCATGGAGTTTTGTATAAGATGATATGCTAAACATACAGAGCCTGACAAACATATTCACCCCCCTTGGCATTTTTCCTATTTTGTTGCTTTCCAACCCGTAAATTAAATTGATTTTTATTTGGATTTCATGTAATGGACATACACTAAAGAGTCCAAATTGGTTAAGTGAAATAAAAAAATAACTTGTTTTTAAAAATGGTGTATGCACATATTCACCCCCTTTGCTATGAATCCCCTAAATAAGATCTGGTGCAACCAATTACCATCAGTCACACAATAAAGTCCACCTGTGTGCAATCTAAGTGTCACATGATCTGTCACATGATCTCAGGATATATACACCTGTTCTGAAAGGCCCCAGAGTCTACAACACCACTCAACATCAACTCAGCAAGGGGCTCCACCAAGTAAGCGGCACCATGAAGACCAAGGTGCTCTCCGAACAGGTCAGGGACAAAATTGTGGAGAAGTACAGATCAGGGTTGGATTATTAAAAAAAAAAATTAGAAACTTTGAACATCTCAGGAGCACAATTAAATCCATTATTAAAAAATGGAAAGAATATGGCACCACAACAAGCGTGCCAAGAGAGGGCCACCCACCAATCTCACGGACCAGGCAAGAGCGCATTAATCACAGAGGCAACAAAGAGACCAAAGATAACACTGAAGAAGCTGCAAAGCTCCACATTAGAGATTGGAGTATCTGTCCATAGGACCACTTTAAGCCATACACGCCACAGAGCTGGGCTTTACGGAAGAGAGGCCAGAAAAAATGCCAAGAGGGGTGAATACTTTCGCAAGGCACTGTAATTCCAAATCAGCACAGAAACGGTTGAAGAAACACTAAATCGATATTTTGCAATGACCATCGCAGTCTCTGGATATGAATATAGTTGAAAACTTGTGCTCTGAATTGAATAGGGAAGTCCTAAGAATCATACGAACCTAAGAATATAAAGGATGTTCAAATGTTCTGCATAGAGGTCTGCACAAAGATCTTTTTTCATGTCTCTCCAACCTTGTTAGACATTGCAGGAAGAGACTCTGTGCTGTCCAGTGCAGGCATCACAAAATATTAACTGTAAGGGGCAGATGGTTTTTAAACTAGCATTTTTGTTCAAAATAAAACTAAAAGAAGAAGAAAAAAGCACTACTTGGAAATCTATTGCTTTGTTTCTGCTCAAAGCATCGCGTATTGCTTGTGTTACTCTTTTTCTATGTGAAATTTTGCTCATTTTCTTGAAGGGTGTCAGTAATTCTGCAGGGGACTGTAATGTGATAGTCACTCAGTACTGTGCAAAATTAAAATGTTACTGTTGCATTTTTGCCAATAGTTATTAATCACTAGACATGAGACTAGACAGGTTAGCCGTATAGTCTTTAACTGATGTCTGTTTTGTCCACCCAAAAGGAGATCTTGTGTGCATGCTGGTCCTTTAAACTTGAGGACAGACCGACATTCTCTCAGCTATCTGACCTGCTGGAGAAGCTTCCTAAGCTCAACCGCAGACTCTCCCACCCCGGACATTTCTGGAAATCTACTGAGTATGAATCGTAGAGCTGTGAGATTGCATGCTGTCACCCTGCACTGCCTCACTGAAGAGAGCAAGCTGAAGTGAACTCTTCTTGGATGTAACCTTTAGAAGCATAAACGTGTCTAAATGCGTGTAAAGTCTTCTTTGTTTCTTGAGCCTTTTTCAAGTGTGTCTTAAATTTGTAAATTTGAAGGTAAATCTGATTTACCTTCAACGTATGTCTTCAATTCAGAATTCAGTGAATTCAGTGAATTCAGTGCATCGGGTGGTTTATTTTTAAATGAGCTTAAGTTTTAAATGTGAATGTTTTATTTTGAGAAACAGCTGTCTGTACAGTCTGAGTAATAGAGAGCTTATATGCAGGTGTGTTTGTTTTTTAACTGCTGATTGTCCACATAAGGTGCACTGTGAGTACTGTACATTATCGGTTTGAAATTTTCTTCTTCCAGTTATTTTGGTACAGTAGATTCAGTCTTTATACGTCACAGTTACATATGTCTTGTGCAAAATAAACAGTAAATAGTATAACGTGTGTCAGGTTTGAGAACAGAACACAATAGCTTTGGTAAAGGAAACGCTTTCATTCATAACATAAATGTCCTTTGGTTTTCTCTCTGACCTTTCCTTCCCCCTGTTTCCCCTCTGTGCTGTGAACCGAAGTATCATCTGTTTCTGCTGACTGCTCCTTTTTACAATTTCAGCCACATCACCATTTTCGCTCTGTCGTGCATCTTAAAATTCAACCCGAATCCTCCATGTTGTTTTCTTTGTCCATCTGTTGTTTTTTTTCTTCCCATGTCCTTCTGAAGTGAATCTCTCACTTCACTTTTGCTTTAGAAAACAAGCAATTGCTTGTGAATGTTGCAGTCCTGGGCAATATGACAAAATAATATCAGTATTGCAATATCAACAGTTATGGCACAGTACAATTTCTAATTGGCCAAAACTGAATATTGTGATTTGGGGTGAAATGAGATAATGAACTTTGTATTATCAAAATAAAATATGTAGAATTACACTTTTATACTGTTTGTCATTAGCAATTCTAAAACATCAACCAACTCCATTGTTAGTCAGACTGACAAGTAACTGACTGAACATATACTTAGTCCTTTTTAAATATAAATTTAAAAAAATAAATACTTTTTTGCAAATCAATGGACATACAGCTTTCCATAGTGTTTCACATAGCATGTTGTGCGTGTTCGGTGCAAACCTCATTATAAGTAAATATCACAATACATATTGTGCATCATGAACACATCTTCAAGTGTAATGCTGTTTTTGGCATATCCATATTATTTATTCATCAACAGCCTATCCCAGGAACACTGGAAACACACCCTGAATGGGACACAAATTGGTCATTCCAATATATACATAAGTCTTCTATTTTGCAAACATTTTCCAGGTGTCATGATTTGGTATCTTTGCCATATTGCCCACCCAAGGAACAGTGCTTGATTTGTACTTGATTTCTTATGTCTGTTATTGACCAGGCTTGTGTGATTCAGATTTTTTTTCCTCCTGCTTGCCATTTACCATTTAAAAAAATTACAGACAGGTCCCAGGAAGGTATGCATGGTCTGCAGATGGGCCTCAGCTGCCTGACACCACACATAAACCTCGATGTTAGAGGATGTTGCCCCATAGAGGCTCCATGAATAGGGGCGTAGCTGTAAACTATTTTAATCATCCAGTACTGAAACCTAGGATTTCCACCATTTCAGGTTTAATGACCGTATAGGAGGGTGTAATCACCTAAACCCGGCTGCGGATTAAAATGCGATTATGCAGTACTGTGCAGTAAACAGTTAAAACAACAACAACAAAAAAAACCATAATTTCAATATAATCCTTTTACAGTTGTCCGTGTTCTACTGGCCGACATGCTAAACACAAAACAGCATATTAAATCACTTTCTAATAATCGGCACCATTTAATTTGTAAAGTGTTAGATTTTACACGTTGTTTCTTTTAGGTCAAACTTTTGTCTTTTTTTCAATTTCACCTGAAAACACAAAGTGCCTATTTTTTAACCATGCTCTGCTGAAATTTTGTGGTGTCTTCCCCAATAAATATAGTTATCTGATGTTAACTATATACTTGTCTAATGTTAGCTAAGTCAAACATACACTGATAGATGTAATGTCATATTAATGAACTCAAAACATTCTCCATTTACCTGGAAAGAAGGCGAGAGAGCCCCACGAGTCCAATCCATAGCATGTGTGTTTGGAGGAAGGGGGCGGAGCTTCCAGAGGGGGTCAGTTAATATCAGAGTTCAAAACACCTGCATGAATCATTCCAGATTAATAGGTCAAATGGCTCAGTTTCCATTTTATTGGGGGAGAAATAAAATTGTCTTTTAGTATATTTTTGAGTGTTAACTCATACTAGTATATAGATGTTAAATTACAAAATGTGTAAATGTTGGCAGGACAGGTAATACAATATAATCAAAATAGATGTCAAGCCAGTGGAAAATCGTGTAGAGATGATTAAAATTTATATCACGCAAACCTATCATTGAGATATATGAATAAATAAATAACCGTGGCACTGTTGCATTAAATGTTTACAGTTTTTTCTACAGATGGCAGTGTACTAATTGCAGATGATTTCTATTCAGTTAGCATCAGTAACATATTTGTTTAAATTGCTATACTCCCAATCTCTGTGTTGCCTATTTTCTTCTCTGGTGGCCAGAGCTAGCCAAGCATGAACTGTGCTGTACTGAGAGGCTCTCGAATGTGCATGCCTGCCTGATCCTGCTTGCTGTACTTGAGTAAAAGGTGTAAAACTAACGATGCTGCTGATCCTTTATTCATGCCTTACTGAAGCTATCAAAGCTAGCAGGTAAAATGCCTTATCTTATTTGTAAATCTTATATTACAATCCTGTACAGTACAATCTTTATGTAAAGTTTGGGTAAAGCTGTCTGCACTTTAAATCGAAATCTTGTGGAATCCTGTACTCATTCTTCTCTCCGTCTGCAAATAATGAACACAATGACTTTGATTGTATCTATTTAGGCAAAGTGAACTGAAACAAGAAGGCTCGGGAAAAGGAGCGTTTGTAGGAATGTGTCTTTCTAAATGATTTATGCTTTATGTAAAGCATGTCTTTTATGGTGAATTTGGAGAGTGGAATGTTCAGAGAATTGTAATGGCACAGAAATGAGGGAATATGCATGGCAGATTTTAGGAGGTAGGAGATGCAGATTAAAATTTTGGTTATATTAAAACAATGAAAAGCAAATCTTTTATGTGATTTTGAATTTGTAGATATTGTTTTTATTTAATATACAGCTCCGCCTCCTATTATTTGTACAAACTTTTATATGATTGTTTTTGGAATAGGTACTTTATTCCTGTTTTGTAGATATGAACATATATATGTTGTAAAACATGAAATGTACATTTTTAATATGTATTTTGATGGATTTAAGAATTTATCTGCGTGCAGCATGTTTAATGTGTTGGGGTAGTGTATTTCATGTTGTCTTCAACCTTCAAAAGCAATAAAACCTAATTTGTTAGTCTTTGTGAATGAGCTTTTTAGTAAGTGAACATCACTGGGGCTGTGATTTTATTGGGAAATTCTGAAGAAAGTGCTAAGGAATGTTACTGTACCTGTTGGGCCATGAATGTGGTACGACATAATAATCTGTAAGCAGCTCACCTTACTTACTGCATGCTTTCATAAAACCGGCTGCCAAAGAAAATGCAAAGATGTCAGTGCTACAGCTGGGAATCTAAGCACCACAGTGGAAACAATAGCATTACATCTGAGAAATAATAGTGGGTCATGTCGACACAATAAAGTGGAAAAGTAAAGACATTTAAAATCACTTGCAGGTAATGATATTGTAATGTTTATTGTAGGCTTACATTTAATACCAAATGTTCTAAAATAAAAAGAAATAACTGCTCCTGACTCTAATCGAGTCCAACTCTGAGTTTGTATTACTGTCTGTGGGACATTTTACATGCTTTTCCCATGTCCACAGGTTCTTCCTCCCACCTCCCAAACACAGGTTAGTAGGCAGATTAGCTATGCCAGGTGTGAATACGTATGTATTGTGGCTTGAGATGGACTGGCTTCCCAACCAAGGCGTATTCCAGTGTTCCTGTCTCTGAATCCATCACAACACAGGATAAAGTGGTTACTGAAGATGATGAATGTATGCAACAGTCAGACCAATAGATATTAGCCTATATTTAAATAATGTAAGTAGTGTCAGACTTCAATTCACTGAAACAGGCACCTGTGTTAGAATTCCTGTGCAATCACATTAGAAAGAAAAAAGCTGTCTACCTGAAACTAAACACGTGTTAACAGATATGCAAACACGTATTTTTATTTCAGAGGAAGGTATGGGGATCTTACATTTATGATTAACAAGTTGTCTATGGTCACTAAAATATTAGTAGAGTATAAAAAGATTTCACTTGTGTTCTTATGCTTTAACCAAGTTTACAGTATAACAAATTAGTGTTGCAACTGCACAACTTGACTTTACACAGGTTTTGTGGAACTACAGTGCCCTGCACTAATATTGGTGTGCTTGGTAAATATGAGCAAAGAAGTCTGTGAAAATTGTCTTCATTGTTTAATCTTTTGATCTTTTGTTCAAAACATTCACAAAAAAATATGCTGCTCTTGTGGATATCAAACAATTGCAAACATAACACAGGTTTATAAAAAAAAATTGTTAAATATGGGTGTGCAACAATTATTGGCACCCCTATGAATTCATATAAGAAAAATATATTTGAAGTATATTCCCACTGATATTTAACTTTTTTTTTTTTTTTTTTTTTTTGGACACCTGGGTGGCTAGGAACAGGAAATTGTTCGACTATGACTTCCTCTTTGACAGGGGTATAAATATGCCAAATATGCCAAATTCCCTTAGTCATTCATAACAATGGTTAACACCAAGGAATATAGCTGTGATGTGCGGCAAAAGGTTGTTGAACTTCACAAAATGGGAAGTGGATATAAGAAAATAGCACAAGTTATTTTGGAAATGGAAATATAAATTTCTTCCATCAGGCAATACTTAAGAAGTTACTCAGGAGCAATGGCCTCCAGTTCAGTAATATTCTTTGGTTTGTGTGCTGCAACCGCTTTCTACAAATCCCACCATAGATTTTCTATGGGGTTCAAGTCAGGTGACTGATGTCCCTGTAGAATCTTCCAGGACTTCTTCTGCAACCAAGCCTTGGTGGAATTTAAGGTATGCTTGGGATCATTGTCCTGTTGGAAGGTCCAATGACGCCCAAGCTTCAGCTTCCTCTCAGACGACATGGTGTTTTTCTCCTCATCAGACATCAGTGCCTGACCTCACTAATGCTCTTGTGGCTGAATGAGCAAATCCCCACGGCCATGATCCAAAATCTAGTGGAAAGTCTTCCCAGAAGAATGGAGGTTATTATAAAAGCGTGTAAGGTCTCAACCTCAACTGTATTAGTAAACACTGAGTACAATAACTAGATTTTCACCCTCAAAAATCAAGCATTATTCCCCATTAAAGATGGGGTTTTAATCATTCCTTCCATGGCAGGGCTGCTCCCCCTGGAAAATAAGATTTCCGAAGGTGTTGCAACATTATTCAATTTTCTTGAAAAAATTCAATTCCATGTTATTTGTATAGCACTTTTAACAATGGACATTGTCCCAAAGCAGCTTTACAGAAATATACAAATTAAGAATATAAATTTTTATTTTATGAATTTGTCCCTAATTAGTAGGGTGGAGGTGATGGTGACAACAAACAACTTCCTGAGATGATATGAGGGAGAAACCTTGAGAGGAACCAGACTCAAACGGGAACCCCTCCTCACCTGTCTGACAACAAATAGTACAATTATAAACAAGTCCCTTTTATAAATGTGCTAATACTACATGTTCAAATAGTGTAGTTGTATAGCCAGGAAAATTCATTACAGTTTTGCACGAGGTCTGTTTTGTTGGACTTCTCCACTGTTTGTGGCAATCTCAATGCTGAGGCTATAATACAGGTGCATCTAAAAACATTTGAATATGTCGGAAAAGATATTTTTTCCCGTAATTTAATTCAAAAAGGAGAGCTTTCATATATTCTAGATTCATTACTCATAAAGTAGAATATTTCAAGCCTTTTTTTGTTTTGTTTTGTTTTTTTGTTTTAATCTTGATGATTACAGTTTACAGCTCATGGAAATCAAACTCCAGTATCTCAAAATATAAGAATAAAGGACTTGCAGGTGAATTTGAAGGTGTATGTAGGCTACACCTAACTTTAATAATGTCTAGACAATGTTGTGTCATCATTGTTTAAATACAGCGCACTTCCTTTAGTTTAAACAAACTCACGCCACACTATCACGTAAAATGGAGACTTCTTCACATCCTCTAATACAAAACGAAATAATCTGTGGCTAACGGTGCTTGTCTCCGCCCACTTCTGGGAAATTTGCAGACCGCTGATAGACGTTCACAAGCGAGTCACACTGCAGCCACAAAAGTGCCTTTATAAGATTAAAAACCATACATTAAAAAATCGGAGTAAGCCCTCGGACTGCATCTGAATTATAAACGAAAGCAGGAAAATGGCATATTACTTACCGCAACAGCCATTTTACAACCCAGTAAGTGTTTCTTCCCCTTTTTTTTTTTTTTTTTTTTTTCTAGTTTCGTTTCTGAAAACGTTATGGTTGAATATACAGTTGATTTATATAAGTTTTAAAAAGTTGTAACGTTTAAAATAAGATTTAAACGCCTAGCCTATATAATCCTATGATTATACCATCCTATTATTAATATTATAGAGCATGATTGAAATAATATTCAGAATGCCATTAAAAAAAAGAACAATGAGGAATTGTTCATCTGATTCCTTAGCTTAATGTATTATGCACACCCACACTAAAAATAATGATTTTTTTAAAAAAAATCATTTTTAAAGAGACGTTATTAAAGTTCTTTTAAGAACTTTTTTTCTGTTTGTTTGTTTGTTTGTTGCAACAAGTTTCCTGGTTGCACTTTTAAAGGTTCAGATTGTGAGAGAAAGAACCCCTGAAAAATCTACCAGGAGCATTTTGTTTTACACTGAAGTGACCAGGTATGGGAGGGTTACTTTAAAAACGGACTCCGTTACAGTTACGAATTACTTCAGTGTCACAATATGAAAGTAATGTAATCTGTTTATTTTTTGATTACTTCAAGGTCACATATGTAAAATATGTCATTTTTAATTGTGACCTCACATGGCCGTGGGCATTGTTTCGACTCAGGACAGCTGTCATTTGCTGGTTGGGGTTCGGGGGTTCGATTTCCGCTATGGCCCTGTGTGTGCAGAGTTTGTGTGTTCTCCCCGTGCTGTGGGGGCTTCCTCAGAGTACTCCATTTCACCAGTCGAAAGACATGCATGGTAGGCTGATTGGCATGTCCGTAGTGAATGAATGGGTGTGTGATTGTGTCCTGCGATGCATTAGCACCCTGTCCAGGGTGTACCCTGCCTTGTGCCCCATGCTCCCTGGGGTAGGCTCCAGGTTCCCTATGACCCTGTAGGATAAATGGTATAGAAAATGGACGAATAAATGTTTCATGACATACACAACAGCGCTTCACCTTCTCACGTTCACTGAGAGTACTGAATAGGTGTGCGAGAAGGCAGGATTTAGCAATGCAAATATGTTCACACATGTTGCAGTATTAGACGATAAGTACATCATAATGAAACTAAAACCGTTTCCCAAACATTTTCTCAAATTTGGATGCTTTTTTAAGGTCTGAAAAAGAGCACGTATGGTCGCTAACAAAAGCATTTCAGAGAAGAATTTGTTTTAATTTCTACCAAATAAACTTTTTGCAATATTTATTTGTACCTGCACCAGGAGGTTGCTCAAGTGAGTCAAACTGGCAAGAGAGAACCAGAACCATAATCAAGCAGCTGTCTATATTGTGTTATGTCAAAAAAATAATTTCTTTGGTTTTAAATGAAAAAAAACCCCCCGTGTAATTCTGATAGTATTCCAATTTTATTTATTTATTTATTTTTTACAAAATGTATGCTTACCTGTAATCGGATTACTTTGTGTTTTGATTGGATTACAGTTACCAGTTTTTTGTATGCTGATTACGTTACGTTACATGTATTCTATTACTCTCCAAGCCTGGAAGTGACACACTTTATCATTCAACAGCAAGTCCCTTTTACTGGCTCAATCCAAGGAGGCTTGATGGATGGCAAGAGTATCACTGTAAGTGGACGAGTTTTACCAGGAGCCAACAGGTAAGACAGAGTTTAACATTCGTGTGGGTAGGCAGATACAGTACATGACTCACTTGACTTTTTCCTGCCTTCCTGTCCACCCTATCTGTAGAGATCCCAGTTCCAGGAATTGTGTTTATATATTTATACACACAAAAGTCTTATTTGATGTTTTCTGCATGGTTAGAGAAAGATTTTACAGAAACAGAAATTTGTATGTCAGTAAAAAATTAACATATGTAACATATATAACTTTTCAGACAAAACAAAAAACAAAAACATTATGTAGGTTGTGTGCCATTCAAAGACTCCAGATAGGGTTGCCACCTTCAGTGAGGAAAAATTAGGGACAATCTTTATGCATTAAATGAAAGCATTATGCTTTCAGTAGTCAATCCATCTGTCTGAGATTCTCTATACCACAATATCTGAGGATCAACTGGTTGAATGTTTGTAAGCAGTATATGGAAGTATCATTGTAACTAGCAGATGATTTTGGAATTGATCCAAATATGGTAGGTCACAGCAAAGTCAAATGTCTTAAAAATGGTAGGTTGACCGTGTTTTTTTCAAGTAAAAAAACTTTTCAAATATATTTATGAATTACAATATATTGGATATTCTGAATGTATACTTTGTGTAACCCATATACAGTATATGATATGCATATTTATGGAATGTAAATTGTAATATTTAATAATAATCTAATAATCTTACCCTTCAGTATAAAAGGTCTGAGAATGGAAGGAAGATTAGAAGGATGATTAGGCTAATTTGCACTGAACTGATTAGGCCTGGTTATATAGCCTAATGTAATAATTAAGCAAATGTTATCTAATTTCTTAGCAACTTGGCTACTGGTTTACACAGTATAATATTTAGCCTAATGTTATCAAGCAAGCTTGAAAGTGCCTGTGTTACTAGTTAACTTAAGAGCCTAATTTAGTTATGGCTACCAGTTAACTATATTCGGCATTGATAGCACAGATTTTTATCTTTGTTATATCTTCTTGTGAAACTGCACAGATTTGTCTAGGATGTTTTTATATGTTGTAGCATCAAGATTTCCGTTCACTGAAAGAGAGGCCCAAACCTGTTCCAGCATATCAGTGCCTGACCTCACTAATGCTCGTGTGGCACAATGGGCACAAATTCCCACAGCCTACCATAAATAATATTTTATGCAATAAATTATGGAGTATATCATAAATGATAAATTATATTATACATTATAATATATCATAGTAAAGGGCTAACTAAATCTGTAATGGGATGTTCAACAGCACATTTGATTAGTCAGGTGTCTACATATTTTTGGCCATATAGTGTATCTGTTATATACTTCTGCAAATAATATGCCCCTCTTGGTTTGTATCAGCAGTTTCCCACACAGTTGTTTCCAAGTTATTTGTTCTTCCAGGTTCCATGTGAATCTCCAGTGTGGTTCCAGACCGGATGCTAATGTTGCCCTGCACTTCAACCCACGTTATGACCACAGTTCAGGATACATAGTGACCAACACCAAGCAGAATAACTGCTGGGGTACGGAGGAACGCATATACCAGGCCCTGTTCCCCATGGGAAGCCCCTTCAACCTGCTGATCCTGGTTACAAGCCACTCATACAAGGTTCACTTCTACTTTTCCCACAGTAACAAGCAGAAAATAGTAAAGGGTTAGCTCAAATCTCGGTTCAGCATTCTTGAATGCATAATAGGTCACTGTAGAACACACATCATTCACTTTTGAACCCAAGTTACCACAGCACATCCTATGAACTAATTCTGTCACTGGTTGTTGGATTATAGGTCTTCAATTCTGTCTCAATGTGCTAACATGCTCATCGTCTGCTCCTGTGTAAGACTCTAAATAAATGTGTAATACAGTATCAAAGGCTACATGCTGATCTGATAATATTTTTTCATAGATCAGTGTCAATGGCATCCATATCATGGATTACAAGCACCGTATCCCATTCAACATGGTGGACACTATCACAGTGGATGGGATGGTGCAGGTTAATAGCATCGGTTTTCAGGAGCCTGTGGTGAGAACAACTTAAAACAGTACATATTTTTACATCTTGTTAGTTAAACAAATATTGATGAATTTATAGAAATTAATTACATTTATAGAAATTATATAGGAATTAGAATTACATGTAAAGAGGTATGATTTTAAAAATCTGGCTGGACACAGTCGCATAATACCACAAGGAAAATTAAACTGTGAAATTCATTTTGGTTTAGCTCCTAAATGGAAATGGTAACACTTTTCCTAGACCACTTAGTTGTCTAGAAGAGACATTTTATATTATAGACTGACACACTACATTCTTGAAATATACAGTGCTGTGAAAAAGTATTTGTCCTGATTTCTTCTGTTTTTGTGTATCTCATACTAAATTGTTTCAGAAATGAAAACAAAATTTAAGATAAAACAAAGGCAACCAGAGTAAACACAAATACAGATTTTAAGTGATAGTTATTTGTAGAAGCAAAAATGTTATCCAATACCAACTGGGCCTGTGTGAAAATGTATTTGCCCCTGTAGTTACTAATTCCCCAACTCTATGAAACTGCATTCATAATGGGGTTCAGATGGACTAGACACAACCAGGCCTGATTACTGCAAACCCTGTTCAATCAAATCAACACTTAAATAGAGTTTTTTCAACAGCATGAAGTTGGTTAAAAGGTCTTACCCAGTAACACACTATGCCAAAACTGAAAGAAATTCCAGAAATGATGAGGAAGAAGGTGATTGAAATACATCAGTCTGGGAAGGGTTACAAAGATATTTCAAAGGCTCTGGGACTCAAACGAACCACAGTGAGAGCCATTATATCCAAATGGAAAAACTCTGCACAGTAGTGAACCTTCCCAGAAGTAGCCGACCTTCCACAATTCCTCCAAGATCACAGCAACAACTCATCCAGGAAGTCACAAAAGACCCAAGGACAACATCAAAGGACATACAAGCCTCTCTTGCATCAATATAGGTCACTGTTCATGACTCCATTATCAGAAAGACACTGGGCAAAAATGGCATCCATGGAAGAGTGACGAGGTGAATACCACTGCTAACCTAGAAGAACATTAAGCTCGACTGAATTTTACCAAAACACACCTTGATTATTCTCAAACCTTTTGGGAAAATGTTCTGTGGATTGATGAGTCGAAAGTAGAACTGTAAACTGTAAAAACTGTATTGTTTACTCAGGTTGCCTTTGTTTTATGTTGTATTTCATTTGTAGGTCTAAAACTATACAAAAACAGAAGAAATCCCAAGAAAATACTTACACAGAGTCACACGGGACATTAGTACAGTGGGTGGTGGACAGCACTCATTCAATTAATCAATTAATTCAGTCCTAAAAAAAAAAAAAAAGATAAACAACTGCCATCATATAAAATGTCCTTGCACATCTTTTTCTCTCTTTTCTTCTTCTTTTCTTTAAAAAAATGTTTCTGATTTCATTTTGTAGGGTATTGTACCTGTCCACGCTGGATTCCAGGTAACTGCTAGTATTTTTAAACTGTATTCCACAATTCTCAAAATTATGCAAAATGATTTCTTAGTAATGTTAACACAAGATGTTTGGTAAAGGCTGAATAATTTGCTAATATCATTATAATATAATGAATATATATTCTTTTTTAATGTCATTGTTGGTTGCCTTAAAATGATATTTCCAATGTTATATCTCCTGTTATATTTGCAGCCACAGTTTGCTTATGCTCCTGGATATGGCGTAAGTAACTTCATGTTTAATTGTAAAAATGAAGCTCTTACAACCTCTTATCCTCCCTAAATATCAGAATGTATTACTTTGTTGGAAATATAATGATTACAAATGTAATACAGTGCTTATTATGTTTTTCCACTACTCAAGAGAAACACTTGGCTCACTGACTTCCCACATGTGTTGACAAATCACTTTTTTTTTGTTTTTTTTTTTTTTTTTTTTTTTTACAACTGAGTACATTTACAGGCTTGTTTTCAGAGTCCAAAGGCTTTACTTTGACAGCATTTCCATTTATTTGTATAGGTTATTTACACATTTGTAGCCTCCAGAGTGTATTCTGTACAAGATCTCAGTTAATCTTACAAATTATTGAAATCATAATGTAAGAGACATCAAAATTTTACCGTAAAATACTATAACAACATCTATTACATGCTTTTGAGGTTGTCACTTGCACATGGCAGCTTCCTGTTTTCAGTTATACACAGTATCTCTTTCAAAACAACTCTACTTCTTCAGAATTATACTTTCCATTTCCACATGCATGCACAATGAAATGGTCCATTTCTTTCTTTCATTTTCTCTGTAGGTGCCTGCAGTTCCTGCTCCAGCAAGCTATGTAAGAACACAGGGCCACTTCACATAATTAGTTCATATTCTGTTTTACTGTACTTTTAAGTGAGCTTATAATAACTACTTCTTTTATTCTTCATCGTTAGAGTGTGCCATACAAAGCCATCATCAATGGTGGATTATATCCAGGCAAAAACATTTCCATCCAAGGTGTAGTTTATCCTCATGCTTCCAGGTCAGATGTTTTCCTTATTCTGCTACTTTGCCTAATTAGAGCCTACAGATGTATTAGAGAAAATGATTTATTTTCTTGTCTTAAGTACAGTGGGGTTTTTTTCCCCATTCATTTTAACTCGCTACTTATCTTTCAAGGCCAAACACTGATTGTGAGTCAAGCTCAACTTCCCACTTCCTGTGGCTGCAGCTTCTAGCCAACTATTCCACGGACTTCTCAGTTTTATGCCAAGCGTTTTAAGGCTTTTTGTTTAGGGGAGCACAGCATAATTTTTACCATGAGCTGCTTTCTTAAATTTCATTTGTTATTTGTACCATCAGATTTTCCATTAACCTGCGTCACAGAAATGGGATTGCCTTTCATTACAATCCTCGTTTTGATGAGAACTTGGTTGTGCGCAATACCCAAACAGTGGAGAACTGGGGCTCAGAGGAGCGCTCTGGAGGCATGCCATTTCAAAAGGGACAAAACTTCCAGGTAAATAATGCTTTGGACCTTATTTACAAGATATGTTTTGTTTGTTTAGGTGGCTGATCGACGTAGCAATTCATTTTAATGCTTTAAGTGAAAAATAATGCAAACAAAGTGCATCTGCATCTCATGTCAATGCATCTGTGTGTCACATTTGGTAATGCCTATTTCAGATCATCATTTCCTGCAATCCCCATCATTACAACGTGTTTGTCAATGGGAATCAAGTGCATACCTACGACCACCGCTTCACCAGGCTGAATGAGATTGATGTTCTGGAGCTGTCTGGTGATCTAAACTTGACTGCTGTAAATGTTTAACTGGATATTTACCAAATCACAGTCTACAGTTACAGTTTTTTAATAAACCAACCAGTCAGTAAAGCCTGTGAACTGCTTTGGAAAAAGCAAATAAATATGACAATGTTAATCTTACATATTTAATCTTGTTAAATACAACAAATATAATCTTTTTATTACAAATATATGAACATAAAGAATGAACTGTAATAATTCAAATAAACCACTTTTTTACTTTGATTTTTTTAAGTTTTAATTTTTTTATGATGATTTTTTTAAAAACCCCTACTGTGTCCAAACAGCAATAAAGGCGAAAGCCAATTATTACATGAATCCTTACTTATAATTTGACTTGAACAAAATGACAGGGAAATCCCAAAATGTGAGAACATAAGTAACTTCTAGAAAATAAAAACCACAATCTCGCATTTCAACAATCCAGTGTAGATTACCAACTAGCAGTGCAGAGTAAATACACCAATGCTCTGCCATGGCTGTTACGTAAGTTTCCTGTATTTGTAAATAAATTTTGCATCACCTCATTTTCCTTATAAAAAAGGACTGTGACAGATTTACTGGCTTGCAATATCACTGGACATCAGTCCCATAAAAAAAAAGCCAACGCCTTACACAAAAAATATCCTTCAATACTTCGGTACATTTTCCCTCTCTTTAATAAGAGTTCCAATCCTATTAAAATGCTTTCAGTGTTTTGCGATTAAGTGATTTTGCAGGCCAGTTGAAAGGGTCCTCATGCTTGTAAAACAAGTCACACAGATTTGTCCCTATGCACCTTACAGTGTCAGTAGGACACGGTCAGTGGGAGTGTCAATCTTGTGTTTGAATTTAAATTTGCTCATTTGGCTTGAATTTCAGTTGAGACAGGATATAACCAAGCAGTTGATGGTTAAGGATCTTGCTGAAGCACTTGAACCATTGATCCATCAGTTCACTAAAACTTGTTCTGTTTGGACATGAAGCACAAAAGGCAACCACAGAATCTGGTGCAACAGTATGTTTTCAAGATGTATGTAGATGACCCAGTCTCCCCTGATGGCCACTAGCTTCAGGTGTTTCCTCACCAAGGAACAGCCCATCCAGAACACATCTATGCTCCTAAGATAACAGTGTTCAGATTCACAATGACAAGCCCATCTGGCCCTGTTCTTGCCGGTTCTCAGACATTACCATGTGCTGGTTTGCTCACACAAAGTTGTGATGGTCAAGTGTATAATTTATCAAAGTGACACAGGATTGAGTTGCTCTCTGTGGCTTGAGCAGAATCTCTTCAGGTGAGACCATCCACAACCGGCATCACTAAGAGCAACTCATCTGCTGGAGCTATACAGTATTTGAGCAGACACAGTGTATTGGTGGCTGCATCCTGAGGTGATTGCACAGATCTGGCAGTGGTTTGGTAAGGTGCAGCTGGACCTCTTTGCCAGGGCCAAATCAACAAATTGTCCCTTAAGTTTGTTAGATATATGTATCGGCAGGTACAAACACAATTAACTGTTAAAGCGGGATTGACAAAAATTGTCCCCCTGCCAAGAATTCACAGACCATGACAGTTCTGGTATTTCCCTTTGTGTTTTTCCAGTGTTCTCCAGTGTTTCCAGGGATAAACAGTTGTAGGTCAGATTTAGTAAAAAAATAAATAAAATAAAATAGACACAACAGTGCTCTAAGAGCTTTGCATAATACAGTAGACCTAGTGCCACAGCGTTAGTATGATGACTGCGATACAACAAGGGACTGCAATCATAACATGCTGTGGGAGGTCTGGAGGAGTCGGCTGCACATTCTGTATATTGTATGTTAAACTTCACAATATGTGCACATTTTGCTCAGAACACTGGGTCTTACAAAAGTACACCAGGCCTGATATAACAATCATTATAAATTAATGTAACAACACAAATACATTTCTCCACAATAAGGCACAAGATTGAACTCTGTGAAAGGTAAGCCAAGTTTCAAAAACAGAAATGACACCTTACTTTTTTTAGCATCTTGTACATATGACAACAGTGTCAGCTGCCTTTTTTCACCATATCCATGACATGTGAGCATATGTGGCTTATATTGCAACACACCATGACTGTTCACCATGGAAATGAGCTCTTTGTATTGGAAGGGAGGTGTCAGATGAAGAATGATGATTCATTACAATTATTTTATTATTATTACTTTATTTTATTTTATATTTATAGGTTCTAGATACACTTAAATCTTTTTTGGAACGCAAACATTCCAAATCTGAGAGGTGTAGGATCCTGTTCTGGCATGATCCACTACAAATGAAGAACTACCAGGATGTCTGTGCTACAGTTACCTGGGAATTACCATTACGTTTTACATATTCTATATCACTATTTTATATCTATATCATCCTCCCAGTGATGTGAGTGCAACAGTCACCTCTGAACACCTTTCAGGGCAATGACCACTCCTGGGGGATAGTAGTGGTAAAATAGAACTAGTATTATCTGCTACACAAAGAGTTACACATTATAGACACAGGTACATTGTGGAAAATATTTACTGACTTTGACTTTGTTATTAAAAAGGATCAAAAATAAACATTAAGTTTAAAAATTCAATGTTTTCCAAAAATCTAATTATGCAGTCTTTCCCTATCAGTGATTTGAAACATGAGTTTACACCATTCTCTTGTAGGTGGTTACACAGTACAATAAAGTTTGGCAATAAAGCAAGGTTCTGGGGAAATTGTTACAGCCTCATTTATTTTTCCTGCCAAAGTCGGTTAGTTTGCATACCCCTAACTCCCATAATGTATAGCCTAATTGCTGTTTAAATTCAGTATTGTTTAAATACAACTAAGGAATTCACTACTTTATGTGGACAAACTATACGTGGTTAGCCTATTCACATTCTCTAATCCCAAAATAAATAATAACCTATCAGAGGGTAATACTATTGGCTCACACTGCTTTTAGCAAATCACATGACAAATGGCCAAAACCCACAAGTGAATCATGTCAGTAAGAGTTCTCCTTTACAAACGTTAAAATAGGGTAATCAGGCAGACTGTTTTTCAGTTATAACTGAAATCTGGGACATGGCATACTACCAGCAACAGCCCTTTTACAACCCTGTAAGTGTTTTTATATAGTTTTATTTTATTTTCATATTAAAAACCTGATAAACTTGAAAGCCTGATAGCACAAGGCAGCCACACTGTTATTTGTTGTGAAAGTTTCTATGTAATTGTGATATTTAATGTATACATTTCTATATAACTTCTGTATCATTTCAATTTCTGTATTATTTTGCTAAATGATCAAATGAGACAAGATTTCAGAAAACTGTGGTTTATGAAAAATGGTCTAGAAATGCAACATCAGTAGAATCTCAGAGAAAGGAGAGTCAGTATCTAGTCATGAATAGTTAGTTTGTGTTAGCTACCTCTCCTTTACTATAAGCTGCAATGTTAACGCTGGTGGTATTAGCACCAGCAGCAGTCTCAATAATATACTTGGCATTGACATACCAAAAATGAAAGATGAAAAGCAATAAGAGACAGTGTTTTTTATTATTAATAATTATGTGTACACCAATTATGCACAGACAATGACTTAAAAATAGCGATTTTTTCATTTGCAAACTAATGTCCTTTCATTTTAAAACCTACAAAAATACAGATACAGCTCAAAGGCCCCGTTTGGACTTTTGGACTGGCTCTATGGTTAATTCATCATAGCTGATTTTTTTTTAACTTTGTGTATTATGCACATACGCTGCAAACATTTTTAAGAAGCTTTATTAAATTTTTTAAAGACCTTATTTGCTTTTTAATTTTTAAGGTCTTCCAGAAACTTCTGGTTATGTGACACACTTTATCATCCTGTTGTTTTTCATCAGCAAATCCCTTTTACTGGCTCAATCCAAGGAGGACTTCAGGATGGCAAGTGCATCACTGTCTGTGGACGAGCTTTACCAGGAGCCAACAGGTAAGAAAGACTTTTATATTAGTGTGGGTAGACAGATACATGACTTTGCTCAACTTTTTCCTTCCACCCAGTCCTCCCCTTGTTAAAGGTCCCACCAGTCGCATTACTTTTTTATTTTATTTATAAATAAATAGCTTTTTACTTTAATTTTTATTTTCTGCTCAAAAAGAACAGAATGTAGTTGGGAATCAAAAACATATAACCATTTGAAATGTAGTAATATTTACTTAAATACAGTGGTTTAACTGTAAATAAACAAAGAGCAGACATTCATAACATTTCAAAATCATTATTATGAACACAACTTGGAAATAACTCTATAGGAAACTTGATTTAAAAAAAAAATAGAAACTAGATTTAAAAAAGAAATACAGTAGAAGTGTTGGTGGGTATAAAAATAAATGCCAAAAAACAAAACAAAAAAAAAACCATATTTAAAACAATTGTAAATACCGCAACTCTTATCACAGTAATAACTTCCCTATACATATACAGGTTCCATGTGAATCTCCAGTGTGGTTCCAGACCGGATGCTAATGTTGCCCTGCACTTTAACCCACGTTATGACCACAGTTCAGGATACATAGTAACCAACACCAAGCAGAATAACTGCTGGGGTACGGAGGAAAGCATATACCAGGCCCTGTTCCCCATGGGAAGCCCCTTCATCCTGCTGATCCTGGTTACAAGCCACTCATACAAGGTTACTTCCTTTTACTTATACTTTTCCCACTTTAATAGAAATGAAATGGTAAATGGCAGCATTCTTGATTGCATTATAGGTCACTGTAAAACATACATCATGCACTTTTGAGCTTATGTTACCCTAATACAACATGCTTAAGTGATGCCAGGCATTTGGCTAGATTTGGACACTGGTTCTTGGGTTATAAGTGTTTGAGGGTATTTATATTTATTGCAGTGTATTTACATGCTCATCTTCTGCCCGCAAACATAACACAGTAATGCAGTATTTTAGGTTAAATGCTGATCTGTCATTATCTTTTCATAGATCAGTGTCAATGGCATACATGTCATGGATTACAAGCACCGTATCCCATTCAACATGGTGGACACTATCACAGTGGATGGGATGGTGGAGGTTAATACCATCGGTTTCCAGGAAGCTGTGGTGAGAAAGACAATAAGCTTAACTTAAATATACATAATACATACATTTTGCTGTTCATTCTACTACTTTAAAGTATAGGATACACTGTTTTATGAACATGACTGTGGAACTAATTAACTCAATATTTCTCTTCTGTTATAGCTTACATGTTTGGTCATGACTTTTGATTAAATTGCATTGCTCAAATATACATATTACACATTTGAAGGATGTCAAAACCTAGGCTATTTTAGGGTATAATGCGAGTGTTTGGGTTCATGTTTATTTTAGATACATTATTGGTTGAGATAAATTTGAAATTTAGTTTGTATACTAAATGAAATGGTTTTTACAAAAACGCTGAGTAGCCTAGTATTACCCTAGTAGTATTTTTTATTTCCCTCATTCTTGAAATGTACATGCACAGGAGTTACTTGGGACATTAGTACATTGAGTGGTGGAATGCAATCAACACACCCAATTTGGGTAAAAATGTAAAAACTAAAATGATATCCCGTCATATATTTCTTTACGTACAAAGAGTATAAAAGGTTCCATACAGTTGGTGCTAAAATGCACTACTGTCATAATGGTCTGGCAAAACTAGGTTTTTAGATCGTTTCACATAAAAGAAAATTCTTTTACAATAATAACTTCCAACAGACAACAGTCTAGTTTCAGATTTTTATGCAGGATAAAAGGTTACCAGTTCTTTAGTTGTAAGATTAATTGAGAAGAGTATAACATTGGGAATGTCATTATGAAACATTCATTCATCAATTAAGATAGTCAATCTACCAGCCTGCATATTTTTGGTAGGTGGGAGGAAACTGGAGAACATGGAGAAAACACACAGGAAGAACACACATAGTATATGCATAGACAGTAACCTGAGTTTAGAACAGAGACCCTGGAGCTGAGAGGCAGCAACACCACCCACTGCACCACCATGCTGATTCATTACACTATAATTAAATTACCTGATCCTGTAATTTGTAAAACATGTTGTTATTTGCATATCTGAGGCCTCTGGAGTATATGGTGAAAGTGAACTTATTTAATCATACAAATGATTGATATCAAAGTTTAGGAGACATGAAATTAATTTCATGTGATTAATTAATATGATTAATTAATATGATCATATGCCTCTGAGGCCACCACTTCAACACATTCAATAGCTTACAGTTTTTCTAAAACTACTCTATTGCTTTAGAGTTGCATTATCCCTTTACATATGATGGAAAGGACCTACTTATTCATGTTTTTCATATTTTTCCCCATCTATAGGGTCCTTCATTTGCTGCCAAAGCAAACTATGTAAGAGCACAAAACTTCACATAATTAGTTAACGTTATGTTTGACCTTAAAATGATGAGCACATTCAATAGCTTCCTGTTTTTTCTGAAACTACTCTGTTGCTTTAGAGTTACATTATCCCTTTACATATAAAGGAAATGACCTACTTATTCATGTTTTTCCCATCTATAGGGCCCTTCATTTGCTACCCAAGCAAACTATGTAAGAGCACAAGACTTCACATAATTAGTTAACATTATGTTTGACCTTAGATTGATGAGTTCGTAATAACCATGTCCTGTATTCATCATCATCAGAGTGTGCCATACAAAACCAACATCAATGGTGGATTGTGGCCTGGCAGAAACATTTCCATCCAAGGGGTAGTTAATGCTCATGCTTCCAGGTCAGATGTTAGCCTTATTTTGCTACTTTGCATAATTAGAGTCTACATATTTATCTTTTCTGTTAGAGCTGAAACTGTGTTACTAAGCATCTTGAAAACTTGAATGAAAGAATAAAAGCCAGATTTGATCCAAACCAAGTGTTTCCTGGACACCACACAGATTTAGTCAAAGTATTCTGTTTTGGGGAAGAGCACCACCTGCAGATCAATGAGTCAAATTTGAGACCTAGAACATTTTGAGCTGCAAAGATTTGCTAAATATTTCTTAAATTTGATCTGGTATTTGTGTCACCAGATTCGAGATAAACCTGCGTCACAGAAATGGGATTGCCTTTCACTATAATCCTCGCTTTGATGAGAACTTGGTTGTGCGCAATACCCAAACAGCGTGGCAGTGGGGCTCAGAGGAGCGCTCTGGAGAAATTCCGTTTCACAGGGGACAAAACTTCCAGGTATGTACTGCAAATTTAAAGGGGATTTTGCTAATTTTTACCTTATATACAAGACAAATATGTTCATGTCTGTGTAAGTAGCTGATACAAATTATTTTACTTAAAGTGAAAATGAATTTGAAACAGTATATTATATCCTTTATCTATGTCTCATTCCTTTCAGATCATCATCTCCTGCAATCCTCAGCATTACAACGTGTTTGTCAATGGTAACCAAGTGCATACCTACATCCACCGCTTCACCAACCTGTCTGAGATTGATGTTCTGGAGGTGTCTGGTGACCTGAGCTTGATTGATGTAAATGTTTAGCTAAATGTTTTAGCTTGGATTTTTAGTGTGATATTTTCTCTGGCACAATTTATATATGTATTTTTTTTTTTTTTTACTAAGTCACAGTTTGTTAAATTTCATCTGTAAACAGTGAACTGAAAAAAGTTAACTGGTGGCTTTCAAATTAGAGCAACTCTATAATCATGGCCATATTGTGTGTTTTTTTTTTTTTTGTTCAGTCTGAAAAAAATTCAAATAAACTACTGTCATCAAGATGTTAACTTTTCTGTTATGCACTTCTGCCCTGCATTTCAATACACTGATACATTGGGCCGAGGCAAGAACACGCTCATGTGGGCTCACACAAGGCATCACATACAGTCATACACTCATTTACACCCAGAGGCAATTTAGAGTAGCAAATACACCTAAAGGCATGTTTTAGGGAGGTGGGAGTTAGCCAGAAAACTTGGAGGAAACCCACTCAGTCTTCCATCCATCCATTTTTTGTACCACTTATCCTACACAGGGTCACAGGGAGCCTGGAACCTATCCCAGAGAACTCGGGGTGCCAACCCAATGCAGGGCACAATCACACACACACTCATCCACACACTGTGGACAATTTGGAAATGCCGATCAGCCAACAACATATGTCTTTGGACTGGAGGAGGAAACCGGAGAAGAAGCCTGAAGAAACCCCCAAAGCATGGGGAGAACGTTCAAGCTCCACACACACAGGGCGGAGGTGGGATTCGAACCCCCAACCACCGTGCTGGTTCGAGGCAAAAGTGCTAACCACTAAGTACCCCCCGTCATAAGAAATTGCAATGAGACCCTGTTAATTGTATTCCCTTACTATTAACATAAACAAGTAAAACAGCGCCATCTGGTGTTACATATCCGAAGCTATTCTGCTTTGTTATATCATGTCTTGCCTGAAGATGGTAGTAAATGTCAGTACAAAAAGATAACAGACCATCTGTCTGTTATTCAACATATGTCTGGTGTTACTTCAATTATTATTCATTTTTATTAATTAATAATTTTTAAAATATAATTTGACGATCAAAATAACTTGGAAATCAAAAGAAGAGAACATATGTTGGATAACATCAGACAGATGGTCATTTTACAGTTAACTGCCTTCAAGTACCCTCTTAGTGCATTTTTTTTTTTACTGTGAATATTAGGTATCTTATGTGCAATTGTAAATTCACTCCATTTATTCTGTTAACTGTATGTACCTTCTGCACATTGCATTATCCCGTGCATAGCTGTACATAGTATATACATTTTTAAAAAATCATATTATTACTGTCATGTTTGTGTATGTAATAAACGTTTGCTAAGGCCACGGCTTAACCCAATGGTGGTGTTGCTGTTTCTGAACATGTTCTTCATATCTTCCAGATTATACAGTACATATAAGGAACTGAAGAAAAAAAATCGACTATCGAACCTTTAATAGATGAATTATCACGTGACTGTTCAATCATAAATCATGTTTCTTATCTAAACGAATGTAATGTAAAACCTACACACTAGCCTAGTAGTCTGGATTTACTGCTGCATATTTCTGATTCCAAAAAGGGATAAACACAGGTTTGAACAATTTTCCATAGGACAAAAGTGAAAGTTTGCGGTTAAACTCATTCATTTGGGAGTTTAACTCCCTGCAGTTACTCTAGGGCCAAAGCAAATTTTGTGCAGGAATGCTGAAAAATGTAACGTGACCTGATACTTTATGAATTGAGAAGCTCTCGGCGCTCCAGAGAGAAACGTAGTTCCTTGGCCTCGTTTCGTTTCCTTCATAAATTCAGTCTCCATTGAGACTACTCTGGTCATGCAGTGTATCATACACTATGAGTCTGCCTAACGCCACTGCTAGTGCGCATGCGCAGCAGAAGATTGGCGAGAGAGAGAGAGAGAGAGAGAGAGAGAGAGAAGGATTCAAACTTCCGGTCGTGTGTCATGGCGGCGCGGTGGAGTATACTTGAAGAGAAAAAGCTAAACCCTGCTACTTATGCTTTCTCGCTGTGAGATTTTGCGGTGTGTTGGGCTGGTTAGTGTGCTGCATTAGACGAAGCGGTTCGGATTTGGGACTGCCAGGCGGGGGAGCGCCTGCAGTTTGCATCCGCCTGACCATGGCGGCACACAAGCCCGTGGAGTGGGTCCAGGCCGTAATTAACCGATTCGACGAGCAGGTAAAGGGGCAAATGTAGCATGGTGGTATTTGGAATAAAATCAGCACGAAGGACACTGTTGATTTATCATTGTTTTGTTGCCGTTTGGGTTGTAGCATGAAGCTTGGAAGATATAAGGATGCGGCTATAACCGTGTAGCACAGTAATAGCCTGTCAATAGTGTATAATGCTACATTAAATAATTTGTTTAAAAAAAACAAAACTTGCATGCTAAATAGTATGTAAGAAAATAGAACGCATATATCGGTGTAGTAATAGTATCTTAACGTACTGTTTACTATGAAGTACTGTAGTGTGTGGATTTGAACGTAGCTTAGCTATCACACGAGTCTGTCGTTCTCGTCGTAGGATTTGGCTTTTATTCTGTAACGTTTCTGGTGAAGTATAATACTAAGCAGGAATGCTGTACGGTTGTGTTTAGGGTTTATTTGTGATTTATTTTGGCGTGGCATTTGAACCCCGAGAGGAGCGTTTACTCTGTGGCTAAATATAAACAACGGTAGCGAGCAGGCAGTGTGTTGACAAGCTCTGCCAGGCGTCTGTGTTAGCCAGCTAGTTAGCACTGCTTCCCATTCAGTCTGTGGATCACAACAATGTTCAGATCTTTTTAAATGGATATCTTTCTCACTGTCCTTCACGTAGCTAGTTGAATATAATGGGTACGCATGTTTGAAGGGTATTTAAAGTGCTTTGGTAGAACTTTTGAGCTGGGTTTTGGATTCAACACACCAGGCTTTGAGTGTAACTTCCATTAATCCAGGCAGCTTTCTGATTTCCTTCACAGAGCCACAGTGTTAGTGGAAACCCATGGGTTCAGTGGCTGTTCATTTGTGCTTGTGTAGGGGCTTAGTGACTGCCTGAGGCTCATAAGAGTTTGATGGAGATGCAATGAGGGATTTGTTCAGTGTTTATTGTTAAGCCAGCTTAGAGCTCTTAAAGTCAGAAGACTTTGAACAGTTTTTCCGAGCCGGCTAAGTTCATGCACGGGCCGTTCCTCTCTGCATCTTCCACTCTTGTGTCATTTATTCTGTTTTTAGGCTTTTGTAGGGTCAAGATAGTGTAGTGCTGCAGGGGAAAAGAGATTAATTACGACTATGATACTGCAAATCAAGCCAGTATCACCGTTTTATTTACACCGAAATACAGTAACACAGTAATGGCTTGTTTTCCCTCGTGCCTTTTTTGCTTGTGATCAGAGACGGGTATTGCCATGTCAGCAGTATGAATCTAGAAAGCACCTTGAAACAATGACCTCACAAATGCCTGTGTGTGGTCATGGAAAACCAATCTGTCCTCTCCAGGGAAGGTTCAGACAGCTCGGAAACAGGAGCCAGTAGATCTGTATTCTGTAAAGTAAAATTGATGCGAATCACAGCTTTCTGAAATGATAGGCACGGTACCTACTTTTGTCAAACACTGTAGAAGCTTTTAAGCATTTTCCAACAGCTTATTGTTCTAGTTTTCTCAGATGTTCTGTTATAGTGGATGTACGGTGACCACAAGTAGGTATTTTAAGTCTGTATTACAAACGATTATTTTTCCAAGGCTCAAACACTTTTAGAAGGGACGGACTTGGTCGATGAATTTAACTGAATTATTCTTTGAGACCCAGACGCCTGAATTGAATACTACTGAATTAGTGCTGGAAAATAAATTTGTTTTAAGTAAGAATCCAGAAAGGGTCCATTTACGCGGATACATAAATGCATGCCTACGTTCATTTTCATACCTTATCGATCTTGAGGGAAATTGCAATGTTGCTGTAGCAAAGGCACGGAAAAGTGCACAACGCGAAATGCTGATTAAAATAGGAGCGCCAGTAGGAGAGTTACTTTTATAAACGTATAGCAATAATAATAAAGACACAGACGAACATAATGATGGAAAAAATGCAGAAATATTTCATTTTGAGGGATTAGAAATGTGCAAAAATTCCCACATAATCAGTATGGCTTTCTTTGTTATTTGAATCTGTATATTGAGTTTATTTGGATATATGTAATATCCATATTGCACTAAAGTGCACATAAGGGAAATTGGTCTGTGACCTTTGTGGAATTTTAAACCGTGCCTGGGAAACAAAGTGCTCGCTGTCTCTTGGCATCCTGCTTTAAAATGGATGTCAACAGGGCTGGGCTGTATGTGTGTGTGTGTGTGTGTGTGTGTGTGTGTGTGTGTGTGTGTGTGCCGGAAGCCTGAATCTTCTCTGGTCTTGGGACTTTCATTTGCAGCCACATTCTTTTCCCTTAGGGCTATGCAATGGAGGAGAGAGAGAGAGAGAAAGAAAGGGAACCCCAGGGGCCTCTCCTTCTCTCTTCCTGACATTTTCAAAGACACACTAGCCACTTCTGTAGCCAGACTTTGCTGAATCTTGAACTATTCAAATCAGCTGTTTAGGGCAGATAAATGTTCGCTAAAACAGACAGAAATGTGTGCCAGATGTTTCAAATTTATAGATTGCCTAGTATTTCCCCCGCCGGCTGTTCGTTTACTAAGCAAGTCCAGAACGGTTAGTATTGTTGCAGGAGCTTGTTTCTATTTGAAAAAAATGTCTGCTTGTTTGGAGTTATTGTACATGTCATGGACAAAAAAGCTTCATGAGGACTGCTTTTTGACCCAGAAATGTGAAAGCAAGGCACAGGAAACTGATTCCACATCAGGGAGCGTTTAGCAGTAAGAAAGTCTCCCCACCCCCTCAGTCTCCTTATGGTTCATTAACACAGTCAGGCCTAGTGTGCTTTCTGCACAACCGCTACAGCATGTCTGGCTCCAGCATGCAATGTGTGTGTGTGTGTGTGTGTGTATATTAGCAGATGTGTTGACTTGCAGGTGTGCAGCGGAACTCTGAGGGCGGGAATCGCAAGTCTGGGTGCGCTTTAATTCCTTCGTTTTAGTTCCTTAGGTGTGGGAGGTTGTGGTTGGAGAGGACGGGTGGGTCATGAATGATCGCTGTGTTGAAAATGGTTTTATCTGAACTTCACCATCATCAGCCAAATAAATATGCTCTTAATGGTTGGGCTGCAAATATCTCAAATATCTTTCCCCTTTTCTATGTATATTTTTAGCTTCCTATTAAGACAGGACATCAGAACACTCACACCAAAGTCAGCACAGAGCACAACAAGGAATGTTTGATCAACATCTCCAAATACAAGTTTTCCCTTGTCATCAATGGCCTGACCAACATCCTCAAAAACGTTAACAATATGGTAAGTTCTGTGACATATGTATTACATGTGCTTGGCTAGTTCCAAGTTTTTGTTGGCCATCTGGGCTAAAACTGTCGGTACTGCCATTTGTATGTTTGCAATAATTTTCCTTCTCTGACAAATAAATATAGTTCATACCAATAGCCCGAATAAGTTATAGCACGATGCCTATAAATAATTAACTAATTGTAGCATATTCTGTTCAAAAATAATATCAAATGAACAGTTCTCTTTATCAGTGAATTTAAGAGCAGAGAGTTTCTCTGATTGATGATGGGGGATGGGGAGGATAGTAAGATCATATCAGCAGCCAGATTCACTTGTCTGTCAGACAGTGATGGGGGTTGTGGGGGGGGAACTGCATAGCCTACACACATAATCTTCTTGTCCCTGCCTAGTGATTTGCCAACCCCTAAATTGGGATTTGTGAAACCATATGATGACCTCGTTCCCACAGAGAAAGTCTACACTGTGATTACTGGTATCATGTGGAGTTGCATGAATTTGATTGGCACATGGGAAACTGCTCCAGATTCTCTGACCAATGTACAACAGTTTCAGTAGTCTGCGCATGTGTTTCCTTCACAGCGGATAATTGGCGAAGCTGGCGAAAAGAACCTCTACCTCTCACAGCTTATCATCCTGGACACTCTGGAGAAGTGCTTGGCAGGGGTGAGGAGCCAATCATGTTTCACTGTTGACTCCAGTCATCCAGATGCATACAAAGTTATAGTATTTTGTGCTACTTGGATAAAGTTGACTGTGCAACAAATTACACTGTGTAAATTGTGACGTAGATATTGAAATTCAGAGTAATATAAATAAACAAATAAATAAATAAGTAGACTAAAATGCTTCTGTATCCATCTTAAATCACTCCTCTGTCTTGCTCATGTCTGAGACACAGGGGTCTGTTGTTACAATTAGAGCTTGTTGTCTCTTCTTGTCCAGAAAGACTACTCTGGGTTGGTCTACACAGATTACATTTGCAGATGTTTCCCCATGTTGAGTTAGAATTTTCTTTGCTTCCAGAGGGATCGACAGGATTTTCCTCTATAGATATTTTATTAATGCTCTGTCAGATCCGAGACAGCTGCTCCCCTTCCTCAGTTTGTCATTGCTTTCTGTCTAGAAAGTTTATAGTCCTATAGCAGATGGGTGGGGTTTCTGGATTTTTGCTAGGATGCTGAGTTTTGCTTCATCACTGTGAGCACGTTGATCCATTTATGTGTCGGGTATGCTTCCTTAAACTCTTATCAGTGGGTTTCATTTCATAGGAGACACACATGCGGACAACCGTTTATTGTATGTACTTGATCCGGTATATGCAGATAATATAAAAGACCTAAGATTGTTTATTTTTTAGAGGAGTTTGCTCTTAAGCATGATTAATCATGGAAATGTGGGGAATATTCAATTTGTAACTTAAGAATTTGATATTTCCTGTAGAAATGAATGTAGACCCAGGTCCCTACATTATTATGCAGACATTAGACACGGGCATGTTCATGTTATACAGGGTAATGTTTCTGGAAAAATTAAATTTGAGCTTTCCTTGTAGTACTATGTGGACTTCATAAATAGAATTTTCTACCTTGCCATGTTTTTTTTTTTTTTTTTTTTTTTCCATATTATTAACTGGAGTGATATCAGGTACACTAATAAACTAGTTAAGCCACAGGTTTAGTCTCAAATTATTTACCAGATGTTAAGCAGTCACTCTGTGTGTGTGTGTGTGTGTGTGTGTGTGTGTGTGTGTGTGTGTGTGTGTGTGTGTGTGTGTGTGTGTGTATGTATGGGGTGTTCAGCAAACCAAGGACTGCTTGCGTCTAGATGAGGCCATGCTGGTGAAGCAGTTGCTACCTGAGATCTGCCACTTCCTTCACTCATGTCGTGAGGGGCAGCAGCACGCCACCCAGCTGCGCAGCTCTGCTTCAGCCGTGCTCTTCTCTCTTAGCTGCAACAACTTCAGTGCTGTCTTCAGCCGCATCTCCACAAGGTAATGATTTGGGTGCACATCTGTTAACTCTATACACCTCCTTAAACATCTAACACAATCATCTAACACATCCTTGGTAGAGTGTATGCTCCCATCAGTATTCAAGTAATGGACTTTGACATAAGTGATCGAATTCCTGACTTCAGAGCTTTTTCAGATTACCGGTGATCTCATAATTTATCTCCACACTTAAGCACCCATGCTGAATTTGGTTGCCCCGCCTGCTCAGGTAGCACGCAAGCTGAGTCAAGACATATGGAGGGAGTTAGAAATAGTCCAGACCATTGTTCTTACACAGATGTTACAGAATCATCCTGTTAATGTCTCCGGCTAGAATAACTTTCCGTACAGACGGTCTGGCATAGCACTCATTACGAGTAGTGTAGTGATGGCCTGACAAGAATTCTTTTTCTTTTAAAATATCCATTTTCTGGATATAAGAGGCAAAGTCACAAACAGTACGTTTACATGGACAACAATAATCCAATATTAACCCAATTAAGAAACTACCATGTAAACAGCTAATTTTTTTATTAACTTAATCTGATTAAAGTCATACTCAAAGTAAACACAAATTGAATTAAGATGTGTGGAGTATTCCTGTTTTAATCGGATTATCAAAGTGCATTACAGACATGTACACACCTTAATCACACTATTAACATCGTGTGGGAGTTTTCACCGCATTTTGCGACAGGACACATACACACACGGCAGTGCTCAACCGTTTGACCGCAAACCAGAGAACGCGGCTGCGTCCAAAACCGCGTACTTAACTACTATATAGTAAGAGAAATACGTGTATATAACAGGCGAAATACATGTGTTTCGACTACTATAAAGACGTAGCCCAAAGCTTCAAGCAGTCGTCTGTTTGCCCCTAAAGCATGACACATAATTAACCGTACTTGAGGCTTTCGTAAAATTAAAAATAAAAACACCCAAAACTCTATACGGTACCATAACGAAGACGAACTCTATGTTGTTACGTGAAATTCTGGAGGGAAGGTTGGACGTGACGACGTGCAGTTAATTGATCTATGATCTAGATCATGCAAAACAGGACCATGAAAAGAATATTCTAAAATCAACTCATGTAAACACCTTAATCACAATATTGTCTTATTCAGAATAATTTCAATAATTAGATTAATGCCGTCCATGTAAACGTAGTCAATGTTATCCTACAATGTAAAGATTTAGATTAAAGTTTAAAAATGATTTTCATCTGTACATGGCTTACCCTTAGCCATCTTTGCGTTAAGTCAAATCCTAAATGGCTTCTTATTCAGTTTGTTTGCTCTGTGTGTAGAGCATAATATATAACGTTTAAACCAGCTTAATGGTTCACCCGATAAGGGAGACATGAAGCAGCACCACACAGGTTTAAATGTATTAAATTTGACCTTTCTATGACTTGAGAATGTGAATATGAGCTCTCATGACTTAGACTTTGAGTTGGACTTAAATGTGTCCTGAATTCTGCATGTTCTGATGTGTAAACGGTCATTTCTTTGAATTCTAATGTTTCCCAGTCTACACTACTAAAGCCTACTGAAAATTATTAAAATAGCCAGTGTCCTTCCAAGTCTATACTACATTCAAGACTTTGACTCGACTTTGGACCTGACTTGGGTGTGGGCGTGATAACTCGGACTCAGATTAAAATTGAGAGCTTAAAATTGAGTTATTGGTTAGCCATGATGAGCTGGGGTGTGGGGGGTGGGTTTGTTTTTGGTGTTTGTACTTCTTAATTTTGTTTTCCTTTGTTAGTATAAAAAGAAAAAAACTGTGAATGGTTGTTGCTGTGTGTCAGTCGGTTTGTTTTTCTTCTCACTAAAACTTTATTAGAATAAAATTGAGAGCTTCTGACTTGCCATTGCCCTAAGGATTGTTGTGCACATTTGTGTTTGCATGCATCCAGCTAACTCTTGTAAATCTTCGTGGTATATTCATACTATATTGATATACAGTATGTTTTTCATAGCAAGTTGAAACTTGTTTTTCTCTCCCCTGTCCTGTTTGCAGATTACAGGAACTTACAGTATGCACAGAGGACACTGTAGATGTGCATGACATAGAGCTTATTCAGTACATCAATGTTGATTGCTCCAAGTTAAAGAGATTACTGCAAGGTAAAACATTCTTTAATATTTGACTTTTTTTTTTTTTCTTCCTGTGAAGAATTTTAGGCTCTGCTTGTCTTCTCATGTGTTCATAAGAATAATCTAAAACTGTTTATTTCCCTTTGTAACACATGGTGTCTGTATCTCGACAGAAACTGTACTAAAATTTAAAGCACTGAAGAAGCCTGCACAGCTCGCTGTCATCAACAGTTTGGAGAAGGTCTGTAAAAAATCATTTTCATTTCTCTAGCAGATCAATAATGCAGCAGGTGTTGGATTATGAACTTGTCCATCATGTGTTTGCTGTTTAGGCTTTCTGGAACTGGGTGGAGTATTATCCTGATGAGTTTACTATGCTCTATCAGAGACCGCAGGCTGATATGGCAGGTGATGTGAAATGCTTTGTGATATTAAATGTACAGTTGAGGTCTGTACATTTGCTCCACACAAGTAATATGTGCTGATTTGTGGAGTAAAGATTGTTTGTGCAGCTTTGGTTTCTGAGATGTTAGACTAGCTATATTTCACTGTTGGTCTGTATCTGATAGAGTTGTCACATTTCTTTACTTTATTCATCTCAAAGCCAGAACATGAATCAAACCAAACCGGTATCATTTGTGTATGGTAATATGTGCTGTATACAAATGGCATCTGCTGTTAAATTTTTATATATATATATATATATATATATATATATATATATATATATATATATATATATATATATAGTATTTATTCATTACTTTATGGATGCACAAAAAGCACTGAATTAAACTATAGTCCTAAATTAATAATGAAAACTGTTTCACTGGACCTTGTGGTTTCTTTTACTCTCTGCCTTTATACATATTATTTTACTTGTTTACTTTTGATCATAATGTTTTAGACATTACAGATCTTACTTTCTGTATCACCGCGTCTACACTGCATGTGATCACCAACGTGGCCTCGTTGCTAACAGATCACTTGTGTTATAATAAACAACATAAGTTACACTGATGCAGCATATAATGTCAATAAACTTAAATTAAACTAAACCTTTTTTCAGCAACTTGCGACAGTATCACTCTTGTGCTCGTGCTACACAAACTCCGCTTTATAAAGTTTGTAAATCTTCTCCGCGGTGTTGAATATAAAATGTTCCACTGCCTTAGAGGACTTGGAGGTCGCACATTTTCTTCCTCAGTCATTTGCCAATTTCGCCTCCGTCTGATGGTCATTGAGAGAAAAGAAAGTCATGTATGGTGACTCTGGGTATTAGGCTAAAGCTAGCGCCGTCGCATTACTTGCGTGTGATGTCATGTAGGAGGTGGCATATACTTCCGGTTTGCAAAAATAAACTGCTAGTGTTCCATTTGAGATGATATTACCTTTCTAAAATCCATACACTAGACGGTAGTGCAGAGTGTAATTGTACAGTACTTCATTTGGGACACAACTTGAAAACACAAACTGCGTGTTTTCAGTACAGAAGTAACGTAATGAGTACACACGCCCCGTCCCGCACCCAGACCAACTACTTTAATGAGATTCGCTGACAACGATTTTCATAATCGATTATTAGCGATTTTATCGATTAGTTGTTACAGCTGTAATTAAGAGTTTTGCCTATTTAAATCACACATTGACCTACTCTGGGTTCTTCCTTTGAGAGCAGTTTAAATGTCGCAAAGTCGACTTTATTATTTCTGTTTACTTTTTTGACCCATACAACAAGCACACCAGCATGCATTCCTATCCTGTTGACATGTTTTATTATTGTGGTTATTATTATTTTTATTATTATTGTAACAGCAGATTTACTTTACTAAAACAGTATGTACTCTCTGTAGCCATCTTGAGTACAGAGGTTTATGATGTTCACCATAGGAACATAAGCGCATGCTCACTATGTACATTAGGACTGCATGCTTATAGACCATATGGCTGAGAGATCTCATTTGTGTTTGAGACCATACATGTACTTGTACATGTACACATGCAGGTGTTTTGTGAAGGTTTTTCCCCCCAGACTTTATGAAAGTTAATCTATAAAGTTCTTTCTCTTACATAGACTCTGCAGAGAAGCTGTTTGACCTGGTAGACAGTTTTGCTGAGAGTGCTAAGAGGAAAGCTGCTGTGTGGCCACTGCAAATCATCCTTCTCATTCTCTGTCCTGAGATCACACAGAGCATCTCTAAAGAAGTGGTGGAGGAGAGCAAGGCTAACAAGGTCAAAATTCTCTCTCTGTCCCCACACGCACGCACGCACACGTACACAAAATTGACTTCACGTTTAACCAAAAATCTCAGCCGTTATGCCTGTGGCCGTCTGCTGTACTTAAATACTGTGGTAATTTTTTTTTTTATGTGAGTACTGTAATTTAAAAAAAGTTTTAAGACAGCCTTCTCAATTTTTTGGTTTTGTCGCAGTTCCATCAGTTTAATTTGATGTCTTCTGACATTTATTGTCTTTGAACTTTTTTTTTTTTTTTTTTTTTTTTTTAACTTGCCTAGTTATGTTTATTTTCTTATCCTAGAGCTCCAGAAGTAAAAGTAGTTTCAGACAGACTCCGCTTTATTTGAATGTGCTGTCTCCATGCAGAAGTTGTTTTTGGAGAGTCTAAGGAAGGCCCTGGCTGGTCACAGTAGCAGCAAGCAGTTGACGGAGAGTGCAGCCATTGCCTGTGTAAAACTGTCTAAAGCCTGCACGTACATTAACTGGGAGGATCATTCTGTCATCTTCCTTCTGGTGCAGTCTATAGTAATGGACCTCAAAGTAAGTGTATCCGTGTGTGATATTTTTTCCATCAAACCCCCTTTCTGAATAAGCTGAGCTGAGAAACAGATCTTTGTGTGTGTGTGTGTGTGTGTGTGTGTGTGTGTGTGTTTGTATGTGTACAACCTCGTGTGTGTGTGTGTGTGTGTTTGTATGTGTATAACCTCTGTCGTGTGTGTGTGTGTGTGTGTGTGTGTGTGTGTGTGTGTGTGTGGACCCTCAGGCTCTCCTGTTCAACCCCACTAAGCCGTTCTCCAGGGGCACCGGGTGTCAGAGTGCTGACGTGGACCTGATGATCGACTGCTTTGTGTCCTGCTTCCGCATCAACCCACACAACAACCAGCACTTCAAGGTCAGCTGCGCTCTCAGTGTTTACTCACTGCTGGCCCTCAGGGTTCAGAGTAATTTTAGCAAAACCCACTATACAGTGACTGGTCAAGGTGAAGTGTCATTTTGTAAATTAGAAACACTGGGTTGGTTAATTTTTAGATCTTGGTGCAATAGGGGTTGGTGAGTGTCCATAGACGAAGGCTCACAGTTCTTTCTTTTAGTGTGTTCAGTGACTGGCTAGTGTTACAGTAATATTACTTTGTGCGCTTGTGTAAGTAAATAAGTTTCTTGCCACTCGTTTCAGGTCTGTCTGGCTTCCACCTCCCCACCAACCTTCCATTTTGTCCTGGTCAACTCTCTACACAAAATCATTACTAATGTAAGTGTAACTGCTGAAATGGCATATTTCAACAGTCATGAGGAAGCTATAATGTATACTAGAAACCTTTATTGTATTTTTAATATTGTGGCTTGTCTCCTTGTTTGACATAGTTGATAAACATCAAGATTTATCTATTTATTTATATATTTGTTAAAAAAAAAAAAATAAAATAACTTTTTTAAAATTGTATTTTGTGAGCTCCAGATATTTTCATGTACTCTGCTCTAATAAAGCATATATACTGTGGAATAAAAATTAAACAAATGATGTCCAAACAAGTTTGAATGCTCATATAATGAACTGTATGTGTAATTAGAATTTTTATAATAAAGCTGTAGAGACTCTGTCCAAGGTAGTTTACATCATAGACCTAGACACCATTTGTGCCTTACTTTATCATGATTCACAACAGCCCATAATATTTTTGTTGGATATTTAAATAATTTTTGCTTAATATTGTGTATATGTTCAGATTCAAAAATGATAAAAATTCCGGTTCCTCATTTTTGTGAGTTTTTTTTAGCCAGGGCTTTTGTGCTTGTTTACCATTTCTGTTTTGTTTCTTCCTATAATGTACAGTCTCACTTGGATTGGTGGCCCAAGATTGACACAATCTACTGCTACTCTGGAGAACTGCGTGCCATGTTTGCCGACACACAGGCCCGAGTCGTCCAGAGCCTTACTGCCCACGCACCACTAAGGATGACACCAGTGAGATATGCTCTCCTTCACACTTTTTATAGATTATCATAAAGCCCTATACAGTAGATGTGCCTCTTTAACTGAATATGGGTCTTTTAAGTATTAGGTAAAGTAAATCTTTAACTTTTAAGTATAAGAGTTAGGGTTGGCTGAATAATTTGAGTGCTTATTTGTGTTGATTCAGTACATTGATATTTGATTCTCTATTTACTATCCAGAAGCTTTGTCTTTACATTCCAACTACTTATATAAGCATACCATCTAGGCAGTACAATAGTTTATTCAGTCTGTGCAGTGCAATGTATATTCAAATTTTGATCTATTTATGATAAAACACCAGTTTATAATGACAGCTATTGTTCAAATACATTTTTCAGACATGAGCCTGTTGATATGCATCCCTGAATCCTAGTCGTAGATTTATTTATTTATTTATTTATTTATTTATTTATTTATTTTCCCGCCAAATCAGATGTGGTGTTGCTCAAAAAACGCTATTGACTGGCAGAACAGAGAACACAAACGTATCATGTCCATAGCACTGTAACTGTAATTAAAACAATGGGAGAGATATTAGAGAGATTAGCAGAAATATTCCTGAATAATTAGGGATATATTAGTGTCTACATCCAATAATTATTTCTGAATGTAAACATTATAATACAGATTTTTCTGAACTAACCCTTAAGTGTTGGGTATTGATGAAACGATGAATAGATATACATCTTTATTCCACAGAGTTTGACATTTAAAGAGAAGATGACAACCAGCCTGAAGTTTAAAGAAAAGTCTGCCGATCTGGACTCGCGCTCTCTTCTCCTGGCTTTGGTCAAACTCATTCATGCTGACCCCAAACTAATGCTACATGTGAGTCTTTATCACTTGGCTCAGATATCCTGTTCACCCTCAGTTGCTAAATCACTAATGATAGCATTACTACAGAACCATCAGCTTTGTTGGACTAATTGCTCAATTCCGTATAATTCTGGGGATGCATATGAATTACATGTGTTAGAGATTTCTATTATCGTCATCACCTGTATGATTGTGGGACAGATCAGAGTTAAGTAGGTAAAGAACATGCTATGGAACTTGAAGTTAATTTGTGTGTGTTGTATCAGAACCCTGGGAAGCAGGGCCAGGAGATCCAGAACAGCACAGCTGAACTCATCATAGGCCTGATCCAGCTTGTGCCCCTGACCCATACTTCAGAGCTCTCTCAGGAGGCCATGGAGGTGCAGAACTCTATTTCTGCATTCATTGTGATTTATTTATTAATTTGTCAAGATGATGTTTTTTCCACTATGTCATGGTGTGTTAAGTATGCTTTTTCCGTTTTGTGTTCTTCAGGCACTTTTGGTGTTGCATCAACCTGAGACCATTGAGCTGTGGAACCCTGATGCACCAATTGAGACCTTCTGGGACATCAGGTAAGTCATTCATCCTTGGCTCAGTAGAGTCAGTATGAGCTATACTGGAAGGTGTGTGTATATGTGTGTGTGCGTGTGGGAGTTATAACTTATCCACTGAGCCTCTCAGCTCTCAGGTCCTGTTCCTTATCTGTAAGAAGTTGATTGGCCACCAGATGATCAACAGCACAGAGATCTTGAAGTGGCTGAGAGAGATTCTTATCTGCAGGAACAAGTTCCTACTGAAGAATAAAGTGAGTGCACTGAACATATACTTCCACCAACCGCCCTCTTCTTCTGCAGCTAATAGTATAGTTAGTACTCCTTTACTCACCAGAAGGGGACACTGGTGTTCAAATTATTGCCATGCTATATTCACTTTCTGTGTCTTCTGTCAAAAGTTGCACTCAAACACACTGTAAAGAAGTTCACACGGTCTGTGACCGAAAGGTCAATATCTGGTATTGCAGAAAGAAAACCATATGTCTTTTTGGACATATGTTTTTGTTTTAACATCTTTTTGATTACAAATACAGACTACTGCTTACTCCTGGTATGGTGAGTAATTTCCTGTCACACAGGAGCACATTCTACATGCATACCATCTATTAGCTGAGACCATTGCTCTACGTGTGAACTTTTGACTGATAATGGAAAGGTAACAGGAAATTATCCTGAGTCAGTCTTGGGTGTTGCTATATCTTTAATGTTGGCTTTGTCTGTTAGGGCCACAAATTCATTATATCAAGAAGTTCTTCATTTGTGACATTTTATTAAACCACAGGAGAGTGCCACACAGGGGAGTCTAATCCCCATCAGCAGACAAGCACAGACCAAGCTGGAAGTGTGCCTGTATTCATTTCTGTGGAGCCCAGACGCTGAGGCCGTGCTGGTGGCCATGTCCTGCTTTCGGCACCTGTGTGAGGAGGCAGACGTCCGCTGCAGTGTTGACGAGCTGCCTGTACACACAGTCCTGCCCAACTACAATACTTTCATGGAGTTTGCTTCCGTCAGCAACATGATGGCCACAGGTCAGCAGTAGAACCAACACAGAGGCCTATCCACATTTAGCTTAACTGTTTCCTGGATTCCAGGCATGAGCGTAGTTGTTCATTTGGGATAAAAAAACAAACTTGAGTACAAGGACGTGGGAAGGTGTTTTGCGTCGGGGTAATTTTAAGCAGCACACATGGGGCGTGCACTTTGGCATCACACCTGAATGATTATTTAATTTTTTTTTCTTCTAAAAAGTTTTTTTTCCCCCACCCCGATACTAGGGGGTGCAAACTTCGGGGTTTAGCTGACTCTACATCTGTCTGTTTAACTGTGCCTGTGTGTATAGGTCGCTCTACCTTACAGAAAAGAGTGATGGCATTATTAAGGAGGATCGAGCATCCTACAGCTGGGAACACAGAGGTGAAGAGTGCATCTATTTTGATTTCTCAAGAGTCTCTTTAGAGTCTCTTCTTTGACAGTTTTTGACATTTTATAACTTTTATGCTTACCAACTTCAGGCATGGGAGGACACGCTTGCTAAATGGGAACAAGCAACAAAACAAATACTAAACCATCCGAAGAACAAAGTTGAAGATGGTCAGGTGAGTGATGTAACAACTCAGCTTTGTTCCCAAAGTTTGCTTTTGTCTGAATCGTAATTATTTTTCTTGCCAGAAGACCAGTTTTAGTTTTTCTTGCTTACACATCTCTAACACAAGGCCCCTCATAATTATTAGGAGTGGATCAACATGACAGGCTTTCTGTGTGCTCTGGGTGGAGTTTGTCTGCAGCAGCGCAGTACTCCCAGCCTTGGTACCTACAGCCCACCCTTGGGGCCAATGAGTGAGCGCAAGGGCTCCATGATCTCCATGGGCTCGTGTGAAGTGAACAGTGAGACACCCCTCAGCAGGTTCCTGGAGAGGTTGCTGTCCCTCATGGTGTGCACACACGAGAAAGTGGGCTTGCACATCCGCACCAATGTTAAAGATCTGCTGGGACTGGAGCTGAGCCCAGCCCTCTACTCGATGCTCTTCACCAAATTGCGCAACAGCATCGGACGTTTCTTTGACACCCAGGGGCCGGTGAGTCACACTGTCTGTTACACTTGGAGACAAGAATCAGCATTATTTGGTGTGGACACAGTTGTAATTAATATAGTTTTTCTTTCTTTTTTCCTGATTATTGTTGACTTCATTTTCTTTTATCTTTGTTCCAAACGTCCAAAGTTAAAATACTAAATAATAAGTAATTCTTAATGTTTCAGGTCTGATTCATAAGCAGCAGTTAAACAGTTTAAGTCTTAACAGATAATGTTTTTAAGCATGAGAGGTATTGTGTATCTTGTGGTGCTGCTGCACAAGCTTAATTGGCTTCATACTCAAGCTTATCAAAGATGCATTATTAGTTTTGACCACAAGGTGGCTGATTAGGCTTTTCTATCAATGCCGCATGATTTTAAATAATCACAATGTTTACAAAATACAGGTGCATCTCAAAAAATTAGAATATTGTGGAAAAGTTCCTTTTTTCTGTAATTTCATTGTTAATGATAATTTCATCAAAAAGTGGAAGGTTCATATATTCTAGATAAATTACACAGAGTGAAATATTTCAAGCCTTATTTTGTTTTAATCTCGATGACTGTTTACAGCTCTGGAAATCAAAAATCCAGTATCTCAAAATATTAGAATAAAGAATTTATAATACAGACATGTCGACCTTCTGAGAAGTATGTTAATTTATGCACTCAATACCTGGTCGGGGATTTAATCACTAATTCCATGGGAAAAAAAAAGAACTTTTCCATGATATTCAAATTTTTTGAGATGCACATGTACTTCTTGGTAATGCTTTTATATTAAAGTTATTTTAACCAACATTAGTTAACACATAAATTAACATGAACAAACCATTACCTTCAGTAGTAAAGCACCATATTAACAAAGTAAGTAACACTTAATTGCTAGTTACTTTAATGTTGTACATAAAAAAAAAAGCCAAATAACCTACTTTCATGCAATTTTAATTAGTAACTTTAAGCCCACAATGACCGAAATGAAACAGTACTCAGTATAACACGTTTAAGTTTTTTAATTGAGGCCGAATAGTAAGTTTATTCATATGTTTATTAACAGTTAGGTTTCTTGTTTATTAATATTAACAAACCATAACACTTTATATTTAGACTCCCTTAATTATCTTTTTAGTGAGTGTTGATGCATGTTATCAATATCATGATAATGATATTAAGTGCTCTATAGCCATAGCTTTTTCATCATATCTAACCTTTGTGTGTTTCTCTTTAGGTGCCTATAAATGACACAAATACATTATTTGTGGAGCAGACTATTGCCATCATGAAGAACCTTCTGGACAGCCACACTGAGGGCAGCTCTGAGCACCTTGGTCAGGCCAGCATTGAGACCATGATGCTCAACTTGGTCAGGTCAGACCTGCTGACGGATTTTACTTTAATGCTCAACATTGCAATTTAGTTCTGTGACATTAAATCATTAATGCTGTACCATTGTATGGTTGGAATTAAGTTGCTCTGAACCAGTTCTTGAAACCTTAATGTTATTGCTTGCTTTAGCTTTGTCAAATTTAATGTCCTGGTGCATTTTCTCATTGTCCCCATAGATATGTGCGCATTTTAGGGAATGGGGTTCATGCGATACAGATTAAGACTAAACTATGTCAACTCGTTGAGGTTATGATGGAACGCAGAGATGATCTCTCCTTCTGCCAAGAGATGAAATTCAGGTGAGTATCCTGTTAAATATATCTAGTACTCTATTCAGTTTAAAGCTTTGTAATGTGTCATTTATGATCATCTTTATAGTCGACGATGGTAAGTAAGTGGTCATTTAGATGTTTTGTAATATAAATTGTAAAATATATTTCACTCTCAGGAATAAGATGGTGGAGTACCTGACTGACTGGGTGATGGGCACCTCCAATCAAGCAGCAGATGATGATGTGAAATATCTCACACGGTACAGTTTCAGAATTTTAGGCCTTTTCTTTATAATTGAACCTTTCATCATAGTAGTTACACATGGGTTCTTTGGTGTTTTTGTTGCGTAGGGACCTTGACCAGGCCAGTATGGAGGCTGTGGTGTCTCTACTGGCTGGTTTACCACTACAACCTGAAGAAGGAGATGGAGTGGAGCTGATGGAGGCCAAGTCTCAGCTTTTTCTTAAGTAGGAACATTGTTTCCACTTGCAGAAACCTGTTAGTCAGTGTCATTTAGTGTGTTACAGCTGCTAATAAACTCTTTCACTGTAATGTTTATCAATATTCACCATAATCTTTTAGATTTGTGGTACGAGCTTACCTATAAAGAAATAGAAATATTATCCATTTTCATTGTTGGATGATTTTCCGTAGTCCTTACCTTCCTCTTGTCTGTTTGCTCTTCTTCAGGTACTTCACTCTGTTCATGAACCTTCTGAATGACTGCAGTGAGGTGGAGGAAGATGGGCAGCAGGTGGGTGAAAGAAAGCGGGGCATGTCCCGACGTCTTGCCTCACTACGGCACTGCACTGTACTGGCCATGTCCAACCTGCTCAATGCCAACGTGGACAGTGGCCTCATGCACTCTATAGGTCAGTTGCTCACAAACACCATGACTTTCACATGAGTTTTGGTTGTTCTTGAGTTGATTGTTGATGTCAAGAATCTCAAATGGATTGCTTTTATCAGCAGTACACATTAAATTTCTGTTGCCAGTACATTTTTGTTCTGATGCTTAAAAAATATATTTTAGTATGCAAAAAAGTAAATCATGCTGTGTGAGTAAACTGCAACAGACTAAAGTTGGAGCAAATATGTATTTAACACGTACTTCTTTCATTTGACATTCCATCTTTACTGTTAAAATAGCTGGTTAGCTAAAATCACCAAATATAACAGGATTTTAAAGCCAGCAAGATGTGTGCAGAGCTACAGTAATTAAATTAAAGGCAGCTGTAGTTGAAACCATTGGCTGTTGGTCCTTCAACACTGCATATCTTGCTAAGCTTCTAGTAGTAGTTAGCTACTTAGCTTGAGTCCTAATGAGATTTCTAAGCCTACACCAATAGTTGGCTAGGCCATATGTGATAAATAAAAATGACATGATAATATCTTGGCACATGGTCTTATCACCTAAATATAAATAACTGGCATTCTTTCTTACTAACTGCCTGTCTGCCATCTTCCTCACTTTATTTATAGTCTTGACCACTAGTGAATGTAGGAGCCTAGTTATGTTATGACATATAAGTAAGTAGACCACCTTTCTTTCAAGGGATGCCTTGTAGCCTATAGCACAGTTTATTGGTGGCTTCATTTGCTGAAAAAAAGGAAGTCGCTGAGATTAGTTGTTAAATCTGCTCTGTATATTGGTGTAAAGTGATTACAATTTTCACCATCTTTATTATAAGGCTGCAACTGCAACTTTCTCAAAACATCCTGTCCTGATTTGTCAAATGGTAGAGACTAGCAATCGGATGTGCTGATGTAATGAGATTGTAAAATATAGCATTAACCTGGATGCAGCACTGTGTTCTCCTCTAGTGAAATGCTAGTGATGTAGCAGAGACTAATTTCTGTCTATCTGCAGGACTGGGCTACCATAAAGACTTACAGACCAGGGCTACATTCATGGAGGTGTTGACTAAGATCCTGCAGCAAGGCACAGAGTTTGACACTCTGGCCGAGACTGTTCTGGCCGATCGCTTTGAGAGGCTGGTGGAGCTGGTCACCATGATGGGGGACCAGGGGGAGCTTCCCATCGCCATGGCACTGGCCAATGTGGTTCCCTGCTCCCAGTGGGTATGTAATCAAAATACACTCCTGAAGGTCACTGGACACCAAGGTTGAAATTGATATTGGGAGTTTGCTGGTGTCATCTGCAGGATGAGCTGGCCAGGGTGTTGGTGACGCTGTTCGACTCCAGGCACCTGCTCTACCAGCTGCTTTGGAATATGTTCTCTAAAGAGGTGGAGCTGGCTGACTCCATGCAGACTCTCTTCAGAGGCAACAGTCTGGCTAGCAAGATCATGACCTTCTGCTTTAAGGTAAATTGACGGTAATAAATTGATCTCCAAAGCAATGTCCTTCAAAGTACACATAAGGTACTTTTCCACGGCACGGCTTGACTCGACTCTGCTCGCTTTTTGGGGGCTTTCCACTGTGGATAGTACCTGGTACCTGGTACTTCTTAGTTTTTTTGTTTTGTTTTGTTTTGTTTTTTTTCTTTCTTTTTTTTTTTTACCACCTTGGTCGTGGTTCCTTCTATTAACTGTGTGAGCTTTACACCTCCAAGGCTGCCTTTTGGAACAAGGACTTAAATGCTAACAGTCTGGCAAGAGATGAAGCAGATTGTACTTCATGGGTGAAATAGGATGTCAGATTTAAAATATGTACAAAAAGAGCAAGTGACAGTTTAAAGAAATAAACTTTAAAATGATCATTTTCAAATGAGAAGAAAGGAATGATTTATATAAACATCTAACAGTGGCAGAGTATTTTGAGGATTAATGCAACTAGGACAATGGAATAAACAGTAGCGAGGAAGAAGGAGGGGGAAAGCAGGATAAATGTACTTTTATTATTGTGAAATTATTTTCAGACTAGATGAAGCCAATTCTACACTCAACTGCACATTGTATGAGACTAAGTCTTTTTATTTCTTTGTTTTGCTTTAGTGGAATATTAGTTAGTTACAGTTACATTTATATATTGCTTTTCTAGACACTCAAAGCTCTTTACATAGTATGGGGGGGATCTCATCAACCACCACTAGTGTGTAGCATCCACCTGGATGATGCAATGGCAGCCATAGTGTGTCGGAACACCCAACACACACCAGCTATTCAGGGATGGAGATTATTAGGGGGCCATGATAAATAAGGGCCAAAGGGGGAATTTCGCCAGACTCTGGGATTATACCCCTACTCTTATACAATAAGTATCCTGGGATTTTTAATGACCAAATTAAAATGAGAGTCAGCACCTCGGTTTAACGTCTCATCTGAAAGACGGTGCTGGTTTTACAGTATAGTGTCCCCGTCGCTATACTGGGGCATTAGGTTCCACACAGACCACAGGGTGAGCACCTCTTGCTGGCCTCCCTAATACCACTTCCAGCAACAACCCTACTTTTCCCCAGGAGGTCTCCCATCCTGGTACTGGTCAGGCTCAACCCTGCTTAGCTTCAGTGGGAAACCAGGCAAGAACTGCAGGGTGATTTGGCTCTAAAAAACAGGTTATCAGCTTCGTATGATTTTCATGGCTATGTGTTTTAGATCACACTCCTGCCAAGTCCTGCAGTTATTTTTTTTGTCGTCCTTTGTCACTAAATTCAATATAAATCCTTGCACTGTGACCTAGTGAATTGTCATGACCAGCAGTGTGTATTCCATGCAGCTAGTTAATGAGTTTATCCAGCCATGAATTTGAATACCGCTGAGGCTGGAGTTGAACAGAGTTGAATCAGCCTGTGAAAATCTCACAGATTCTGCTGTACGCATCATCCTCTATCCAAGGAATGGCGTTCATCAAACTATAAGGAGGGCTCTGTTGATGGACATGAGCTTCTGTACTAAGGAGTCTCATTTCCAGATTCAGTCATTTCAGCTGAGCCACCAGCTCGTCCACACAAGTGCATTTTAAGAATTAGTACGTCCTTAAATAGGTTTAGAGTTCACATTCCAGCACTGTAAGCTGCACTGCTGGGTCCTTCAACAAGGCGTTGAAATTGAGTTTTAAGTCAGTTTAAATAAACGCATCTGCCAAACGAATACATTTTTGTATTTTTAATGTTACAAAATTGTATATATTGTAAATTGTACCGACAGTGGCAGAATGCACGAAGCTTAGAAAAAGATGAAAAATGCAGATGGACGTAGCAGTAGAAAGATAGAAGATGCCATTATTTAATAATGTTATATTTGTTTTTTAACATTGCACGACCGAAACATCCACATAAATCCATTGATAATTCTAACACACAAATACTGATGTGTTCAATTTCAGTATTAGGAGTTAATACACATACGCTACTCCGCATGAAGTACGTGCTTAATAGTAGCACTTACCTGTCTTTATTTATGCAGGTGTATGGCGCTGCTTATCTGCAGAAGCTGCTTGAGCCACTGATGCGAGGCGTAATCACATCTCCTGAGTGGCAGCACATCAGCTTTGAGGTTGACCCCACCAGGTAGATCTACAGTAGTTTTTAAATAGCTAAACATCAGTTCATCAGTGTAGCTCAACTGAATTTTTCTCACAGCAAGCTTAAATGCTTTCACGTTCTTTCATGCATTTTATAGTCATCTAATAAAATCATGTCATTCCGTTTTTGTAGACTAGAACCTAGTGAAAACCTGGAGGAGAACCAACGGAACCTGCTGCAGATCACAGACCGTTTCTTCCTGGCCATCATTAACTCCTCCAGTGAGTTTCCTCCTCAGCTGCGAAGCGTATGCCACTGTTTGTACCAGGTATGTTCTGCTCTGTCCTCACCCACGCTACCTGCCACTTCATGCTGAGCTACTTCACACTTGCTGCCCCATCGCACTGCTACTGTCTGCTCTCAAAATGGAGAGCATGCTTAAAAAAAAACCCTGCTCTAACTGAAGCACTCATTTGGACTTCTTGCCTCCATTTTATACATAGCATTGTCTTGTGTAGATTTATTTATGTCAGCATCACATTTTGTAGTTGGGATCTAACTTTGGATTTTGTCGGACAGGCATGTGCTGCTCCATTCGGTAGGTGTCGCTTTGAATGTTTGCACATACACAAGTCGTCCTGAGTTATTGCTGACTTTATTAAGTTGGTGTGGAATGGAAATGCCCATTCTTTCATGGATGCATGAATATATTACACAATGTCCTTCAGTGAAAAGTGTAATAACATGATACATAGCATAACATGATGTAATAGTAAATTGATAATATTCAAAGCCGATTATTATAAACTGTAAACCTTCTCCATCTAATTGTACTATGGTGAGGTAGGACTTCTACACATAAAGTTTTGGCAGTGCCGATCAGCATGTCAGGTCTGTTAAAGCACTCGATCAGTTTACATGCTCAATTTCTTAAGTGACCTGCGCTTTTATTTCACAAAAACGTACATCAATGGGCACATTTTCCACAGAAACCTGTAAGCATTCAACCTCGGTCTGTTTATACTTAATCATATTCATAGGTTTGCTTGAGACTGCAGAGGAAGTAATCTGGCAGCAGCTGTAGTGCTGCATAGAGTGTGCAATGTGCGAAAAGCCTGAAAGCAGATGTTTGTGAGCAGGAAGGACTGGCTAAAGCCCCAACATCTACTTCCTGTTTCCTTTCTGTTTACACACTTCTGTTTACTTCTCTCATCCGTAGTCACTCATCCGTCCCTCTGCCACTCTGTGCTTTGCATTCACCACCAGCTTGCATTCTCAGGAAAAAAAGGCTCAATTCCACACCTTGTGCTATCTCCTGATTTAGTATTTAAAGATTATGTAACTTGTGTATATGTTTTAAATTTCTGGCTTTGGTTTGGTTTTAGTAGAGTTGTACTATAGAAAAGCATTTTTTTTTTTTTACAACATAGCTTAGGAACTTGGCCTGAGTAGATGGTAAGTAGTCAATGAAGCCTTAAATTAAACCTTACAGTAAAACTTAGCATCCTTGCAACTCACTTTGTGCTTCAAATTTCCGAACCATAAAGCTCAGCTGGAGATCTCTCCTGTATGTGTTTGCATTATGGCTGTGTGCGCTGTGCTCGATGTTGTGTAGCCGCTGCTGTGACTTCTGTGCCCATCTCTGCCCTGTAGGCTACTTGCCACTCCCTACTGAATAAAGCCACTGTTAAAGAAAAAAAGGAAAACAAAAAATCCGTAAGTCTCCCAGAACTTTATTTTTTTTCCCTAGCCACCTTTTTTTTTTTTTTTATTCATTCTGGAAATCAGCTATTTATTTTGTTTCTTTTTTTTGGCTTTTTTGCCTCAAAACATGTTCATAAGCAACATGGTCCTACTAACCTCTTACTAACTCCAAAGTCATGGTTAAAACAGCATAGCTGTTTGGATCACTAGTATCCTGAGCCCTTCAGATCTTGTTTGGGACAGTGAGAGGGCTGGTTGTGTGGTGGGCTGCTGGGATTGGTCAAGCTCTTCCATTTGTCTGTATACAGATGAAATTGACCCTTGACTGGTTATTCTCCATAACATAGGAACTACTACCTCTGCCATGGAGATCCTTGCACACCAGGAGGAAAAAAAGGATTAAACCAGACTGCACAAAAGTTATTTATTTATTTTTTATTATTTTCTTGACCTCAATATAATTCCCTGCTGTGCAAGATCAGCTCATAAGAGAGTGAAGTTTAGCTGACATCATACACTGAATAACTTCTTAGTTATAAACTGTTTAGAATTGTAAATCTGTATACCACTCTGAGACTGTGTACTCTGATTTTAATCTGGCTTTAAACTTTTGTCTGTTAAAAATAGGCCCCACTTTCAAAGAAGCTGGTTAATGATCTTATACTTGGTGTGCAATTAAAATAAAGCATGTGTTTCTGTGTTTGGAAACTGGGTGTGGATCAGCAGTTTCATTAGTCGTACACAACTGCATGAGCCATATTGATGTGGTAAATATGCTATGTGTGTACACTCACTGTCCACTTTATTAGGAACACTTGCACATTCATACAGTTATTTAATCATCCAATCATGTGGCAACAGTGCAATGCAAAAAGATCATGCAGATACAGGTCAAGAGCTGTCCAGGCTCACTGAAACTGGACAGTTGAAGATAAGAGAGAGAAAAAAAAATCACCTGGGCCGCGTTGGAAATTGTGTACGGTACTGTGATGGTACCTACTGCATTCGATTCAGTACCTACCGCTAGGCCGTTGATGAAGTACATACTGATCAGTATAAGTTTTCAGCATGAATACATTCCAGATGTACTATATCTGCTATGTTTGCATTGTCATGTGACCTACAACATAAACAAAGCTGACACGCTGCCTTCCGGCATTTTTGATTCTGACAGCTCTTCCTAGTGCAGTGCAGTGTCCATTGGTTCCATATTACAGAATCTCAGTGGAAGCAGTAGGTTATCTGGGTATTTCTAGCCAACTGTTTTATGAATACTTAGAATTCGGATGTACTACTCCTTTGGCGTAATGTTCTTCGCCTTCTGTGTAGTAGGGTATTTGGGATATTTGGATACAGCCATAGTCTTTTTTCCAGTCTTCAACTGACCAGTTTCAGTGTATCTGTGCCCATGATAGCCTCAGATTCCTGTTCTTGGTTGAAAGGGGTGGAGCCTGGTGGGGTCTTCTGCTGTCGTAGCCTATCCATTTCAAGGTTGATGTGTTGTGCATTCTGCGAAGCTGTTTTGATGTCTCATGACTGTTGTAAAGAGTGGTTATTTGAGTCACTATAGACTTCCTGGCCCAATCAAAGGCACAGAGAGCATACTTTTTTCTTTAGTGTTATGCTTGATGTAAACATTAACTAAAGGTTGTATCTGAATGATTACATTGCACTGCCGCCACATGATGGGCTGATTACATAACTGTACAGTTGTTCTTAATAAAGTAGACGATATTGTCTGTGTGTGTGTGTGTGTGTGTGTGTGTGTGTGTGTGTGTGTGTGTGTGTGTGTGTGTGTGTGTGTTTTGTTTTTGTTTTTTAGTATGAATGTATGTGTGTGTGTGTGTGTATGTAGTGTGTGTTATTATTTAGATATTTTCAAGACATTGTAGCTACACATCTGGTCAAATGAAAAAAAAAACTGTTTGCATGCATGTTTCACACTGTCTCATCCTTGTATTTGTTCTCAGTGGTTGATTTAATAGCCTTTCTTAATTCACCACCACACATCCTAATTTAAAAGTTTTTAATTTGAGTGTATAATTTCTCTTGGAATATATTGACTCATATCTTATTAGTCAATCGAAGTTATTTCAATGTATGTTATTTCATCTGCATATTTAACACACTTAAATCTGATATACTATACCTCATAGATCTGAAAGTCATAAAACTGTTGTGCACAAATATTTTTCACATATACATTTAAAGTGTATGTTAGCAGTGTTTTAATTTAAGAAGCTTTATGCTTCTACAAACTTGTTGAATAAATCTAATTTACTCCGTTACAAACGGTGGCTTTTTAATTATGCCAGTGTATAGGCCTAAATATTTTAGAGACAGTGTGGTAGTCGATAAAAAATTTCAAATAAAAATATTTGCAGTATAGTTGGGAGCTCGAAAGAGTTTGAATCCCAATGATGCCACAGCCATCCATGCCCAGGAGCCAAGGGAGCAAAAAAAAAAATTGGCCATACTCTCTTCCCTTTATCAGTCACAGTGACACTGGCCAATCATAGGCTTCCATGAAATCATATGCAGAAGAGGGCAGATAGCGCTTTCCTCCAAGTGTATTACGTTGCCCTGTGACGTAGCATGAGCAGCAGTTCGAAAAGATGCGGTTGGCTGGCTGAGGGGCATGTGGTATTTTAGTTAGTCAGTTAGTCTTGATATTGACATTTTTTATTTCGTTTAATACCAAGACATTTCGAGTTCATTTTTAATAATTTGTTTTTTTAATGTCTTTTGTAATGTCTTGTTTGATCATTCAGAAGGGCTTGGTCCATTAAGGTTGACCACATTAAGTTGCATGTTGTGCAGTATGAAAGGTGATTGGGTTAAATTGAGTACATTTTGTTATTTGCTTTTTGCTTCAGATTCACTGAGCAGTGTTTAACTTGAGTTTTGATTCATTCCATATCTTTCATTCACAGCCTTTATTTTTCCCATCTGCAGCCAAACATTGCCTACTGTCTATGTGGTGTAATGTCTATCTGGCCATCTAACTGTGGTTTTCTTCATTGTTTTATTGGTCTTCCAATCCCAAACGTTTTAGGGCTTATTACTAATGAAGTCACTTGCGGGTTTAAAAAGGGGTTTAGTTTTCATAGATCTTGAGGTATTTTTTTGAGCATTTCTGTCATCCTGTCTTCCTCTCTCCTGTTATTACATTTTCCTTACCTAAACATTTCCCCTTCTTTCTCTTTCCTTCCTCATCCTCCTTTCACTGTGTGTCCATGCAGGTGGTGAGCCAGCGTTTTCCACAGAACAGCATTGGTGCTGTTGGCAGTGCCATGTTCCTGCGCTTCATCAACCCTGCCATAGTTTCTCCATACGAGGCAGGCATCTTGGATAAGAAGCCTCCTCCTCGGATTGAGCGGGGCCTCAAACTCATGTCTAAGGTAAGGCGTTTAGCCAGGTGTACGTGTTGCAGTGTTGTCATGCCTGATCAAAATGCTTACTTATGACTGTTATTTCTCTTTTCTCACAGATTCTCCAGAGTATCGCCAATCATGTCCTCTTTACCAAGGAAGAGTATATGAGGCCATTTAATGATTTTGTGAAAAACAACTTTGAGGCAGCAAGGAGGTATGTGTGTGGGGAATTTTGTCTAGCACATTAAAAGATGGCACAGTCACTGTTCTACTGCCAGAACCTTTATTATTGAAGTCACATTAAAGAATCTGTAAAGTGTACTTTTTATAAAAACACATTTAATTCATATGTGAGAACTGGTGAAAGAATGGAAAATGACCATTGCAGTGATTTTGCTGCAGTCATTTAAGAAATGGTGGGGACATAAATCAGTTTTGGCAAGTCTGATTTAGTACTGAACGTGTGATGGTCACAAAATACCATGTACTACCATGCAGATACAGGCTAATATGCAAGTGCAGTACGAGTTTACCAGGGGAGGACGTTGGGGTGTGTTTAGGCTTTGGGAATTTTCCATTTTAAATATTCATTTTTGATGAGAATAAAAGTAAATTAATACTTTTCTGTCTGTTACACAATTTAATGGACAGCCTATATATAAAAACATACAGTTGTTATGGTCTTCAACATGGTCTTCAAATTGAGTGTTGAGTGAATTCAGCATACTGTTCATAACCTGTAGTTTCTTATTCCTTACTTTTGTAGATTTTTCTTAGATATAGCATCTGACTCCCCTCCTAGTGATTCAGTCAATCATAGCCTGTCCTTCATCAGTGATGGTAATGTGCTTGCCCTGCACCGTCTGCTCTGGAACAACCAGGAGAGGATTGGGCAGTATTTATCCAGCAACAGGTATGTTAACACACTCGACCGGAAAAAATTATTAAGAGTTAACCTGTGGATTAAAGCAGGTTTGAAAGGATGATTGAGGAAAGCGTGACATTTTCCATGCATCACTTGTAGTCAATGTGCCAAATCAACCAAAATCATTACATACGTGTAATTAATTAGATTTAGGCCTAAATATTCTGATGTTTTCTTGAAAATTTTCTTTTGTTCATGAGCTTTTGAATATGCGTAGAATATGTACAGACTGACTGACTGCATTTGAGGTTATTTGATTTCCCTCAAGTCTCTTGGCCTCAAATGTTCCTCTAGTTTTTTTATTGTCTCTATTCCTCTTCCTTTAAATGACTATGCCTTTTACACAGTACAGCCTGCTTGCATTTCTGCTTTTCTGTAAACAAACCTTTGTTATACCTTTGCCCTAATCAAGGCAGAAGTGTACAGAGACATACTAGTATTTTGTGTTTGTAGTAATATCCTGTAGAATTAAGTAATATGAAAAAACTGTTTGTCCATCATTGTAGTTGTTTGCAAGTATACCATTTAATTTGTGTTTGGCAAGGGACCACAAGGCTGTTGGTAGAAGACCCTTTGATAAGATGGCTACACTCTTGGCGTATCTTGGTCCCCCTGAACACAAACCTGTGGCAGACACTCACTGGTCCAGTCTCAACCTCACCAGTTCCAAGTTCGAGGAGTTCATGACCAGGTAATTCTCTGCTCGCTCTGTGGCCACCTCTGCTTTCACACTAGCCCCCCCCCCCCCCCCCCCCCCAACATCCAGCACACAGTACAAAACTTGTACGTGGTATAAAACTTTCCACAAATGTTACGTTTTGGGTGTTTTTTTTTTTGTTGTTTTTTTTTAATAAATCACCTGACCATACGTCAAATATCTTTGTTGTTAATGAAGATAAATAGATGAATACACTAGGTGCTTAGCTGGTATAATCGGAAGGCAGAAGTGGTGACTGTGTTAGTTGTAGGGTGAGTGTCATGTGAGATGCCTTTTTTCACGAGTGTGAAAGGTGTTGTGGTTCCTTCTGTATGGAAAAACACCTGATGTGAAAGCAGCCTAAGAATACTAAGGAATTTAAGACTCGCCGCATATGTTAAGGTTCACTTGTGAAGGTCTTGTACCAACTCTAGACGTGAAAGACTTTCTGCTTGCACATTTTCCCCTTGAATATTAAAGAAAATTAGCTAAGTCAAGTTTATGATTTAAGATGAAATTTGTTTAATTTTCTTTAATGCAAAGTCATATTCAGTGTTTATATACATTGTCATTTCTTTAATTGTAGCATCTGTTGCAAGTGTTGCTATTGTAGCAACATTAATTCCCCCCCAAATTTTTATCACAGACACTGATGTGAAGGTGCTTTTATTTCTATTAAATGGGATAGTGTCTATAGTACTTGGAAAATGGGATAAATTTAAGGTAGCTCATTAACTATGTCACTGTATTTTGTCATTCTAATGTTGTTTGATTAATTGTTGGATAGAAACCTGGTCATTAAATCCAACTGTCCAGTGAAAGTGTGGTCATAAAAACTTGCTCGTTATTCGCAGGCACCAGGTCCATGAAAAAGAAGAATTCAAAGCCCTGAAGACACTTAATATCTTTTACCAGGCAGGGACATCTAAGAATGGCAACCCTGTCTTCTATTATATTGCTCGAAGGTAAGATTTTTAGGCTTGTTACGCTGTAAATTCATCTATAATAAGCGTCTGCGAACCACTTTAGTCATCTGACTACTTGATGGTGTGGCTGTTTTGAGTTGTACTTTTATTTCTACACCTAATAATTGTTTGAAAATGTGTATAATACGCAATGTGAACAAACTTACACTCTGCCATTAAAACCCTGACTAGCCGGAAAACTAGCCTTGGCTGTTAAGCATTGTGCTTAATATCTCAACCAAACTTGTGATCATAGCCACATATATAAAGCTTGGTGACTTTGTTAATTCAGTGTTTTGTCTAAATGTGCATGATGGCAGATGGCCTGTAACATATCGGCTTCTACAAACACAAAGCTTGAACAATTAAACAAGGAGTTTTTTTGTTTGCCCCGATTTGGGGGAGTGGTAGCTCAGTGGTTAAGATGTTGGATTTCTTATCTGATGGTCGTGAGTTCAAATGTCATGTAAATGATTTATATATCCAATGCTTTAAAGATTTTAAAAGCTGTTATTAAATCACAAAATATTTCTACTAATGAATGAAACATCCAGATAAATGACTTATTTGCAAAAGAGTGTGTCCGCTGGTCCTTAAATTCTTAAAATGACTTAAATTCCTTAATGTTAAAATAAGGCCTTAATTAGTGTTAAAATGTCTTAAATTCACGTTTCAAAGGTCTTAATAATGCAACCGAACCGACACCGTAAAGAAAATTTAGATTTTATTTTCGCTCGTTGCTGTTTGAGTGCAACAAGGTCACACGGGTTTACTATTTCAGTATGTGTGCGGCTCATCAGTGTTTTTAGAACGGCTCTGTGCACAGTAACTGCCGCTCCACACCAACTTCATCTCTGTCTGTGCTGTGAGTTTGAGTCACTTATAACCTGCATTTAGACACAACACACACCAGATTCACTTTGGTTTTACGTTCGTGTAATCTCAAACATTTTTGTGGGAAGAGGTTTATAGTGTTTCACCTTAATGGTAATGAGAAGTGAATCTAAAAAAAAATTTTACCAACTAAAAGGAGGTCTTCCTGTGGTTTTCTGCAAAAAATAAAAATAAAAAAAGCCACAAGGTGTAATGTATAAAAGTGAAATAAGGCAGATATGTATTACTATTGTTATATTACTATTTGTACCCCAAATAAAATAAAATTAAAAGTATTATTCGGTGCAATAGTAATCTTACAAAATAGCAAAGCTTTTTTAACATATATTTTTTCTTTTTTTTTTTTCCATTTTTTACATTTTCTTTTTTTGTTTCTTTTTTACATTTATAACACTACTTGTTACATTACCCTGGCATTAAATTACAATAAAACTCAAGCACTGCTGCGAGGGGGTTTCTAATACATCTGCTGAGGGAGTGATTGTACATTTTGACATCTTTTTCTGTTCTGACTGCTGTAATCCACCCCCCCCCCTCTCTCATATATATATATATATATATATATATATATATATATATATATATATATATATATATATATATATATATATATATATATATATAATTATTTATTTATTTTCTCCTCTTATGGAAAGTAATGGGAAGGAATTACTGGATTTTTTTTTTTTCTTTCACTGTTGGAGCAAATGGTAATGCTTAAAGGATATTTGCTACAGTCTCCCATATACCTCTATAGAAGTTTACCCTGCTATAATTAATTTAAACCCAGAAATGTGTGTATATGCATGAACACAATTCATTATAGCTGATGTAGCATGATTCAAGTGACATGCAGGTCTTGAAATGTTTTGTAAATGTCTTTAACATTAAAAAGTGCTGAAACCTGCAGATACCCTGTGCATCATAACTCCAACTCTGTGGTTGTTTGTGAGCAATTATGGCCTGTACAATTTCTAGAACAGTAGTAACACTTGTGTTAAGGTTTAATCTTAGATTGCACACAGTAATGTGGACTATGCGTATCATTTAGTAGAGAATTCCAATCACTGCATGTTTGATTGTAAATTATGTTGGATTTCACTAACATGTTGAAATCATCGGCAGGAGTTTATAGCAACATTTTGAGCTTTGTGCTTGGGTCAGTTTAGGTTACTGGCATTTTGCAAGCTGTAATGTAGCCTTTATTAAACATGCCAGCAAGGGGAAAAACAGTGCTAAATACATTTGGATATTCACACTTCTATATTTTTGGTCTCTGCCCACTTGCTTGTGCAGTCAGCCTAGTTGCATATATCCTGTGAGCTCAAACTTTGTAGTTGATGACAGACTTCCTCTCATCTTTTTTGAGATTTTGAAGATATGGATAATCTACTATTAGATTTGGTACCGCACTTTTAATATACAATGTATGGGAATAATTAATTTCTTCCATAGAATATATTTTCTTTAATCTTAAACCTTGATTCTGTAATTGATGGCAAAAGTGTACAGTAAATGACTTTCCAAGATGTACACAGACCAGCAGGAGTGTGCACTCAGATAGTTTCTCAAGTGTGTTGTGCAACAGTGATAACGGGTCATCACTGCAGTATGTACACACTGCTTTTTATCCAAATAGCCATCTAAAAGCCATTTCAAGCTAAATACCATCCATTAAGCACAGGGTTTGTTGCTCATTAATCATAGACTTACTGAATTGATCATGCTTGCAATACCCATACTTTTTGTGGATGCATGAAATTGTGTGATTACATTTATTAAAATGATCTTCATATTTTATGAAGAAGCACATATTTTTTGACAGTTATAACGTGTTATACGTGTATAAATAATAAACGGATAGCTGTTAATCCTAGTAAAGTATGAAAAGGTGTTAACTATATTACTAACACCTATTCATACTTTGTAGAAACCCATTTTGTACTTGCTACTATAAAATAATGTTTTAATGAAAACAATTGTTAAGATTCTTTTAGTATTTTTCTTTTATTTTTTAATATAAAGCTTGAGTATAGCTGAACATTTATTTTTTTTGTCAGGGGAAGATCGGTGCCTCGTCAGCCTCGCCTCGTTGCTCTGCTCTTACAGTATCATTACCTAGTGCTAAATGCCTGTGCGATCTTTATGATACTGTGGGGTATTTGGACAGTGCTCACTGAAGTGCCTTCATTTAGTAGAAGCACCAAGGGAAAATGGCTGGACAACACTAGATAATCTAGGCACTGGGTTTGTAAGACTACTGAGTGTTATCAGTCACATCTGTTTAGAGATGGAGCAAGCACAGCACATGCAGCAATCATTTATACGATCATCTTTTTACTGATTTTTGTTTCCATGATAGACTTTATTTCCAGTTTTAGTTAAGTTGTTTCTTGCTCCCTTGGTCTTAGTATGATGCAGTTATTAATATTTAAGGGTATCTTACATCTAGGTTACTGCAGTTTGTGGATTCCTGGCATGTCATGTATAATCTTGAAAGTGTTATGCTATATGAAAAATCACAGTATACTGCATTCCAAATGTTTGAATGTTATACTGTTCCTATGGTCAAGCATAATACAGGAGAGATTATTTTTCCACGCTATTGTTTTAAGTCATTTGTATGCGTTTATATTAGTTTGTCACGATAACTATAGATGACACATACTGCATAGACAATAGTGGCCAATTTGTTTGAAGCAGACCGAGTATGTGTGTGGTGGCTAGGGTAAACCGCTTCACCTGGTGACATTTTGACATTTTCAATGGCAGTACTTCTGAGAACTACAGCCTTTCCTGAACTGGTTTTCTTTTATATGTATCTCAACCATATTTTGAAGTCTGGCTACACCCAAATGTCAAAAGGGAGAAAATTGCCTTAAAGATTCCTTTCTCACTGCAGAGAAAGGAATCTTTAGTTTCAGTTTTCTCCCTTTTGAGATTTAGCACTAACCAATTTGCAATTCCACCTTTTTACAGCACATAGCTATCCAGCAACTTGATCAAAGTCTGACATTCACTGTGTGAGGAAATCACACTTAGTTAGCAAGGCTTTAGACCCTTTTTTTTTTTTTCTTTTTTTTTTTTAAGCAGACTGACTGATTTTACCACTGCATTTGTTAAACTGTCTCCTTACCCAACAATATATTTATGGTTTCTTCAATTTGGGGTGTCGAAGTATGTTTGTAAAGCAGAAACCCCTGTTTTGGTCAAAAAAAAATTTCCCCAGAATTCGTCCACAGCAGCAAAGGGTTTTCCCCAGACCAACACATATATACTGTGGAGAATATCTATAGAGTCAGGACCAGTCAAACTGTGTAGGTAAAAGCCAAGAACACAAGAACCTTCTTTTGACCTTCCTTGTACATCCATAAAGGTGTGGTTTTGTTTTAAATCCAGACCAATTGCAAATTCTTGGTCTGGAATTATTCCAGCTTGATGCAAAATCAAAAGGTACAGAGAATGATTGCTGTGCCCAAAAGGTTTAATGCGACAGTATGAGTTTTGCCAGGCTGGATTTGGGTGCTTGTGCTGCGAGCTCTGCCAGGCAATGCCTTTTTGGTGCTCCGTGTGCGGATTGTTGTGCTTGTCTGGGTTGAGAGACTGTACGGGGTGGACGGGAGTAGTCCCACACCCTTGATCAGTGCCTGCTCAGATGCCCCAGAGGAATTCTCAATACTCCAGTTGTATGGAAAGTTGAGCAATGCTGATTTGGACAGATATCCAGAAGTGACAGCATGCAAATGTGGTTGATCACGAGTGTCGGCACCCAACGGAGGTTCGGTGTATGAAGGCGAGTGCCGGGTTCTGGTGGTGGACAGGTGGGCTTCGCCACAATTAGGCCTGATGTAGCAAGGGCAGCCCAGCACTTTTGCTGAGGTCTGCTGCACCCAGTTTAGGAGATTTGTGATGTTTTCCTCAGCCTCACAGGCCCAGGGGTTATCCCCAAGTGTAAGGAGTTGCAAAGCTTCCAGTCGATTGAACACACCCTCACTCACTGAAGCAAAGCGATTAGCATGCAGGTAGAATCGGGACAGCCTGGGAAGGCGGTCCAGTGAGCCAGGCAGTATCTGTAGCAGAAAGTTGTGGGAGAGATCCACCATCTGCAGATTGTGGGGCATGTTGGTTGGCACAGTCCAGAACTTGTTGTGGCTTAGGTTGAGTGCTCGCAGACTGGGTAGTGTGTTGTTAATGAAGACCACACGCTCTAACAGGTTGTTTGATAAGTCTAAGAACTGCAGGTTCCAGTGGTAAGCAGTGTCGTTTTTCTCGAGGTGGCGAATGAGGTTAGCTGATGCATGGATATCCCACAGTGCCCGCGGCAGGCCAGCCGGAAGGTGGCTGAGATGGTTGTGGGAGATATCCAGAGTTCTTAGGTGGGCAAAGCGGCCGAGCGCTCCATCTAGGTCTTGTAGCCGGTTGTGGGACAAGTTGAGGAAATGAATGTTATGCTGCAGGCTGTTCGGTAGCAGTACGAGACCTCGGGCAGAGCAGTCCACCACTCGATGTCCCCTGCCACAGGAACACATCGGGGGACAGATAGCCAGTACAGACACTCCACATAGCATCAGGAGCAGCAGGCAAGCCAGCATAGATGCAGACATTGTGTGCACTGTCCTACAATATAAGATAATTCAATAATAACACATCAGAAATCATAGATGGAATTATAGGACTACTGATTTATGTTTTTTGCATATGGTATATTGCAGATTAGTTATTTACCAGCACTGTATGCTTGAGGTTGGCGAGAAATTGGAAACAAATTATGTATCTGGTTGTATGGCCTTCTTGGCTTACCGGTTAGTTACTGTCTGAGCTGTAGTTATACTTCATGTAACAAATGATTCAGTTTATAATGTTTAGTAGCTTAACACTGGAGTAGAGTGCGGTGCACATTAACTGTTTATTATCCGTTCTGTCCTCTTTTGATTTCTCCCCCTTCTAATGGTCTTATGGGTACGCATGAGCTGACGATCGGTGTCGTCTGGTTCAACAGATTATGCCACCTGTATATACACATACAGAGAGGGGGCAGAATTCTCCCCTTTACATGTGACATACTTGTGCTCCTCTGTAGAGAAAATGGATAATGTCTTTTGGTTATTTAGACATAAATTCATCCAAAAACTTGCTGAAACTCATTTGAACTGGCTCGCTTCTTGTTAATTCTAGCTGCACATGTTTAATCATGATGATGTGCAAATATTGTATTGCTTATGTCACCATGAGAAACTAATGGTGTCTCAATATGGCTCTTGATTGACTCAGTAGCTTGATGTCTGTTTCAACATGAATGAGCTATATAAAATGCTTATCCTTGAATATCGAGCAAAGCTAGCCTCATATTAATATAGAGCACAGCTAGTGAAATATCAAGGATATTCCTATTAGGGCCTGTTAGGCTGTTTGCGTTGGCTGTATCTACTGTTTGGCAGAGCGAGAGGTAAGTGAACAGAGCACCTCAGTGCTCTCTGCTGCTCGAGCTGTGGCTGGAGTTTGAGTCCCTGCCAGAAGCTACTCTCCCTTGCTGATGTTTCTGCTGCAGTGAGCGGTTAGCATTTAGCCTGGTTACCAGCATCTCCGTCCTGTCCTTTTTCTTGTTAGCTGCCATCTAGGGACCGTGAAAATGTACAGTCCAGATTACACTATACGCCAGTCTGGTATTCTGGAAGTTTCTTATCTTCTCTGCATGATAATGATCAGCCAGAATCTGTGTTGTGATGTATGATGTGCTGGGAATTTTTTTCGGTTTTGCTGGAAGATTGTTTTAAATCCAACCGTAAAAGTGCAGGACTATATTTGTATGTAGGCTAGAAATATTTTAAGCAGTTTACTTGTTCATTGTAAATCATTTTGCTTTGTGTAAGTCAATCGTGAATTGATCAAATATTGAAAATGTCTTACCTTATCCTTTCCATCAATTCTGTCATTTCTCTTCCTTTCTTTTCCACACTCCAGCCTTTTCTTCCTAGCTCTCCTCTTATCTAGAGCAACAGAGGATAATTTCAGTCACTGTCTTTTTATTTTTTTCTGCTACTCTGCATGGCAGTTTAGTCCTTCCTCACCCACATTTAGTCTCTTTTTCTCGGTCTTTCACTCTTCTGCGCTCTCTCTCTATTACCCCGTCAGGCTCATTTCTTCCCCTCCCCTTGCCCCTTCTCAGCTGCACTAAGCATTAATGAGTCAATAGGTGGTTCTCCTCTCGCATCCATGTCTGTGACCAGGCTCCTCTCCTGGCATGGCAGTGCTGTGGTGGTGAGCAAGCCTCTGATGGCTCAAACCCCAAATGCTGCAAGCTGCTCATCCCAGCAGCATCTGAGCTCTTGGAACGTGGCGAAATGAGGAGTGAGCTGGAGGAGGGAGGTGGGAGAGAAAGCAGGGAAATGCAGCATAGAGACAGCCCCGGCTGCTGCTGACAAGGTTCGGGGGGGGTTAGGGAGAGATAGGACTGCTGACTCCAAACCTTTTTATAATCACAACCAGTGCGCTCAATGAAATCATCGCTCTCCTTCCCCATCACTCTTCCTTACTCTTTACACGCACAGGCATGCTGTCATTCTCCAGTATAAACACGTGTACTGAGTTTTTGTACACACCAGCACATACTAATACACTACCCATGACTGCGGTGGCACTATTTAGTATGAATGACTACCTTTATGAATTAATTTCTTTATGTAAACACAATTTTTTGTTTAGTCAACTGTACATAACAGCATGTTGTGCCGTAATGGTGAATCACTTTGTTCAACACACTCGTGGTTCCTGATTGGTTCAGGCTGGTCCCCTGATTGTTGCAAAGCAGATTATTGTTGCTCTGCACTTATTGTGCTTTTTTTAACCTTAGAGGTTCTACAAAGCGCTTTACACCATTTCTCATTCACCCATATACACACACACCCCAATGGTAGCATGGTGGGCCAGGAATTGAACCACCAACCCTACAGTTAGTGGACAAGCCGCTCTACCACCTGAGCCACAACTGATGCAGTGGTGTATGGAACCCCTCGAGTGACCTGTGCAAAGAACAAAATCACAGAGACTTCTCGTGCTCACGCATTACACTTTCTGGTGTGTGTATAGCTCTCTTCCATTTGTCATTGCCATCGTGTCATTTACACATAAAGAAACCAAGAGCCTGGATGCGCATGAATTTATAGAGATATATTTTAAACATGGCCTTCAATACAAAGACATTACTTCTGTTCTTGCTTCCTGACATAAGGATGAGAATGTACTTGCATACCCGTCTCATCCTCAATCGGAAAAGAGCTATACACACACCAGAAACTGTAATGTGTTTATTTTCATTTATTTATTTATTTATTTATTTTCACAGAGTGGTTCAGTCATGGTGAGCTTGATTGTGGTTTTTTCTTTTCTCCTCTGATTTAAAAAAAAAATAAAATAATGGAAAATCTTGATGTCTGTTTCAAAATATCACATTAATTATGCTACACTAAAATGAAGTATTTTCTAGAGTTTTGGAGTTTAAAAATGGACAAATTTTATATGAGCACCCTTAATGTAAGTCAGTAAAATATCTACTCTGAAATAAAACACCAGTCTCTGTGGAGTCCTATGCTCTCTAAATGGGAGAAGAAAATGTGCTGCTGCCTCATAACTCCGGGGTACTAGGTTTAATCCTTAGTTCAAGGTCTCCTTTATGTGATGTTATATGCATGTTCTCTCCGTGTGCGAGTAAGTTTCCTCTGGATCGAGTAGTTTCATCACAATGTCCAAAAACAGGTAGATGGTTTGGTTAAAACTGCCCCTAGGTGTGAAGTGTATGGATGTGTGTGTGTGTGCGCATGCTGCTCTGTGACGGATTGGTGTACCTTTCTCTCAGTTTGCGCATAGTGATAGACTCCAGATCCACAAATGAATCCAGCCTTTTAAGAGAGAGAGGCAGCTCTTAGTACTTGTTGACTATGTTTCCTGTCATTTCAAATGGCTCCCCACTTGCACTTTAATCTGCAGAGAGTCGTCCTGGTCTCGGCATGCCCAGGAGGGCATGGTTTGGACGGAGTACTGAAAGGAGGGCTTAAAGTTTGTCAAAACTTACTAATTATACCTTTATTTGAACAGCAATTTTGCATTTGTACAGACAGTAGGCCTGTCACAATACTGATTTACATTATCGACTTATCGTACGTATATGGACACGACCTCAATCAGTTTTGTTGACCTCAATATTGCCTGTTGTGTTACTTGCATGTTTGTTTATATGAAAATGAACGTCACCAACATTTTAGCCATTCACACTGCTTTGTCTTCTCGTCTGCTCTAGGGCTGTTGAATTAAAATTCTAACTTGGAATATTAATCAAATTCTTCAAAGATAGATAAAAATGCACACTCTGATGCAGAAACTGTGCATTCAAATTTAAGATGTTTAGCAAGCACTTTTAATTAAAACATACTGTTGGAAAAAATGACTAGCAAGATATTAACAATGCACTACCAATTTTTTGAGGAAGGAAAAACTAGAAAGAATAGTTCTAATGTTTCAAATAATCCAGTCATAGTCAATAATGTCAGGGACTGAGACACTTAAACTGCATGATCTGACGGTGAACAGTGATTGAACACCGGTAAGCTGAAGCACTTTACTTGCGAGTTAATTAACTTACACAAACGCATTCTATACAGACATGACATTAATCAGACATATACAAACCATAAACCTAATATTACAACTTGCTTGTGCAAACAATAACATAGTTACACAAGTAAATTTGAACTTAAGTAATGCGCAAGATAGAATAGTAAGTCACGTTGTGAATGCGCTCTTTCTGTAATAACACACAGACAATGAATAACTAAAGCATATAGAATTCACAGTATTGTATTACAGTAGTGTACTCCTTGTAATGCTATTATTTTAGGAGATCAGGTTTCCACAATAAGGGCTGTTTTCACATGTTTTTGTTGATGCATGTTGAAGTTAATATATAAAATGTGTGAATATTTCGTTTCCTTTTTGCATTTTCTCGTCAACTAAAGTGCCTCTGACTAATATTCGATGGCATTTTAGTCCGAGTAAAATTGACTAAAATGAATAAAAATGACGACAAAATATTAACTAAATTTAAAAGTGGACAAAAACAGTTTTTTGACGTTCGAATTCCAATGTCTGAGTATTCTTAAGAATTAAAAGTTCACTGCTCGATTAAAGGGTGTCCTTGCATTATTGTACTGTTATCATCATATCAGTGGCATAAAAAGGTCTTAAAATAACTGTCATTTATTGTAATTGTCTGTGGGACAGTATTGCATCCAACACAAGTAGTTATCGTGACGGGCCTATCAGACAGTGTAGTGTATAAGGTTCAGAATAAAGGTGCCACATAGTAACCTCTTACCCCCTGTTCAAAATTCACTGCTGAACCAACATGCATAACTTTCAGATTGTATCAATCAGTGAGTTGTAGTGTAGTACTGCCTTTTATTAAATCAACATACATAATGAGTGAATTCTTGCTTTTTAAAGTGTTTATCAGTGCTTCATGCAAAAACAAAGTACAATAAAATAACCACTATTTGAAAAATTTATATATATATATATGTGTGTGTGTGTGTGTGTGTGTGTGTGTGTATTTATTTATTTATTTATTTATTTATTTATTTATTGGTTATGCATAATGTTATAACTATTCTTCACAAATGGATTGTTACCTTCTGAAATAAGATCCTTCAACCAAGAATTTGAAAGATTTATTTTAAGAGAGTATATAGTGGGATCAACATCATTGCCAAGCATGCACACCCATTAACCTTTATATGTGAAACACATGCATATTCATCTAGTATATGTAATCAAAATTGTGGAATAGGTCATTCAACAGTCATTCCTGTGCACCGGATAAAATACAAATGCCATCATCTCATTTCAGTACTTAGAATAAACTTTCTGTTTCAGCAATACGTTTCATTAGCTTGTGGACAGTTTCCCCTTTGCTCTGCAAGTGACAACCTGAAGTCTGTTGATACACCACTGAGCTGTCAGATGACATGAGCAATACCAGTAGATGTGTGAAGTTCTGCATAGCAACGTCAACTGGTCCTGTAAATACTAATCTAAACAACTCTGTAATGTGATGTTACCAATAGTGATGCACAGTAACACAATGAAATAACACTTAAGTTTGTTTATATAATCATTGGCTGTTGTAACAGTGTTTATTGTGTACCTCAAATGTACGCTATTACTGCCTTTTTGTGTAGCACTTGTGTAAATTTAATAAGTTTACCATTGGTTGAGATTACATAAGGTGAAACATACAAACACAGTAGAACCAAATATCAAATAGTCTTATGATTTTTGCGTGATTTTTTTAATATCACTATTTTTTTTTAACCTGCACTGTATGGGTGCAAGCTGTGTCTGCAGTTCTTTTGAAGAAAGCCATCTTTACAGTTAGCCCATTGAGACAAAAAAAACAAAAAACAAAACACTCTAGGTATGTATTGTTGGTTGGTAAACTCCATTTTGACTCCATTGCGCCAGAAAATATAAGCTTATAGATTTTTTATCAAATATTCATAGTGCACATTAAACAAGCCTAGAGAGGACTCCTTGTGAGAACCTTGAGAGGTTCCTTGTGTCATTGCTGATGCTGGTTTACCTTAACTGTGTATAACACAAATGACTTCAATGGCACAATTTTAACCTTATTCAACAATAACTGCTTTTTCGCCATGGTCGGCTCAAATGCCACTTTAGGTTAAATTGTTCTTATAGCATAAGAAGAAAGAAGCTTCATAACATATACAAGTACAATTCATTTAAATTCTTTTCTTTGCATATCCTATCTTGACAAGTTTTGAACTCGAAGCCTTTGGATCAGTAGCCCAGAACTTTAACTACTGACTCACCACTGGCCAGCAAGTACAAATGCCAGAGTAAATTAATTTAAAGTACATTAATAGTTTTCTTTTAAGATTAAAATGCATTAGGAACTGTTTAATAAACAGATAGACCATTAAAAATCATAAAAACTTTGACATGCTGCTTTTGTGCTCAAATAAGGACTTGGACACTGTAGCATGTAACACTGCTGTAATTTACTCGGAAACCACTACTCCCTCAGTCTGTCTCGCTCTCAACTCATTCTGGTTTTATGTGCAGTGTCAGCTTCCCCCAGAGTAAGAGTAAATCACATCCTACACAGTCACATTCTCTCTATGTAGTTTTAAAGGGAGTATTTCAATGCTCCAGTGCTATGTACAGTACCAATAGTGTCCACAAATCACATGATTTTAGATTTTCAGGCTTTTGCACCCTTTGGAAAATAAAATACTTTGAATGAAAGTTAACTTAATAACTGAAACTGTAAAAATTTGCCTTACAGTGTCTTTAACAATGACTTTACTACCATTAAATGATTTTTCCTCTTTCGGGGAACTGTGCTGTGTAGACAGTCGTTCTAAAAGCATACAGAATAGCTTGTGGTTGCTGATGGTTTTTGCATGTCTCTAAGATTGTGCTAGTGGTGGTGGAGAAGGGATGTGTATTGCATCTGATGGTGAAGTGGATTCTGTATTCTTGTCCACAGAAAGATTAAGATCCACATCTTCAAATGGAGTTTGAGTGGCACTGTTTGTCTCAGCAAGTGGAACTGGAATGATCTCCTCATCAAGTTTAGGTGTTTGGATATTCTCATTGTTTTCAGAAGCTGGTGGAATGCTTACAGTCTCGGGGACATTAGAGTCTGAAGAGACCTCAGCAGGTGGACTGTTTGCTTGATGTGTCTGAATTTCGTCTGGTGTTGTGTTTCCATGACGTTGCCCAAACGTGCTACTTGCTTGTGTGTACTCAAGGGGGACCTCCTCATCCCTCGGGTTCAACGTAGAAAGCCGCTTGGAAAGCTGCTGGGGAAGGAATGAGTAGAGGGAAAATCTTTTGGACTCCTCATTGTGAAATGATCCATCCTCATGGATGGTTGGTAAGTTAGGATGGAGGTCACCTTCGATGAATGGTGAAGGGCCAGCCCAGTCAGGATTCTCCATCTGCTTTTTCTTCATTTGATGATTTCTTATCAAAACCACGACAAATGCTACAAACATAATTAGCAGAATACTACCAATCAAGGAGGCTACTATGTGTCCTGGATGGCTTTTCTTATCATGGTCATTGATGGTGGATCTCCGTATAGTAGTTTTGGAGTTGTCTGTTTGAGTGGTGTGGGTGGTTTCACTCTTAGGGTTGGGACGTTGGCTCTCTATAATGTATTTTGTAGTTAGTTCATATGTTGCTATTGTATCCATGGTATGGGTAGTACCAGTTCTACCAACCTCTATGTTAGTAGTTGGATTAAGTCCAGTGGAAAAGTCAGTGGTAGTCGATGTGTTGATTGGGTAGGTGGCTGTGTCATTTCTTTTTTCATTGCTAACGTCCAAAGTTCCATTTGCATCAGTGATCTTGAGTATTGGATGATCTGTGCTTTTTTTATCTTGGGGAAGTGAAGACCATTTAGTAATCAGAGTTTTAGTAGTCTGTACTTCTACTCTTGATTGATTTGTAATAACCTCTTGAGTTTTTTGGAAATGAGTAGAAATATCAGTCTGTGGCTTGAAGGATTCTTTCTCTGCAGATCTGGTATTGTTTTCGTGAACGTATCGATTATTGGTGGGTTTAAAATTATGTAATGTTTGGTTTTCTCTGGTGGTAGTGACCTCTTCTGACATATTCTGTGGCAATGGTGTAATTGTAATTTGGTCAGTCATTTTTTGTGTCAATTCTCTCAAGAAAGGCAAGGCGGACAGATGTGAAGAGGACCTGCTTTCTCCTGTAGAGATGGTCATTGCATGGGTTAGATATGTAGCATGACTCATACTTGTAACAGGTTGGAGCTCTGAGGTTTGTGGGGGCGATTTTGAAGATGAGACATTTTCCCTTTCCTCATTGGTGTACTGATCTTGTTTTTTTTTTAAACTAGTGGGTTCATCACCCCTTGTGGTTGTTTCTTTAGAGGTACCTTCATGCATTCCAGTGCTGGTTGGGCTATGGGTTGTTTCACCATTTGGTTTCAAAGACAGTTTTGTGTTTATTGTAGAGAAAATGGTGGGTTCACCACCCCTTTTGGTTGTTTCATGATCTTTAGAGGTACCTTCATGCAGCCCAGTGTTGGTTGGGTTATGGGTTGTTTCACCATTTGGTTTCAAAGAAGGCTTTATATATTTTGAAGAGAAAATGGTGGGTTCACTACCCCTTTTCGTTGTTTCATGGTCTTTAGAGGTACCTTCATGCATCCCAGTGTTGGTTGGGCTATGGGTTGTTTCACCATTTGGTTTCAAAGAAGGCTTTATATATTTTGAAGAGAAAATGGTGGGTTCACCACCCCTTTTGGTTGTTTCATCATCTTTAGAAGTATCTTCATACTGCCTGGTGCTGTTTGGCCTAAGGGTTGTCTCACCAGTTAGTTTCCATGGAAATACCAGAAACAGTGCACATGTACAAAGAATGGATTTCATGTTGTCCTCTTCATAGATGATGTCTGTAAGCTGCCAGAAAAAGGTGTATTAATAATCTGTGATATTGTAATGATAACCTTACCCTATTAGAACTAAATGCAGTTAGAACCAACTGTAACCATTACTAATTGCATAAATACAGGCTTTTTTTTTTTTTTTGCTGTTTTATCATAGATGTTCTCTATATCAAGTGTTGTGCCTACATGTGGCTTTTTAGAATTCACTGGCTGTGTCTCCAATACCCCTAGATTCATATTTATGAAATTCCTGTTTTGCATTGGAAAGATTAGGATAAAGTAACGAACAAGCACTGGAAGTTTATATCTACTGCTTTTATGTTGTGCAAACCGGACCCAGACAATGTCAATTAGTCTCAGACAAACTTGTTTGAAACTGAATGGAACTGATCTACAAACGTGAAGAAATATTTGCTGAAATATGTTGAAATTAAACATGGGTTTTTTTCCGGTAAATTGTGATCTATTTAATATAGGCTTTGAAATATTTACAGTTTGTTTAAGTAAACTGTACAAATTTATAGTAAGTGATATTTTATTTAACATGGCAACAACACTTTTTCTTTCCTGAAACTTTGTAGGAAGTGCTAGCATATTGCAACAGCTGAACATGGTTGTGACATTTTCCCCTGTTAAGTTTACACGATAGAACAACTTATACCACAGCACGGGTGAATGCTTGAATCTGATTTGTCAGTAAGTGTGCATTATTTTTGTATACCCGCAGGGCTCAGACCGTATTTCCGGCTATAACTTGAGCGAAAAAATTCACATGCTTAAATATGCCCGTTCTAATACGTTATCATTTCTATAGTAACAGCTCATACATATAGAGACTTGTATGGTGGACACTCCACATAATCTTAGACTAATAATAAACATAATTTAAAAAAATAAGTTGGTTAACAAAGTAAAACGTTTAATCATTCACTTGGTGACGTTTCTCAGGAGACATTTATTCAAAATTTATGGAATGAGTCTTGGGTGTAAGTGCTCCGTAGCAGTCAAATGTTTCCACAACTTACTAAATAATTAATAAATGCAACATTGTAATCATTGGCAAATAGCTGTGGTATAAGTGGAATAACACACTCCAGACTGTGCTGTTATATGAAAATAATGCACGCCTAGGGGATGTGTGTTGTGCTCCTAAAGGACAGTATGGTTTGTCATTTGTTAAAGGCGGGTATTACAAAATCATCTAGGCAAAATGCGATCTCTTATTCACCCATGACAAATAAATGTCTCTGATTAATATTATATTAATGTTTTGTTGAGGTAGTAAGCAAATGGGTAAATACATTTGTAGCTACGATACCAATTTCACACCAAAAGGAAGAAAAGTGTACCATGTGCTATTACTGTAAAATCTTGTGCTATTGTTCTGTTTCGATAATGTAGTTCATTAGAGAGCAATCTATACTTTACAGTAGAGTGTATTTTAATTTTATAGTTTATAGTTCTTGGTGACTACCATATTATAACATGACAATGTACATACAAGAGAATGATCATGTATTGAAATCCTGATAAATTTATGTACATACTGCTTTAGTACAATTAATTTAAAATGTGATTATATAGCTCACCACCAACCTAATAAACAAATAAATGACAAAAAAAACCTTTCCAGCAACATCTATTAGTCATAATTCTAATACACAGACATATCAATTGTGACTTACCAGGTTAACATTCGGTTTACTAATGAAGTCTAGATGATGATCTACACAAAGGAGTAGATCAGTAGATCAGTTATGTTGATAAGATTACACTATATACATATTTCCTTGTCCACCGCACCTTGTTTCAAGTCTCGATGAAACACGATGGCTTGAAGTTTGTTGAATGAGGAACTTGCACATATTTCACTGGCAGGAAATGAGAGCTGTGAAACCATTGCTTTTTTTTTCCCTCTCTTCTACTCCTACTAATGTTTTATTCTGACTAACTGTTGCTGTTCTGCAATTATTAAAAAAGAAAAAGTGTTGATGCAATGATAGTGTAATACAGATATGAAAGAAGTTTTTAAAATATTTTATAGAAATGCATGTTTCAGTATGTATCTGGTGTGGTCACCAGCTGCTTTAAGTACTACAGTGCATCTCATCTTCATGAACTGCACCAGACGTGTCAGTTGTTGAGGTGTGATGTTACCCCAAATGGTTACATGTAACTTTTCACTGCAGGGGTGATCAGCTGTCCTTCCTGTCTCCCTGTAGCACTGTCTTAGGTGTCTTACATTACAGACATTGCAGTTTATTGTTCTGGATACATCTGCAGTCCTCATGCCTCCCTGCAGCAGGCCTATGGTAAGGCCTATGGTATGCTCATGCAGATGAGCAGGCATCCTAGGCATCTTTCTTCTGGGGTTTTTCAGAGTCAGTAGTCTCTTTAGTGTCCTAAGTTATTTTAACTGTGTAACCTTGCCTAATGAGCAAAAAAGTCTGTGGGAAAAATTCTTTATTGTTTAACCTTCAAAATTCACAAAAATACTCAGCTCTCAAGGATATCAACTGCAAACACGGCACAGGTTTATAAAAAAAAAAAAAAAAAAAAAAAAAAAAAAACCTTTGTTAAATATACATGTGCAACAATTATTGGCACCCCTATGAATTCATATGTGAGAACCACATGCCCATTTCCACCATCAGGGCAATACTTAAGACGTTCCCGTCAACTGGAAATGTTATGAATCAACCTGGAATTGGACGTGTGTCTGTATTCTCTCAACACACTGTGAAAAGGATGGTTCGATTGGCCAAAAAATCTCCAAGGATCACAGCTGGAGAATTGCAGAAGTTGGTTACGTCTTGTGGTCAGAAAGTCTCCAAAACTACAATCCGAAGTCACCTACATCACCACAAGTTGTTTGGAAGGGTTTCAAGAAAAAAGCCTCTACTCTCATCCAAAAACAAACTCAAGCATCTTCAGTTTGCCAGACACTACTGGAACTTCAAATGGGATCTGGTTCTATGGTCAGATGAAACCAAAACCAGAGGTATTTTTGGCGCATACAGAGAGGTAGCCATATGGAAAATTACCATGGTTAAATATGGTGGTGGATCTTTTATGTTTTGGGGCTGTTTTTTTTTTTTTTTGCCAGAGGACCTGGACATTTTGTTAGGATACATGGCATCATGGACTGTATCAAATATCAACAGATATTAAATGAAAACCTGACTACCTCTGCCAGAACGCATACAATGGGCCATGGTTGGATCTTCCCGCAGGACAATGATCCAAAACATGCATCAAAATCAACACAAACATGGTTTACTGACCACAAGATCAAGGTCCTGCCATGACCATCCCAGTCCCCTGACTTGAAACCCATAGAAAACCTGTGGGGTGAACTGAAGAGGAGAGTCCACCAGCATGGACCTCGAAATTTGAAGGATCTGGAGAGATTCTGTATGGAGGAATGGTCTCAGATCCCTTGCCATGTATTCTCCAACCTCATCAGGCATTATAGGAGACTCAGAGCTGTCATCTTGGCAAAGGGAGGTAGCACAAAGTATTGACTAAAAGGGTGCCAATAATTGTTGCGCACACACTACACTTTTTTTCTTTTTTTTTTTGGATAAACCTGTTTTGTTTGCAGTTGTTCATCCATGAGAACAGAATATTTTTGTGTTTTAATAAATATATCTATTTTAACCAAGTGATCAAAAGGTTAAACAATAAAGACAATTTTTCACAGCCTTCTTTGTTCATATTTACCAAGGGTGCCAATATTAGTGGAGGGCACTGTATTATGTGTATTACAACAGCTGACGGTGTATTTAGACATTCTGAGGAGTCAGGCTGTAGTTGAAGTTAAAGGAAAAAATGAGAGAAAAGAGACCATGGATAGTGGCGTGCTAGATTTGAAAGTAGTTTATAACATATGCAACTAATGTATAAATATAGTATGTAAACCAACATGAGTAAATACAGCACAAACACAAATCAAATTATTTTTAATTAGCAATTTATTTTGCCATGCTTGATTACAAAGGAAGTGAAAAATATTTTAAAAACCTATCTGCTACCTATGATGGTCGAGAGAAAGACTAGATATAGCAAAATTTGGGTGACTAATACATTTCTGTCTTTGTATAAACAGCAGTTTCTAAAACCAGAATTTCCATTTTTACAAAACAAGCTACTATATTACCTGCTCATCTCGGATAAGCAGTATTATTAGCTTAGTTGAATCCATGGATATCACATAGAAAGGTGTTTGTGGTATTTAAATATAAGATGAATATCATTTTAATTTTATTATCATGTTATATTAATTATCATCCATTACAGACGTCTTATCTAACAGAAAAAAATTAAATGCCAGGTTCCAGACTTTGAAATTAAATGTAAATAATGCAAGAGAGAAAAGGGAGCAGGTAGGAAAAAAACAGTTTAACAGCAAAAAATCTACATGGTTAAATCACAGATAGCATCTTTTAAGATACTGCTTTAAGGTTAGCATTTATCACTGAAGGTGAAAGACACATGCAAGCTCACACCACCAAAGGCATGTTCTCCAGTTCCTTAGCAGGATCTATGCAGGAATCTCTGGAGGTGGAGCCCTGCATGGTGGCCAAGACATTTTCCTCATCGATGTTGTCCGAGTTGCTTTGATGCAATATAGCCTCCTCTTCTTCTTCCTGCTCTTCTCCATCTCTCTTAACTTCCTCTAGCAGGACGCTGGTCTCGCATGGTCCTACAATGCCTTCCTCTTCTCTTTCAGTGCTCCAGTGACCTGATCCTCTCAGATCCATGTTACTGCGGGTTGGGCGTCGGTCCTGGCACTGTCGCTTTAAAGTGATGACCTTACATGCCAGCACCAAGACAGATATTAGTAGGACAAGCATTAGACTCCCAGATGCAGCAACTACTATGAATGCTAGCTGAGGATCAATGAAACAACCATTTGAACCATCTGGAGCTTTTGTTTGGTCCTTGAAGTCATTAGTGATTAAGGTGTTGTTGAGAGATGTAGTATTTTCCATACCAGCTTAGAAACTGGAACAAGACAAATTTATTTTATTTTAAGAATAAACAAGATATTAGTCTTCAAATAATTACCCATCAAGTCATGGAGTGCCAGAATGAAAGACATACCACAAAAATAGCCAGACAGATTCTTCTTGGGGAGACAAACTTTTGTGCTGCTTCTAGTTGAAAGATAATACATGACTGGTAAATATTATGAACATTGTAATTTATTCAGCTTTATTTAACTTCAGCCATAATTGGTTTGTGTTCATTCAGTTTTAAGTTTAACGTTTTATTTAGTTGTTCACGATCAGTAGAGAAAGTTATAAAGATTAAATCTGTTTTTCAGTGGGGTGTGTGTGTGTGTGTATAAAGGTAATGCTACAGTATACCTTATACCTTAAATATTATGTAATTGTACTGTGGTTAGAAGAAATTAAATATCTGCATTCTGTGGCACACAATTAACACAGTAATTAGATACATGAAAAATTAATGTTAAGAGATATTCAACACTTACCTGCTTAAAGCTTGGGTTGCACAGGTTATTGAAACTAGCAGAAGAACGGATGAGCCCAAGATACAAATAACACTTCCTGTCCCCGTCTTGTAGAGTTATTTAGAGGGGTCTTTGAATTTAGACGTCTTAGTTCTATGAGAAAAAGTAGAACATAAATGACTTGACACAAAATAGAAACTTGGTCTGACAGACATGTATTTAGAATATCTTATGGGTTTGTAATTTTTTTTATTTATATATATATATATATATTTCATGAAATTTTTAGAATTAGGAAGACATTTGCCAGAGCATATCTCCCTCCAGTTCATGCCTGGTTTCCCACTGAGGCTAAGCAGGGTTGAGCCTGACCAGTACCTGGATGAGAGTCCTCCTGGGGAAAACTAAGATTGATGCTGGAAATGGTATTAAGGAGGCCAGCATGAGGTGCTCACCCTGTGGTCTGTGTGAGGCCTAATTCCCTGGTATCGTGACAGGGACACTATACTGTAAAAACACCACTCTCTTTCGGATAAGACGTTAAACTGAGGTCCTGACTCTCTGTGGTAATTAAAAATCCCAGGACATCTAATTGGCCCTTCTCTATCATGGCCCCCTAATAATCTCCATCTCTGAACTGGCTACATCACTCTCTCCTCTCCACCAATAGCTGGTGTGTGGTGGGCGTTTTGGTGCACTATGGCTGTCCTCGCATCATCCAGGTGGATTCTACACACTAGTGGTGGTTGTCTAGAATAGCGCTATATAAATGTAACTATAACTAACTAATATTTGTGAACATTTGGGTAGAGTACAAATCCAGTTTGAGTAAAAACACATTTGTGGATTGCTATTGTGTCCATGGCTATTTAATATTTATACTGAATTCACCAAGATGGCTTTTGCTTTACAATGTGATAAATGTAACTGTTCAGTATTTAAAGTGATCACCTTTTAAAAGAAGACCTATAACCTCTTAACGTTTCTGTTACTTCCGTTTAGGTTCAAAACAGGGCAGATCAATGGTGACCTCCTAATCTACCATGTACTACTCACACTCAAACCATACTATGCTAAACACTACGAGATAGTTGTGGACCTCACCCATGTTGGCCCTAGCAACCGCTTCAAGACTGACTTCCTCTCCAAGTGGTTTGTTGTGTTTCCAAACTTTGCCTATGAGAATGTGGCTGCTGTCTTTATCTATAACTGCAACACCTGGGTGCGTGAATACACTAAATACCATGAGCGTCTGCTGACTGGTCTAAAAGGCAGTAAGAAGCTGCTGTTTATTGACTCGCCTGCACGCCTTGCCGAATACGTGGAACCTGACCAGCAGAAGCTGCCTGCTTCAACCCTGGCCCTGGAGGAGGACCTCAAAGTTTTCCATAATGCACTTAAGCTTGCTCACAAAGACACAAAAGTGTCCATTAAGGTATTTTGGGAGATAAATCTCCACTAAGGAAATTGACCAAATGCTTCTTGTTATTAAGTAAAACTGTCTTGTGAGATGTCCTTGTATTAAAGAGCTCGTTTTAAATTTTTTTACCCAGGTTGGATCCACAGCTGTACAAGTAACCTCAGCTGAGCGTACCCGTGTTCTGGGCCAGTCAGTCTTCCTCAATGATATCTACTATGCCTCTGAGATTGAAGAGATCTGCCTTGTTGATGAAAACCAGTTCACACTAACTATCGCCAACCAAGGCACACCCCTCACCTTTATGCACCAGGAATGTGATGCCATAGTGCAGTCCATCATCCATATCCGTACACGCTGGGAGCTCTCTCAGCCTGACTCCATTCCCCAACACACCAAAATCAGGCCTAAAGATGTGCCTGGAACATTACTCAACATTGCCCTCCTCAACTTAGGCAGTTCTGACCCCAGCCTGAGGTAAAATGCACATTTTGCTTTTGTCATTTTTACAGGCATGGATAAATCAATGCATCTCAGTTCTTATGGAAACAGTGCTCCTCTTTACTCGGCAGCTTCTTTCTTTGTTGCTTTGAGCTGATTAGAAATGCTAATGTGGGTGTTGTGTGTCTTTAGTTCAGCTGGCAGGCACTTGAACTTGCCATTGACAAGACAATGAAAAAAAGACTTACTTGAGAGCCAAGAACATGCAAAATCTTGTACATCAGTTGCTTTGATAAATATTCAGAGGTTGTTAGTCCTGTCTCTTTCTGAATTTACAGATTAAGTAAAGAATCCCCCTCTTCAGAGTTATCTAACCACGATATCTATGTTGCCTATATGTGACTATTTTATTTTGGTGCCATCCACAGGTCAGCAGCATACAACCTTCTGTGTGCCTTAACCTGCACCTTCAACCTCAAGATTGAAGGGCAACTCCTGGAAACATCTGGCTTATGCATCCCAGCAAACAACACCCTTTTTATTGTGTCCATCAGTAAGACTTTAGCAGCCAATGAACCCCACCTCACCCTGGAGTTTCTAGAAGAATGCATCAGTGGTTTCAGCAAGTCAAGTTAGTACTACACGGGCACACTTTTCATATCTGTACACCACTGACCAATTAAGTGTATCAGATTGAGTCGTCCTCTCCTGTGTCTGCTGGTGTTACAGGTATTGAACTGAAGCACCTGTGTCTGGAATATATGACCCCTTGGTTGCGCAACCTGGTGCGCTTCTGTAAGCACAATGATGATGCCAAGCGGCAACGCGTAACTGCCATTCTGGATAAGCTGATCACCATGACCATCAATGAGAAGCAGATGTATCCATCAATTCAGGCTAAGATCTGGGGCAGCCTGGGCCAGGTGGGTTTGCTCTTGTGCACCGGCACAGACTTTCTTTCACCTTCTACAGACGTTCTACAGAATCATCTAATCCTTGTACGCATACATGGCTTCTTAAAACTTGCAACGCCTACACAAGTGCTCCAAATCCTACTTGTGTTTTTTTTGTTTATAGATATCAGACCTGCTCGATGTGGTGTTGGATAGCTTCATAAAGACCAGCGCTACTGGGGGTCTGGGATCAATCAAAGCTGAAGTAATGGCTGATACAGCTGTGGCTCTGGCATCTGGAAATGTTAAATTGGTTTCAAGCAAGGTAAGCTTTCATTGCCAGTTTTAGATACCAAATTCTAGACATTCATATGTTGGGGTTATTTTTTTAGTTTTTTTTAGTGGTGTATCATAAGTAAGGAATAAACATAACAGGACTTGGAGACAAACAAATAATCATTGATTATTGAATGTTGATTATTTTCCCTATAACAGTACACCCCAAAGTGTTTTATTTATTTTATACCACAGTAATTTGTCAACAATTTCTTTTATATATTTTTTTTATCAATTTATAGATTAATTTAATGATTTAAATCCATGAGACTTTATTTCTCTGAGGAGATACCAGAAAACAAACTCCCCTGTTCTCAATACTTTACTGTGGCAAAGCACTGACACTGGAGACTCCTTCCATAATCCATGATTGTACATTATCCTTTGTTAAATAACAGCACTTTAAAAAAACAAACAAAAAAAATATAAAAAAATTCTGTATATTATTAGCCTCAGATTATGTGCAGCATCCACCGTACAAATCCCTGTGAACAAATCGTTCGTATAGGGACTATAACATATTAGAAGGAGCACATAAAGAACCTTGTGATTTGATTTAGCGGTGAGTAATCAGCACCTTCTTACCAATGAGATTAAAGAATTCACTGGCATTGTGGTATAAAATGTGACCTTGCTGTTAGTCAGACTGTTTTGGCTCATTATCTTTGATTGCTAACAGCCATTATTAATTATTTCCAGACATTAACTATTTTCCATTGCAACTCTTGCTACTTTATCAACACTACTAATCAAAATTCTATTAAATGCATGACCTGACACGCATTTAGTAAGCAGTCAAATTATAATTATGAAGCTTGTTTACATTAAGAGCCTTGTTTGTTTATATGATTACAAATTTTCATAATTCTTAAAGGATCTAAAAAAAAAAAAAAAAGTCCTTTTCTCACAGGAAAAAAAAATAGTGGAATTTGTTTTAAGGTTCCTCGCCTTTTGTGCTCTAGAAACATTTCACTGATCTTGTCCAAGCTTGCTCTGCTACTCCATTATCTTGAGGTATTGTATACAAATGCCTACCCTGGAGTCGTAGATGCGCTTCCTTGTACACACACAATAGTAAGTTAGCAAGACGCACGGTCCTTTTTTATAAACAATTGTTAGTGAATATAGTGAATGGACATCATTGTTAGGCAGCATAGCACAAAGCTGACCCTTTGGATTTAAATTCCACTAACCTCAAGTGTCCCGGGCATTGTAGTCCTTGAACGAAGCAGCGCCAGCATTAGGATCTGTCTTTGTGTTTACTTATCTCCATTTGTCATTGCTATATTTTTAAGCTCATAGCTGCACTGAGTGGGTGCTGACCACTGTTTGGCTAGCATGTGCCAGCCACTGCTGATGTCACTACATGCCAGATTGAGAGTACAAGGGCAGGCTTTGTCCAGTCATCACATCTGCCTTCTCTCTGCCTCACACAACATCAGACTCGGAGGTCAAATACAGGCCCAAACATGACCTTATTGAGGAGGTCATAAGCCTGTGGAGAGTAATGTTTAGGTGCATGACGCACAGAGATGATGACAAAAATGACATTGTTTTAGAATATTTTACTGGCAAGTTTGTATGATTTTTAAAAAGGACTCTGGACCTTTTCTGGACACAACTGCTTGATCTTTGTGGCAAATATTGGCAGTTAAATCTTAAGTTGGTTTTAGACTGTTATTTCAGTGGTCTTAGCAGATTGTCACACTTTAGATGATCCCAGTAAGATCTTGGCTTATGCTGAACTTTATAACGTATTGTGCAATAACATGGTGAGCATCACGTTATGCGTTCTAAGACCACCGATCTTAACTCAGGACCAAGGAATTTTTGTGTCAAATGTCACAAAAAATGATATTTATGTATGCTTTTGATTGTTCAATACCTAGCTTAATATTTCTTCTCTTTCTTCTATGCTTCGAAGGTGATTGGCCGAATGTGCAAGATAATTGACAAGACGTGCCTGTCTCCTACTCCTACCCTGGAGCAGCACCTGATGTGGGATGATATCGCCATTCTGGCGCGCTACATGCTCATGCTTTCCTTTAATAACTCTCTGGATGTGGCGGCCCACTTGCCTTACCTTTTCCACGTGGTCACTCTGCTGGTGGCTACAGGACCCCTGTCCCTCAGAGCCTCCACCCACGGCCTGGTCATTAACATCATCCACTCACTGTGTACCTGTTCCCAGCTCAACTTCAGCGGTGAGGATGCACATACGCGTTCATGTTTATACATGCAAGTGCACACTGTTATACATTCTGTGTAGCACGGTTTGTACGCTTCACTGTTAAACACTAATTCCTGGGCATTGTTTAAACGCTGTGTCTTTTGAGCACCTATCTCATTTCATAAAAATGCACTTTCACTACAAGCCCCTTGAGGTCTGGTTTACCTAGGGGCCCTATATTTCCACTCCAGTGTCACCTCTGCCATCGTATCACCATTCTCCTTTTGTTCTCTGCAGAGGAGACTAAACAGGTGCTGCGACTGAGTCTCACCGAATTCTCCTTGCCCAAGTTCTACCTGTTGTTTGGCATCAGTAAGGTCAAATCAGCAGCGGTCATAGCATTCCGCTCCAGCTACAGAGACCGCTCATTCTCTCCAGGCTCTTACGAGAGGGAGACATTTGCCCTGTCTTCGCTAGAGACTGTCACTGAAGCCCTTCTGGAAATTATGGAGGTTTGTCTGAGTTTTATGTGTTTAATGGTTTCCTTCTACACCCTGTTTGCCACAATGGAAACATGATTGATGTTATATTTTTGATATTTTCATCCAATGCTGAAGATACTCTTGTCTTTCTTAGGCTTGTATGAGGGACATTCCCGGGTGCAAATGGTTAGACCAGTGGACAGAGTTAGCTCAGAAGTGCGTAAATAAAAATGAATATTTATTTGTTTTTTGTTTTTTTCTTTCTTTCTTTCTTTCTTTTTTTTCTTTGACTGCTCATTGATTGTTGTGCTATGTGTCTTTGGTTAGATTTGCTTTCCAGTATAATCCGTCTCTGCAGCCACGGGCGCTGGTGGTGTTTGGCTGCATCAGTAAACGTGTAACTCATGGTCAGATCAAACAGATCATCCGGATCCTCAGCAAAGCCAGTCCTCTGCTCAGCATTGACCGGGTGAGTGCTTACCCCTATCCCACATTCTTAGCCCCAATCTACTAGTTTACTGTTTACCTTCATAATCTCATGAAAACATGATAAAATCCACCCTGAACCCACTTCATATCAGTCTTTGTAGGTAACATGTGATCTTCAATTGTGTAAAAGATTGATTTTTGTAATCAAATTCTGAGATGACTTTTTTCATTTAAGCTTCTTTCAACATTTTGGTCTATTTCTGCCAATAGTTGCATTTAGCTCTTGTTTTGTCTTTACCTGAAAAGAGTGATGCAGCAGTGCTTTAGTCTGTCCAGCTCTCTCACCTTCTCATCTGCTGCTACATTCTGCTCAAACACATCAGGTTCCAAAGCTAATCTTGTAATCAACGGTGTCATTTTCATCATCGTGTACATTGCTAACCGACTTAGCCGAGTCTCTGCCGTAACTCGTCACAGATGCATTGTATAGTGGCATTGCATTCTGGGACTTTAAGTCCAGTTGTTGTCTCCTCTACTTCAGTGATGGATTTCTCATTAAAATGTTGTTGAATGTGGTTGGAAAGTAGTGACTGAGAAAAGAATCTCTTGATCTTTATTTATTTATTTATGTATGTATTCATTTATTTATTTATTTATTTATTTATTTTTATTAGGGATAACCAAGAGATTGTTGAATTTTTGTTCTTATATTAAACAATAGCAATTACAGTGTCCCCCTGTAATGTCAGCAGGGCACACAACCACTAACTTCTCCCAGGAATAATGAAAACAGAGCACCAAACAACAAACTAGCACCAGAATCACTCAGCACACCACAAATTGTTCAGTGTAAACGTATGTTTCCGGGTGGAGTTTTCCTTTAAGGCCTTACGATGTGTTTGAATGATTCCTCAGTACTGGGTGTGTTTAAAAGATTTATCACTTACTTTCTGTCTCATCAATTGAATTTTACTTTAGTTCATACTCGTACAATAATTTGGAAAACATCCTCTAAATATTGCTGAGTCACTTGCTATCATTCTTCAGACAAGCTCGTAGTTTAATAATGCTCACACTCTAGCTCAGTCTCTGCGCTGTAACTTGTTCACCTTTCTTGGGAGAGTTTAAATAGGCTGTTTGTTTCTCTGTGCGTGTCAAATGGTGTTCCTATCTGCAGAATGCAGCATGCTGTTGAGACTGCTTTAGAGACATTTATCCTGGCAATGTATCTCTAGCTGCTGCTGCTATGCTTCACTGGCCAGCCACATTAATGCTCTTCCTCTGCAGGGGCTGGAGAGCTGCTTAAAAGGGCCGGATAATTACAACAGTCAGGTTCTCATTGAAGCCACTGTCATCGCTCTCACCAAGCTACAACCCCTCCTCAGTCAGGTACTGTGGTTCTTTAGGTTGCTGTAATTGCTGGAGATAAAATACACATCGTTGCGGTTTTTTTTTTGTTTTTTTTTTTGTAACTGTGCTTGCACTGAGAGTTCACTGAGTTGACAAAATATTAGTAAAATGTATAGCTTGGTATGCTGAAACAATTACCATTTTGGAGTCAGTGGTGTTTTTTACTCAAAACAAAGGTACAATTAATTTATAGCAAATCAGCAAAACACCAAAACGTTAGTCACAACAAAGTACATAAGAGCTACATTAATCACCCTTTGATGAGAAACATTATGAAGCTATGAAGGTTAATAGGTTTGGACCATATTGTGTGTGTGTGTGTGTGTGTGTGTGTGTGTGTGTGTGTGTGTGTGTGTGTGTTCAGGACTCTCCCATGCACAAGGCCTTATTCTGGGTGGCAGTAGCAGTACTGCAGCTGGATGAGGTAAATCTGTACTCAGCAGGGACTGCACTGCTGGAGCAGAACCTGCACACACTCGACAGCCTCCGGGTGTTTAATGACAAGGTATTAAACAGAGAAGGAAGGACATGCGCACAGAGAGACACACACAAAATATGAACCATTTAGGTCTGCTTCTGTATAGTAAAAAATATATACGTTTGTGTAGCAAAAAAAAAACAAAAAACGAAACTTGAGTAAAGGATATAGTTTGGCTAATGTGTTTGCAATGCTATAAGTCTTTTTTTCTCGGTTTTGTAGAGTCCTGAGGAGGTCTTTATGGAGATTCGGAAGCCTCTAGAATGGGACTGTAAACAAATGGACCATTTTGTTGGCCTTAACTTTAACTCCAACTTCAATTTTGCACTAGTGGGACATCTGCTAAAAGGTAAAAGATGACACAAGCAGCATTAAGATCACCCTCTGCAGAATTATTATTATTATTATTATTATTATTATTATTATATACATTTTTTGATGGTTGATGTGCATTTCATTCTGAATATTCACTGGACTACTGTACTTGTTAAATTGCTTTTCTTCACCCCAAGGTGGTTAGTTATTTTCAAGCAGGAAACCCACATTACATAGAGATTAAGTATAAAGACAGAAAGAGAAAGTGATGTGTGTTCCATTGTGTAGGTATTGCATATTCTTTAAAATGAATACATGTTTTGGTTCAGCTCTCCTTTATATTTTCTGAAGGTTACAGACACCCATCCTCAACCACGGTTGCAAGAACAGTGCGTATCCTCCACACACTTCTGGGTCTGGTGGGAAAACACCGCAACTGTGACAAATTTGAGGTGAACACTCAGAGTGTGGCCTACCTGGCAGGTGAGGGAAAAGAAAAGAAACCCTCCCACTATATATTCATAATAATTTCTGTCCTGTTTTTAATGTGTGTGTGTGTGTGTGTGTGTGTGTGTGTGTGTGTGTGTGTGTGTGTGTGTGTGTGTGTGTGTGTGTGTGTGTGTTTGTCTCTCTCTTGCAGCTCTGCTCACGGTGTCGGAAGAGGTGCGCAGCCGCTGCAGTCTCAAACACAGGAAGTCTTTGCTTCTTTCAGATGTTACCATGGAGAACTTCCCTGTGGACACTTACTCAGTTTATCACCCTGAGCCTGGATGCAGGTGAGATCATCAACCCCTTTTAAAGAGGTGTTGCTTTTTACTGTTTTAGTGTTAGTGAAAAGGATACCATGAGGATACACCTGGAGAATTATTCTTCCACCATTTGAAATGTTTTCACATTGCTAGATGCCAGTTATAATTTTGTGTGTGTGTATTCTGTAAAGCATATTTTTATAATTATTTATTATGTATTTTTTATTATTTATGAAATAATAATAATATATAATTATTTGAGCTGACCATGATTCCTTTACAAAGTTGTTGGATTTGGTCACATTGGAGCAAACATAGTGTTAAATATTATTATAAAATAAATTAAAGCAAACAAGACTTCAGACATGGGCAAAAACTTTTTTGAGCTTGGGAAAGGTGCCATTTAAATAATAATATGACAATAAATTGTTATTGATATTGATGTAACGAGTTACATTTTTATTGTTATCATTATGATCATAATCAACTGCAGATCTGTAGCTATAATTCATTTCCAGCAGCCAGACGTTTTGAACGATTTCTTGCAATTGTCTAGTGATCAGTGTGTCTGTATTAGATGACTCTCATTAACAGACAATATTGCTTATTTTACATCCAAAGAAATCTATGTAATTATTTGGATAAACGAGACTTACTGTTATCAGTTAACTTCCTTGGTTGGGAGAGATTCAACATTTATTAGTTTAAATCATTATTAAACATTTATTTATTCATTTTAAGCCGGTCTATTGATTTGTCCTTCCGATGCGGCAGGCCACTAAAGGAGAGTCAGCCATGGACATCGCCCAAAGTATCAGAACGCTACCTGGCAGCATATTATCCCACAATGGGGCAGACTAGCCCACGCACACGCAAGTCCATGAGTGTCGATATGGGGCAGCCTTCACAGGCCAATGCCAAGAAGCTACTGGGTAACTATGCAGATCACTTCTTTTTTTTGAGTGTTCTGATGAATATTAACTCTGGGATTGCTGGAAGTATACCATTTTTTTCCTGGCTGGTTTAAGGTTTAGTTCATAGAGTGGTGAAGTATTACTCATGAAAATAAATGGCTAAGTTTTGTGTTTAAATTATTTATTCCCAACCTTAATCATCTCTAAGTCTAACCTCAGGGCTACAGTGCTGTTTAATGTTGTACTGATTTGTCTTAATTGTATGATGATGATGTTGTTGTTGTTGTTGTTGTTATTGTTTAGGCACCAGAAAGAGTTTTGACCATCTGATATCAGACTCCAAAGCACCAAAGAGACCAGAGATGGAAACAGGCATCACCACTCCTCCGAAAATAAGGCGTGTGGCTGAGAATGACTATGACATTGGTATGACTTTTCAGAGCCTAGTGCAGATTATCAGGGAACTGAGCATGACTGCTCATAATAAATGAATGATATGATGTTTAGATACAGTACATATACTTTTTCTAATCAGTATATTTAGGTAGTAAGTTGAGAAGTTTTATAATATTTTTGTATTCAGTGATCTTAGAAGATGTAAATAATTAAAGAATATGAATGTAATTGATCTATCTAAGTTGAGGGTTAGGTGATATTTTTACAGAGGGACTGCAGTATCTCAATGTTCTCCTGTCCCCCTTCAGAGACACAAAGAATAGCCAACTCCCATTTGCGCAAGGTCTCTGTGTCCGAGTCCAACGTACTGCTGGATGAGGAGGTGCTCACTGACCCCAAGATCCAAATGCTGCTTCTTACTGTGCTGGTAAGAAACTCTGGCCAGGTCCACTCACCTCACTGCTCTCCATCTTTTCTGTCTTCTAAAATACAGTCATTTTCTGGCTATTTGTTGGAGCTTTTTTTTTTTTTTTATTTTAACTTCCTGACAATTACCATGGCAGAACACATTAGGCCCAACTTGACATTATTTATAGGTTTACTTGTTTTTGAGTTATTGATGTTTGGATTAAACCCATATAATTCAAGCGACCAGCCAATCAGGCTAATAACTATTGATAATAAATTTGATAATTGTGGAACTAAATCCACTGATATAGTGCCTATACTGCATTCTAAGAAGATTTGTTCATATTCTGATAGATCATTTAAGTGCTCTTAAGTGTTGTATTCTACGCTATGCTATTTGTGTTGTAAGGTCTCTTTTGTGTAACAGGCCACACAAGTGAAGTACTCGACTGATGAGTTCCACCAGAGGATTCTGTATGAGTATTTGGCTGAAGCCAGTGTGGTTTTTCCAAAGGTGTTCCCCGTGGTGTGAGTGTTCCTTATCCATTTACATTCTTTACCCATATGGCACAGCAAATAGAAAGGTTGGAAGGCATGAAGGGACAGTTCATCTGCAGAGAATTTAAAGAGCCTGTGAACCAGAAGCTTGTGTTAGCACTTTTCAAATGGAACTAGTTTTCTAAACGTAGTTTGAGTTACAATTCTTGGAAGTGTCTGTTTTGTACATCTGGGTGTTGCAAAAGATCACGCGCTCGGGATGCATGCATTGCATGCACAAATACTTTTAAATTTAAAAAGTAAATTTCTTAATTTATTGATTTAATTTATTAAAATTAGATTTATTTATTTTAACTTACTAAAATAAACTTCACATGATTTTATAGACCTGATTACTTGTATAATTAAAACAGTATATACTTCAGAAATGAAGGTGAGGAATCACCTGACACTGATATTACAGTGGCCATTCTTAACAATTTGTGATTTGGCTGCTCTTGTTGATTTTATTTTTTATTTCTTGGGTAGAAAAAACATCTACATCCATACTGAACTGCATGCAGAAAGCAGAAAACGTGCTCATAAGAGCTTCTACGGTAGTTCACATTGGCCAAAACACACAAGGAAAAGCCTTGTGAAAAAATGTTATCTGCAATCACAGCGATTCGCATTTGGACTGGATTAGATTTCTCAGAGGATCACAGAGTTAGCTGAAAAACAGTAGGTAATTTGCTCTGGGATTTTTACAGTGGTTGTGTGAGGAAAAGCCAAACTTGGCAGATTCAGACAGGATTAAAATCGCAAAATACGTGTGAAAAACGTCCCCCTAGAAAACTAGTCCTGTCCGAATAGGACTTAAGTTGGAGTTCCCACGAGTGGAAATGTTTTAGGGTAGACTCTGACATTAAGGAAAGGAGTTGAGCTGTTCGTGCAGCATTCATGTGCTTGGCCTGACTGAGCTGAGTGTTATGTATAGTCTGTCAGTTTGTGGCTTTTTCTGCAGGCTTTCATTTAGAAGCTTTGTGAACTTCGTCAAAGTGCTTGACAGTTTTCATACTTGTCTGTTTACAGTTAACAGGATGACATACAAAAGCAGTTATAGCAACCACAACTGTCTCTTGAGTCAACTTTTTGCTTCTGTTGTTCTGCAGTGAAGCTGTCTGTTCTGCAAGATGGAAATAATCCGTTTTTGTCGGAAATATGATAGAATGAGCACAGGTAGCTTATACAGAAAATGATTGGACAAATGATCAATTCATTAGCCCAGTGGATGAGTGGAAGCTCCAGTGTGCTTGCCCTGTCATGTGTTTTGGTTGCCTGGAAACCTAATTGACTAGGCTGGTAGCTAATGTAATGTAATGAAGTATAGTGGCTAGTTTGCTAGTTAAATGCAGTAATCCAGACTGAGAGAAATGAGGGGACAACTGTGTAGCTGTAGTTCACATCTGCTCCTGATGATGTTTTTGATGTGGCACATTTTGACTAGGTTGAAAACACAAAGTTAAGTGGGCAGTGGTAGCTCAGTGGTTAAGACTTTGGGGCTACTGATCAGAGCGTCATGAGTTCAAACCCCAACACCGCCAAACTGCCACTGGGCCCTTGAGCAAGGCCCTTAAGCCTCAAATGTATATATGTGATCAATGTAAGTCACTCTGGATAAGAGGTGTCTGCCAAATTCCATAAAATGTAAAAAAAAAAAAAAAAAAAAAAAAGTTTGGCAATGAGCTGTGGTACATCAGAGGCAAAGATTTTATTGCATTTGAAGTCTTTGATCTTTATATGCTTAACTGTGAGGTGGTATGTATTGTGTGTATTGTCCAGTCAGGAGTGTTCGATGCACTGCACTTTAGTTTGCTTGGTTTCTTCAGTGGTTCTACGTTCTGAAAAGATCATCTGTCGTCTGTGTACTCTAATTGATCCACCTAGTAAATATTATTCTACCGTCAATCAGATCGATGTGTGTAGTGCAGTAGGTGGCAGAATATACTGAAGTACAGTACCGGTACACTACCAGTCAAAAGTTTAGACACACTCCTTCTTTATGTTTATTTTTTTTCTCCAAATTTTTAGAATACTAATAAAGTCATAAAAATTCTGGAATGACACACAAGAAATAATTTAGTATTTTAGCATCCTCAAAGTAGACCCCTTTATGCCTAGAATTTCCACTAATGTATTCTTAGCATTTTCTCAACCGATTTCAGTATTAACAGTATTAAAGGAGTTCCCACCTACACTCGACACTTATTGGCTGATTTTCGGAATATTTCGCTCCAAGTCCATTTAAAAAAATATATATATAATAATAATAATAATTTTGTAAATAAAATGTTAGTTTTCTAATGAAAGAAACGAATAAGTTGGCACAGTTATATTTTTGTCTACAACACCGATTTCAAACATTTAATTATAGACCTTCAGATCAAAAGATTTTTAAGATCATGAGAAACATTTCAGTCAGGTGTCTCAAAATTTTGGACCGGTAGTGTATATAGACACAAACACACAGTATTATACTGGCTCATTGTGGACTTTCATTGTAAAATAATTTCATTTAATTTTGTTTGTTTGCGGTGTTACTGCAACAGGCACAATCTACTGGACTCAAAGATCAGTACACTGCTGTCCATGTGCCAGGACCCCAACCTCCTGAACCCTGTTCACGGCATCGTTCAGAGTGTGGTCTACCACGAGGAGTCTCCCCCTCAGTACCAGCCCTCCTGTCTGCAGAGTAAAGAAAGACCTCCCACTTCTCCGTATTCTTAATGCTCTCTTAATCTCAGGCCTTTTCTTTCTGTTTTTTGATAGATTAAAAAAATCACTTGAAAATTCAGCTTTAAAAATTTTACACTCTGGATATTAAATATTCATCTATGAATACATTGGGAAAAATTATTTTTGTGTCTCTTAATTTGGGGAAAAAGAATGGATATTTATTAATGGCCAAGTGCTATTTAGTTTAAAATTAAACTAATTTATTGGCTGTCTGAGTATGCTGACTGTGTCGTTTTTATTCTGCCTCCGTCTTCATGTCCCTTCCTCCTCTCTCTCTCTCTCTCTCTCTCTCTCTCACATGTTCTGTCATTGTCCTGCTTCCATCTCTTGAAGGCTTCGGTTTTAATGGACTTTGGAGGTTTGCCGGCCCTTTCTCTAAGGTATGATCAATCGGTCTTGTATTTGCCATTAATTTTCCTAAAGAAGGTTAGGAAGGAAATTCAGCCTGCTAAGCAGTTATGGCTTTGAATAGTGTCTCCAGACTTTTCCTCCTTATTTATACCCTTTTTTTTAATATATATGCCAAAAAGGATTTGAGATGATTTGTGTATTACTCAGAATCAATATCGCTACAGCCTTCACTTACAGTAGAAGCATTCTGTGGCCTGCTGACATATGGGCAGCAGAGTCAATCTCTTTTGTTTAAATTGAAGTCAGACAGCAGATCCTTCATTCTGTTGAGTGGCTTGGGATCAATTTCTCCATCCGTTTAGTTCAGTGCACAATGTGACCAACAAGTGTGTAGCGCCAAAGAAAACAAGTGGCTTGTTTTATTTCACTCGGCAGCAAACCCAAATCCCGGATTATGCTGAACTAGTGGTAAAGTTCTTGGATGCTCTGATTGATACCTACCTTCCGGGTATCGAAGAGGAAGGAGGCGAGGAGTCCCAGCGAACGCCAACCTCTCCGTATCCACCCATCGTTCAGAGCCAGCTAAGCATCACTGCCAACCTCAACTTGTCCAACTCCATGACCTCGTTGGCGACGTCGCAACACTCACCAGGTCAGAAAATTCTGCAGGCGTACGCGCATGCAGAAGAATGTATATGCATGTGTAACTGTTTCTCCTAACAGCTGAGAGGGTTAACGTTAGGTGTGGAGACTGTTGTATTATGTTTGTTTGTGCTGCCTTTGCTACACTCCCACTCAAGACTTTGAGTCTTGAATTGAATTGCCACTAACCTTTCAGTGATGTTTACAATGTTCTCACTTTCTGTATGTGTGTGTGTGTCTGTGTCTGTCTGTGTGTGTGTGTGTGTGTGTGTGTGTGTGTGTGTGTGTGTGTGTGTGTGTGTGTGTGTGTGTGCATACGCATTCTCATCTGTGCATTTGTATAAACATTAACCTCACTGCACTCTCTCTTCTTTATTTGGGACACGCTGTCAATTCAGAGGGCCCCATAGTTTATAGACGCTCCCCAACTTTGTCCCATGCCAGGACATCAGAAGAGATGCCACCGAAAACCGCTGGTACAGGCCTAAACTATAGAGCTGTGATGGGCAATTAATGTCCAGTTCTATAGTTTGCACACTTTGGTAACTGATTTAAGTGACTATCACTTGTCTACATTTCTTTTTCTAGTGGGATAGATGTTTGAAAGTGGCCAGTTAAACGTTAGACTCTAGATCGTAAAATCAACTAATGGGGAAATACAAGTCTCTGACTGCTACTTGTATTTCCCCAATATTTGATTTTACAATCAATATGAATCCATAACACTTAGATTAGATTCTTAATGTTTGCACTACTTTTTAGAAATGAAATCTAAGACGAATCCACTAGTCCATGATTCAGACTGCTTAACATCACCAATCAGATCCACCTTTCAAGGATCTTAAATGGCTGCTCATTCATTTTGCTTATTTATGTCTGTTTCTTTCATTCATTGCCTCTGTTTTGAGTTGTGAATATCACTCATGTCTGCCTTCTTTTCCATTCCTTTGTGTGTACGTGTGCATGCCTGTGTGAAGCCTCTCTACCTTGCTCTAAGTCAACTGTATTCCCACCACACCTCGTCTTCCCAGGTATTCACCCTTTGCTGCTGTGCCACTTCCTTTCACTTTGGTGCCTATTTTGAAAAAGAAATCAGAGCTCAGTGAAGGGAAGCTACTTTGTAAGATTGAATAACAAAACCACTTCTTAATTTTCCATCTGTTGGTTGATTTGATCACACGGGTGGGAGAAAGTGATGTTGCATAATTTTACAGTGTTTCTATCAGTGTTTTAAAGGTTATGTCATGTTGGTAGTTTTGTGGATTTGCACTTCCTGAGAAAGATCTGTTCATGAATGCAGAAGTCATGTTTTGTGCCACCTTCTGGCCATTACTGGTATTTAATGTGGTTTAAAGTCAGACTATTTATGCATGGACAAATGTCATTACTAGGCTAGCTAATTAATCAAAAATATAACTGAATTTAAAATTGAATATACAGTGAGTCATGAAAGAAAATTTGATTTATTTTATATAATCTCAGTCAGTAGAATTTAAAAACAAAAACTTTATATTACTTCATTTATTGTGTATAGGAGTTTTATTCACTGAAGTGTGTTCCCAGAGCAGAAAATTTCATGTTGGGTTTAGTTAGGAAACCGGGCAGTCTGTGCTCTCACAACACATTTTAATAACTAAAACTCCTGTCTGCTCATTTCTCATTTACTGTCCTTAATTTATTCTTCAAATTCTCAGTTTACCCGTTTTAAGATTTCAGCATGCGTCCACTTTTATCCAGCATTTATTTCAGCATTTATCCACTTCCTGTCTTACTCATGCAGCTCTCCTTATCTTCTTACCGCTTATATGATAATGAGGGGAAAATCCATCTTTTTGCTAAATCCATCTAGATTGGCATAGATTTCCTGCTGCTGACACAGAGCAGGGATCAGTCTGTATCTACCTAAACCCTAGTCATTTATTAACATTATTAAGGCTTTATTAAGCATCGGCTCACACTCCACTCACCAGACTAGGTACAGAGCCTAAAAACTACGTTGTATAAAGTATTACAGGATATTATAAATCATTGATTAGTAATACCACACATTTTAAATCTAAAGACATTTCTGGAAAGTATCGTCTTGAAATGTTTAGGTTTTTTTTTTGTTGTTTTTTAAGTTGAATTTATAGACTTCAGTGTTTTTTTTTTTTTGTTTGTTTTTTTGTTTTTGTTTTTTAATCAGTAAGCTATTTAATTATTTATTTTATTGGCTGTTTGAGAGTTTAGGAAATAAAGTTTAAAAATTGAGTTTTTTTGGCTCAATTTTTACATTTTTGTATTCAGTTATATTCTTGACTTTGGCCAATTTGTGGATTTTATACTTGTTAGTATAAATCTGATACCTGCAAGAAATCAAATGTCAATAAAATCAACACATGAAGATGAAGTACTCCAAGGCACTCATGTGTGAAGTAAAAAGCCTTTAATTAACTGAGCTATCATTCAAAATGAGTAAAAGTGTAGATATACTCTAACTCTCCTCTCATGCATATGCATATACACACATCACAATATAAATGTATATGTGTACATCAACACGATATGTATGTGAGGTGAGTTTTGTGTTGCTATGCTTTGTATTAAGAGACTAGTTATAGCCACTCCCACAGATCGACAAGCGCTCTTTGATGATCCACTAATTAGTAGTAGTTTAAGAAGACTTGTTTGAACAGTTGATGTGTATCCTGAAGAAGGCTGTGTAACCGAAACACGTAGATCCACACTTTCAATTGTTTTTAATGATTTACCTCAGTTAAATAAAGGCTGTTTACTTCACCACGTGAGTGCCTTGGAGTATTTCTTCTTTACAATCTGATGTTTACCTCCAGTTTATCCAATGAGCACCAGTGGCTAGGTATAGACCCCCGTGTAGCACTCCTCTGCTTCTGTTGTTTAACAAAATCAATATGTTTACAAGCACTCCATTAATCTACTTTTTTAGGTACTGGATTTATCATCATGTTTTAGATATGTGTATATCTACTTATGCACGGTAATCATACACCTTGAGTATTTATGCTGGATTATTTTTCTTTAACCTCTCCAACAGTCAGGTGAAATCCCAAATGACTTTCTATTAATACACATGCTTTCTGTATAGGGAATAACATAATGGGATTCTTGGGGCTATCTCTAATGCACCATGCTACTTGACAGCATTTGGGATTCATCAACAAACACCCTTCTCTCAGTCTGGGAAACAAACAAAAGTGACGAAAAATCTGGGTTTGAACAAAGTAGAGTTTACCTGCCAGTAATATAGTTTGACGTACAGTATTGGGATAAGTGGGATTTCCCCACACAGTGAATAATGTCATGCATTGATCAAGTTGCTGGATAGTTACATGCCATAGCACATAAATAGACAGACTTTGAAATGCTAGAACTTCTGATTGCATTCAAAAGAGAAACATTTTAGTTTAAAAAAAAAAAAAATAGTAGTACTCAGAACTAAATATAGTAGAAAATGTCAAAATACGAGCAGGAAATTTGGGGTTTTCCTAAGTCACCACACAAATGTATAAATGCCCAAATGATTTGTGATGATTTTTGATATGAAGTTAGAATATCTCAGTATAGTGGTGCGTGTGGGTTTTGAAGGCATGTGTTTTGACCCGCTGTCTCTCAGCAGGTATTGATAAGGAGAACGTGGAGCTGTCTCCCACTTCCAGCCTGTGCAGCAGCGGCAGAGCGCGCCATGGTTCAGCCAGCCAGGTGCAGAAACAGCGAAGCACTGGCAGCTTCAAACGCACCAGCATCAAGAAGATCGTCTGAACACGCTCTGAGACCTGACCCGGCATTCAGAAGGCTGCATTAACCATCCTTCATAAACTGTTTCCGTTCCATGTTCTCCAGTCTAAGATGGTTCCTTGCGTAAGAGAACTGCTTTAGTTTGACCTTAGTTTGGTGTGGAAGCCAGAAGATTAGTGTTTACCTGTGTGGGATGTTTGCTTTTACAGGTGCATGAAGAGGAAAAAGTTGCAAACCTGCAGTTCATATCTTTTTCCTCACCACTGACTTTTCAGTTTCCACTCTGATAGTCAGGGGAACAAGAAGGAATCCACATGGCTATAAAGAAAGCTAATTTAATATTTAGGATAAGCAGAAGATTATACAGACTGTAGAAGCAGCTTACTTGAAAATGTTCTGAGATTTTGGGGCTAAACATCTGAAGGCCTGTAATGGTGAGCGAAGTCTGAAAAGACTATAAAACCAGTGGTAGACTTAAATAACCACTACAACACCTGACCAAACTGACTGTGGAGAACAAAGGCCTCAAAGTCAGGATTTACCTGGGTCCATTTGTCCTGGACGATTGAATCCGCAGGTCTTCGTAGACCCTGTTATCAACAGGCTTGAAATCCAGACTGCGATCGGACGTCGTCGTGATGCCGTGCAGATGTATATACCGAAACTATGTGTATGATGATGACAATGATGCTCACACATTTTGGGTTGTTGTTCTGTCCATTGTGTGCCTTTGTCAGGTCTACCAGCTGTGTATAGTTTGTAAGATAAGCTGAAGAAGGGGAAAAACAGGTACTAATTATTGAGAATTTTCTTCATGTTATACATATGTCCATACATTGCTGCACTGTAAAAACAAAACTAAAAAACAAAACAAAAAATCATATCTTCAAATATATAGTTATCATTACTTGCTGCATTTACTGTACATATTTATTCTGTGAAGTTAGCTAACTCAAAATCAGTGACAGTATCCCTTATAATCACCGGTGTCTTTATAACCATCTGTTATTCAAATAATATTGACAAGAACAATAATATTGACGAGTGCTATATGATTAAATTCCCATAATACTGAGCATAGCAAAATGACATTTGGGAGCAAAAGTAATTTCAAATGACCTTGCAAATATATGGTGTTGTGTCTGTTTTATGTTAGTGTGCTTAAAGGGCATAAGACAGAAAGAGATGGAGATGACATGGGGTGTGTGCTCTGCTGTTGGTACCCATTCAGTCAGAAAGCATTTAGCAAAGTGGTACAGAATTCTCTGGACACTGCGAGCGAGTCATGGTGACATAGATTGCAATAAGGAGAGTAGGACGTTTTCCTTCATGACTGGTGGTCATGTCTTATAACACTCATATGGCCCGTTTTCCTTTGCTTGTTACGCGTCAACATATGGAAGGTGTTCGTCTATAAGTGTATACGTCTATTGTCCCCACATGAGGACAAATGTGCAGTTTATTTACATTTTCAACTACAAACGACGCCACTACAGTGGAGAATCCACAATGCATTAAACTGAAAGGTCAAGGCCTGAGGAGGTTTGCTGATTATGTGCAATATTCTCGAACATATTCCTACAGCCTTTCCCCACTCTTTTTCTCTCGTGTTTTTTTTTTTTTTTTTTTTTTATAAAAGAGTAAAAGGCGAAAATTATTTTTGCCACTTTACCATTGTAGCTTTTTTTTTTTTCTTTTCCTCCAAGGAGCTTGTTTCGTCTTGTTGACTGTTTTTTAAAGGGAACTGTAACACTAAAAAGGGCATCTACCAAATGCATTACCCAGTTCTTGTTTAAGAAAACCAAAGTTATTTGTTGATTGAGATTCTGTGGTAAATTTATTCAACCACTATACCCGTTTTCAAACACTCAATGTTGAACAAATGGATTTGAATGGTTTGCTCATGGCATATGGGTTTTGTTCATTATTAATTAACAGTGGCTCGTGCTTTGCTTTTGAATCGGGACCAAACCTGTCTTGCAGTTATTTTCATCGGCTTTTTTTTTTTTTTTTTTTTATCTTTATGTTCTGATTGCCTTATAACTACAGTATTTTATTCTTCTCGTGTGTTATACCAGTGTCTGTATAAAACTGCACTCATTTAAAGGTGATGCAGTATTACTCTTCTCAGTTGGGGATTTTGCAGCGTTGTCCTGTTTCTCTCACTTGTTGACAGATTGGTAATATCAATTGCAGGGTCACTCTTAATGCGTTAGAACATGTCAGTTCCACACAGAGGACTGAAGTGGGTAAGGATGAGTCGGTTTAAGCCTGTGATATTCCCTCTCTGTTCCTCAAGTTCGTTAATCTCGGACATCTATTTGATAGGACACAGCTAAACTGAATCTGAAGTTCTCAGGATATACAGGAGTCTAATATCTAAAGCTATAGATGCAGGCATGATAGTTTTCTGCCTGCACATCAGTTAATTTGTAGCATGCTTTGCCCTTGAAATGTGTATGAACTATGACATTAGCAAACGTCTTACTCATTTCCATCCCGATTTCTGGTTTAAAGAAAATAAGTAACAATGTGTATTTTATAATGCAAAACTGTGTTGGTCTGAAGCATATACAGTGTTTTAATTGCACCAAGTCATCTGTAAACAGCACATTAGTCATCTGTAAATATTTTTGTGTAAAATTGGAAGTTATATGATTGTAAATAAAACATTGTATTGCTTTTTTTGTAAAGCAGTTAGTTGCTGTACATGTATAACATGGCAATTTAATTATACCTGTGTTCATAATAAAAGTTGTCCACTACCCTGTCACAGTGATTATCAAGCAAGTGTATTAAGTATTTTTTTTCTTTGCCGTTTGTATTTTCAGTCTAATGGTTTTAAAGTCTCCTCAAGTCAATAATACCAAGGTAACAAGACAGATTTTCTAAAAGAACGGTAATTCTGATATATATTGACTCCATGCAAAAACTTCTGCGTCGTAAAATTGTTGCGGCACAAAGATTACAAACTGCAGTTTTGTCATTCCACACAAGAGACATCATTTTTACACACAGCATGAAATGGATGCGTTTTCCCACCCTCTTTTGATTGAAGGGATATAATTGGCCTTTTATATTTATTTTATATATATATTATATAATATAATATAATATAATATAATATAAAAAATGAGCGAGAGAGAGACATATCCATCCATGAAGTCCAACACAGTCTCACTGTTGAAAGGAATCGCTCAGGAGCGTGGTACAAATTTTTTTTCAAAAACATTAGATATACCATGGAACACTGTAAAGGCAATCATCAACAAATGGAGAAAAGGGAGCACCACAGTGACATTACCAAGAACAGGATGTCCCTCTGAAATGTACAAAGGGACAACAAAAACGTACCTGGGAGGCTGCTAAGAGACCAACAGTACTGATGACTCTGGATGTGACAACATTCTCTCGAGTTCTTCACATATCTGGGCTATGGGGTAGGGTGGCTGGCACTTTTTCACAAAAAAACAATGAAACAAACAAACATCCAAGTCACCAAATAAATCACCCCAAACCATGTGAGAAAATGTGTTATGGTCTGATGAGAACAAGTCCATAATTCCAAAAGGTATGTTTGGCATAAAAAAAGCACATCAACAGAACACCATACCCACAGTGAAGCATGGTGGTGGCAGCATCATGCCGTAGGGCTGCTTTTTTTCAGTCAGAACTGCAGGTTTATCAAGGTGGAGGTAATCATGAATATGCCATGCTGATAGACTCTTACCCATAAAACCTAAAGCTGCTTCAACAAATTATTAGTTGAGTGTGCAAACTTATATAACTAGGTTATTGTACGTTTTTAATTTTTCCTTTTTTCCCCCAGAAAACATTTCTGATTGTTTTTGACTTTATTTATGTACCTTGCAGCTGCACAAAGTAATATTGTCTTTGATATTCCTTAGGGAACTTGACAGCTATTTAACAACAGTAATGACTGCTGAAAACACTTAAACCTTAATTTTCAAATTGAATTTTGTTTTTATCAACTGATATTTTGTATAACTTTTAAACCTCTTCATGTATATTTTATGTACAGATTATCACTGTTACTACTACTGCTACTACTACTTCTGCTACCACCACCACTACTGCTGCTACTACTACTGCTGTTGCTACTGCGAGTACCACCACCAGTACTACTGCTATTACTACTGCTATTGCTACTACTACTGCTATTGCTACTGCTGCTACTACTACTAATACTACTACTACTACTACTACTACCGCTACTACTACTACTATTTCTACTGCTACTACTACTACTGCTATTGCTTCTACTACTACTACCACTGCTATAGCTACTGCTACTACTACTACTGCTACTACTACTGCTACTACCACTACTGCTGCTGCTACCAGTTACTACTACTAATACCACTGCTATTGCTACCACTGCTACTACTACTACTACTAATAATAATAATAATCATCGTAATAACAGCAATAATAATTATTATTAATCATCATCATAGTAATAAAAGCAATAATAATAATTATTAATCATCATCATCGTGATAGCAGCTTTGTTGTGTGTATGATGAATAAACCTTGAATTTGACGTTAAATTGGGAATAAAGTTACGCGAGATCTCACCGAGTCGCAGAGGGAAAGCTCGGTTATCGCGAGATTTGAACAGCTGATCCGGCTCTGTTTAGCGTGCTTTCGGTCGGTCAACACGTGGGGAGGAGAGAAAGAGATAGAGGTACTGAGAAGGGACACGTTTGGATGGTGTTGGGCCCGGAGTACCGGATTAGTGACTGAGCTTTACCACGGCTGTGCGGTTCGCAGTGGCGGCCAGAAGGACATACAAACACGGTGAGATTGTGTTGAGCGCCGGTGCAGGTCCGAGAGGACGGACTGTGTTGTGTGTTTGCTAGTTCGGGACATAAATTGTTAGCTGTTAGCCAGCTAGCTAGTTTCATATAGTGTCTCAGTGTTGCCCTCTATTTAGCTAGCGGTGTGGCTATTGTGACGTTTACTATACTCCTAGCTGTTTTTCTTTTTCTCGCCCGCTATTTTAGATTTATCGGTAGCATTTATAATCCTGTGCCAGAGCGTTTATAAGGTAAATGTGCAGTTTTAAATAACTAATTATGGCTTTCTAAAGACTTTATCTGAGTCGTGATTCATTTTATCTACCACAACTTATTTTTAAATGCTTTAAATTTAGATAACACCAGCTAGTCTTAGGCTTTTGCCTAATAATAATAATAATGATGATGATGATGATAAGAAGAAAATGCTTGCGTAAATCGGTGATATTATGGACAACCACTGATTATTGGTAGTTTAACATAAAATTGGAGAACACGATGCTATATCGGTGTCCACAGCGCGTGTTGGGTGTAATTCAGAAAGACACGCTGCTGCGCGGTTGAACACTGCACGATCAGATCAATCCTTTGTAATGCTGCAAAATCCCAACGGTCTTCCCATGACTGTCATTTATCCGCAGACATGATGAATTTATCTGTAGTCTAGCTATTTGTCTAGAATTAACATGGCACCACAAAAGTTATCCATTAGTCCTGGGTTTCAAATCTTTGAAAGCCAGGACACTTGGGCTAGTACTGGACAGGTGCCCGCTTGTGTGCTGTGTTCACTCGCGCAGTGCTTTGGCCTACTTCACTCCAGCAAACCTGCACCAGGTCAAATTCAGTTAGTTTAGCTGTGCTGAATTCAACGGTGCACTCTACACCAGCCAAACCGCAGATTTCGTGTCTGCTATCTAGTGCAAAAATGTGATATTTTTTTGGCAGCACAAGTTCGCGTTCATGATCTATAAAAAATAATAATGTTGGTGTTAGCATTAGATGGCTAGTCTATTAGCGCGCATGGAGAACCTATACTCTACACCGTGCGCCACATGCCTGGCTTATTTTTGCACAGCGCACTTCTGGTGAGTTTTCACACGCCCCTTTGTGTTGCTTTTATTATTACATTACATTAAAGTCTTAGAAATATATTTAGGTGATTTATTAATCGTCCTAGAAAGCAAGTAGCTGGAATAAGGCGAGTGACTTGGTGCTCAGCCGCTAGTGTTTGGGTGCGCGTATGAACATTACCTCAGACTCAGCGTGCGGGCTGAGGGATAATCTCAGTGCAGACCACACAGCTAATAAGCAGCTTTAAACGCCACTCCTAGCCGAAAAGGCCGCGTTATAACGTGTTATAGACACACAGTGACCCTAGTGGTACTAGTTATCTCCCCCAAGGTCGTACGTTGGCGTGGCGCGGTGCCTGACTCGGTGTGTGCAGGCCGCCATAGAGCCAAACCGGGCTCCATGTTCCCCTCTGCCTGTGCGTTTATTTAACCTCGGCCAAGGTGAACCGAGCTCCAGCTGCCAAAATACCCAGAGATATTGTACACTAAGCGCGCGCGCGCGTGTGTGTACGTGTGCCCACGTGTACGCGTGCGTGCAGCCCTACAGTTAACTTCTGTAGTTCAGTCGTAGACTTAATTTTTTATTATTGTTTTTTTTTTTTTTTTTTTTAGGTGGCGGATATTCCTACCTAGCACTTGAACCGGCACCCTTTCACTATCAAAAACCAGTTTTGCACTTCTACTGTGAAATTATAAATCTTACAATGATTGTAATGACTTAATTTTCTTTGAATCCTGTGAGAGTTATTGTACTGTAACGCTGACACACCTGTTGAGTGGACTCAGTACCTACCCCAGGGATCTTTAACTAAAATCTGTGAATTCCAAGTTATGTAAAAAAAAGTATATATATATATTGCATACAAAGGTTTAAATAAGCAGTTAACATTATTTAAATACAAGTTACCTGTCAATTAATTAACTTTTTTAATTATTAGTTTATGGCTTCAAGTCGAGAATTTGAAGCAGTTGTTTTGTTTCGTAGTGTTGCTTCACCTTACCTTTTCTGACCACGACCTCTGAACAGATGACACCGTTTTTAAATTTGACCTAGGGAGGGAAAAAATGCAAACTTTTTTTTTGTTGTTTTTGACAAGCATTTTGTCATTATTGACTTTTTAAAACAAGCCACATCAGACCAGAGTTACATAGATTTTCCCTTTTATTTACTCTGTTTGGTCTGATTTGTGGACTGATGAGGCTTGTCATTTATTTTTAGCTGCCTTCAACCACATAATTCACGTAAATGTATGTGACTATTACTGGCATGACTGGATAAGCAGCAACAGAGGATCGGCTAGCGAAACATTGCTTGTCCGTGTATACTTATGTAAAACTAGTTGTTGAACTGTGGTTGTGTTAAACTTTATCCGCTCTGCTGCAGTATATTTTCAAAGTATTCAGTTTGGTCAGCTGAAATACTTTGCTGGGTCTTCATCGGGACAGTTTGTCAGTCGAAGACCCCTGGCCTACAGTACATTTAAGTAATTGGATCCTGTTTTGGTGATTCAAGACTAGTTTATTGTCTAATAGTTGCCACAGTGTTTACCCTGACACATTATTTTAGGCAGATGTGAAACCAAATGGGAGAATAGTTAGAACATACTCTGACAGATGTGATTGCCTGGCTTTCCTCCACACCCTTCCAGTGCTGTCCTTCTGCTTTGCTAATGTCTAAAAGGCTATGTGCTTTCAATCGAGTCATTTGCGCACACACTTTCTGGACACAGTACTTGTTTGTTTGTTTGAAGGGGATCTTCATGAATTAGTTTCCTAAACACCCTGGATTGATTGGTAAAATGTCCTTGAGTGTCCTCTAAAGAGGAGACAACCCGTCACACTGCTCTCTTCATGTTAGCTATGATAGATGTAGTGTTAAGATAAGCTCAGTAAAGTCATCTTTGAACGTTGAGCAACCTGGATTTTAAGGGTTGTTTTGACATGGATAACTTTGCCTCACATAAGGCTAGCAAGTATTTGAATATTTGTCTCAGTTTATAGCGGTCCTTTATTAACTCTTAGGAATTTGGTGATTCAGTGACTCCAGTATTAGCTTGATGAAAATCAGTTTGGTTAGTTTGTTTTACACATCGTTGTTTGATTTAACACTCATGCTGGTATCACACATGGTGTATGTCCTTCCCTGTGCCATGGTATTAACACTCCCCATTTCAGCAAATCTGTCTCGGGTCATAGTCCAAGTTTATCATATATAAACGCTGTGTCCCTTTTATGTAGCGCTGTGTCTCCGGAAGCCATACAGACATGAGACACATTGCCCCTGTAACGCATTCCTTTCTGTTCACAAGCTGGGCTTCTCTGGCTCAGTTAAGGAAAGGCATGCCTGGGTATCCTTTTTTAACATGGACTCATTGCTGGCCAGAGAGCACAGCATGGAGTCCAGTCAGCCTGCTTGGACACCCAAAATCTGCCTGTTCGTGGTGTTTATGAAATCTGGCATGAAGTGTCTCCATTTTGGAGACACTTCTGGTGAAAAGTTGGGGAATTGCTAAAGGAGGAGCTTTGTTACTACTGTGTAGTAATATAAGAGGACTACTAATGTCCTCTTATATTAACAGCCTTCACAGTAGGGATGTCATGATACCAAAAATCTAGTAGTCGGTACCGATACCACCAAAAGTACATGATACTCGATAACAAAGTCGATACCACGGTGTGGTATTAAAAACTCTCCTGGAGGACATACTCCTCTGGCTGATACTGGCAAAGAGAGAGATTTTAGTTATCAAACACTGTCTGACAATAAGTGGAGGTGCAGCACTACTAAATGCGCATGTGCGTGCACACACACCTTATACTCTGAATGCGAGCATTGGTTTAAATTCACTGATACGGTAGCAGGCCAAAACGATTTATTAAAAGCACGAACATTTGAATAATTATTAGTGACAGTAGCTACATTTAGCTGACAGGACACGGGCTGAATGGCGATGCATGGTGGCCCATTAGGAGGTAGTTTATAACATTTGAATGTGTTCGCATCGTTAACAAATAACTGGCTATCGCTAACATTACATGGAGCATAACATTAGCTGGTTTCACGGCCACAATGCCAGCTGCCTCAAACAAACATAATATAGGACCGTCTTTCAGGTGCTTTGCCAAATTCCAGGTGTTTCCTTGCTTTGTTTGAAATGAACGATAGCATCGGTTGCACACCGGCTTCACAGCATCAATTATATGTTTGTTGTATCCACCTCAAGTGCGAAGTATTTACATATTCCATACCACCTTTCCTCTCAATGAGTCGGGGTGGAGCTAAACTTCTGTAGTTTTTCCCGTGTGCTTGTAGGCGGCATTCTTCTTCTTCTTCTTCTTCACCACTTGTGGAGCGACTAAAACACTTGCGCGTATTTGCTGCCCCCATCAGGTCCGGAAGATTTGCAACCTCAGTACCATCATTAGAATCGGTTCCAGAGCTACTCCAGAAAAACAAGTACCGTCACGTTTTAAGAATGTTGGTACCGACTTAGTACTGAAGTATCGGTTCTCGTGACATCCCTACTTCACACATTATTTTATGGGGACTCTGATACATGACTTATGTAATTTTGATTTCACAAGCTCCCTTACAGTTTATTCAGCAGCATACATTTAGCAAAACATGCAGTTAAATTCTTTTAGCAATATCTGTTTAGGCAATACATTTAGTTGTTTTGTTTTTTCATACTTGGGTTCAGCAGTGAAATGTTCTTGAAATGAGTGAAATATTAAAAATCCATACCATGTCCATATCCATGTAATTGAATCGTAATTCCTTCTCTTGGGATGTGACCTGGTGTAGTAGTTGATCTGCAGTTCATGCTTTCATGAGTATTAAGTGGCTTTATTAATACACTGACATGACATTTGTATTTAAAGCTAGATTTCAATACAATACAATGACTGCTATAAGCCTGGACTATGTGCTGTATCTCATAGCTACAAAGATGGAAAATCTCTCACTTAATCAACCTTCTCACCATAGCCTAAATCAGTTAAAAAAGACTTCAGAGCAATTTCCTAACTAATGTAATTATGCACATGAAATTTTTCACGTGCGAGATTAATTAATAACACCATCTTGAGCATTACTTCTATGCTGATTTATTTATGCAGCAGTCTACTGAGTTCTGACTTGTCTTTCTTCTTCTGTTCTCAGGAGCAGTACTTAGGATCTACAGGAGATGCCACTCAGGTTTCGGTCCTTTGTCCCGTACACACTTCCTGGAGTGCTTGCACTCATAGGCTGGTGGTGGTACATTTCTCGCAAGAAAGCGCGGCTCACCAGCCATGACCGGGACGAGGAACCGGTTGCGGGCGTACTGGCTTCCCCTGCTAAGGGCACTAATGGAATGGTGGAGACCACACACGGCAGACCCTGCTTAGACAAACCCAGTGCCAAAGAACCAGTGTCTGCTGAGCAGGAGGTTGTAGCACGGATTTACACAATGGCAACAAGCGCCTCAGTAGAAGAACCAGTCAGCTCCCCAGTGGTAGTGAAAAAGCTGGGTACTCCTCCTCATCCATGCAGCATTGCAACTGCAGACTCCCAAACGAGCAGCCTTGAAGTGACCAGTGAAAAGTCTCCAATCTTAGCCATGACACCATCAAATCTAGTTGAGATGAGTCCTCCACATGAGAGACCAGACGTAGTTGTGCTAAGCAATGAGTCATCCCAGTTGACTGCTGAAGCAGAGCTGGACACTTCTGGTTCACTGAGCCAGTCTTGGGATCAAACACTCGACAAACAGGAGACTGACACTAAGGAAATGGCGCCACTTATATGCCAGGCTGTGGAGTTGTCCAAAGCGGAGCGCCCAGAGCCTGAAGGAGAGGTGGCTGATGATGTATTGGCTGTGCCGTTTGCTGAGAACCTCCAAGCAGACTTGGCGAAAGACAGTTTATCCTCCACCAAAGATGACTTGGCAGCCGCTTCACCAATGACTGGGGATCAGTACACTCAAGCTGCATCGCAGCAATCGCTTGGTCTTGACAGTCCTTTAGTTCCTGCCTCATTTCCAATTTCCACCAGCTCACCGGTCTTAAACGATTTCATACAAGTCCAGAACCATGAGAATGGAGACCCGTGCTGTGAAGTTGAGAGCAGTGACAGCATGGTAGAGCTGCAACGCCTTGCAGCCGGTCTCATCACTGAAGTCATTTTAGCAGCTACCCAGGAGGTCATGGCAGTCAGCAGCTCCACGTCTCAGCTCAGCGAGGGTCCGGAGGCTGCTTTCAGCATCACATCTACTTTAAACGGAAAAGAAAGGGAAGAAGATGAATGTGTGTCTCAGGTGGATTCCTCTTCAGAAGGCTGCAAAGATCACGTAGAGCAGCATGCAGCACAGATCGCCAAGGAGGTCATCAATGGCTGCCTCACTCCCTCTGTGTGGGAGAAGTCTGAGACGCAGAACAGTTTTGCTCTCCGTGACCATCAGGAACAGTTAGAATCGACTCAGATCCTGCCCGAGGTCCAGGCCAAAGAAGAGGCTGTGATGGGAACAGAGGATTCTGGGTGTAGCACTTGTCAGTCAGAGGATGGCATCAGCAATGAGGATCTTGTCATCAGCACAGAATTGTCATCAGTAGTGCATGACTGCAAAGATGACCTTATTCAGATTTCAGGGATCTCGACTTCAGAGGAAAAAGGTGATGGACATCAGGAAAGCTCTGATTCAGCAGTCCTGGAGGAGACTGTGCTGAGAGTGGAGCATGCAACAGCTACCTGTGCACTAGCACAGGTGAATGGGGAAGCTTTCAGGAATGGAACCAGTGAAGCAGAAGCTGATCAGTCTGGAGGTGAGTGCCATTATATCTGATGTGTAAGAAGTACTGCATGACTCTCATAACCGGTTAGCAAATGGAAAAAAAAAACCCCATACACTACAGAAGGTCTACATAGCATAAATACATTTCAGTAATGTTCTCTAATCTGTCTGAAGTTTATTGCTCACACTCATGTTGGTTATTAATCATTTCCCCATTAGGATGGGGTGGGAAGTGTGATGTAGCCTTTTCTTGTGTCTGCATGTGGGCATCTTCTGGGTTCTCCGGTTTCCTCCCACCTCCCCAAAACCTCCGTAGGTGGATTAGCTGCAGTAAATTTGCCCAAAGGCGTGAATGAATGTGGAACCGACGCCCCATCTATCGTGTCTTCACTCCCTCGCCCAGTTGTTCGTGGGATTCTCCGAACTCGCCTAAAGTGTGAAAGAACGAGTCTTCATTAGGGTGTAAGAGGGTGTTTTTTCATGGTTTCAAGGAAGCACCTGATGGACTGATCATTTGATATGATTTATTGCGTTTTATTGTTCCAGCTGCTGCAGCTTTGTGATGCTCCATTGGCCAAATTGGCACTTGAATATTTTGATCCTTGAAGCACCTAGTCGTTTGTCCCATTTCAAATTGCCTCTAGTCTCTCCCGTAGTTTCTCCTCATAGATAGGAAATGCTGCATTAGCATGATTTATAGTGCCAAGCTTGAAAGTATGCTACATGATTCTACTCCAGGAACACACAATGCCTTTAGGCTAGGTATAGAGTATTTCCAAAAAGATAAACACTTTTGATGCAGCACTTTTCCTATATACTGTACAGTACAAGAAGAGATGGCAATAAATCTGTGATCCCACATTTGCTGTTGATTCCAGTAACAAGTATTGTGGCGAAGTCCCTGTGCTGAATTTGGTTAGCGTTTGTGCCCAGGTAACAATTGTAGCAAAATGAAGCTAGATGGAATTGTATTGTTCAAATTCTCAAAATTGTTTTCTCCAGGATTAGGTATTGGCACACTTGGCCTTGTTTTTGGCACCCTTCTCATCATTACATTAGGTTTCGTGTTCTCAGTAGGAGCCCCATCCAGTAGATTGCATTTCACCATATAGGCTCCCTTTTAACAAATTTATTACCAAAGACAATAGTTTTCCAATCGCAATATGCGATGTGACAAATTAAGGCTAAGGTAGAGATGGCACTGATCTCATACCCAAGGATCTGTTTCGGGCAAAAACAAATGGTGGCTCGGATTTGTGAGGGGGAAAAAATTCATTGTCCGATTCTGTAACAGATTGAAACATTTTGAATTGGATTTACAACTTGAAATGTTTACATGTCAAGAGACACTTGATAATTTTATTTATTTATATATATTTTTGTCTAGGATTGATTTTATTATATTCATACTATATGTGGTGCGTAAGTGAGTGAGTTTAACTAAATAGAAGATGCTGTGTTTTGTGAAGTTGGGTTTTTTCCCCCCTTTGTATGTGTTTATCTGAAACGTTTCTAAAAAACAAACAAAGAAAAGGTGGTATTGTTTTACCTCTACACTGGGGTATTTTAATGTACCTGACTGCATGTGATGCAGAACCTGAAAATAAATGTTTTTGCTACTCAAGTTTATTAACAGTAATTGCACTGCAAAGTGTAAAAATACTCTTTAAACTTCAAGACGCGATCAACAAATTTCAAAATATTTACGCAGATTTCAAACAAAAACATGGACTTAAGCTGCACTATCTCAGTTCATCATTTCTGACCTTAAACAGAAGTAATGTTCGGTCAGTTGAAATATTTTGCACAAAAAGGAAAAACCTGGGGGCTTGTGAGTCCAGGAAGCTGCTTTCTGTTTGTCAGCTTTAAAATGAGCGTTTATTAAAGTGCTGCTGGTTTGAACACTTCACCGAATTTTTTTTTTTACTTCTTTCACCGACACCCCCCACCCCCCACCCCCCAAGTGCTCCATTGCCTCATATTTAAACACATTGAGTGAAAAGAAACGTGAGGGAGACAACACAGCTTGTTATAAAACATCCAAACACGTTCTGCCATTCTGTTTTGTCAAGGACGCAAACACAAGCTTTAGAAAGTCATGATCAGCCCTGAGGAGTTAATGGACTTGCTTGTTTTGTCTGAGTTTTTGAGCTGTTTAAATTACTAAAAACCGATCAATCGGTCGACCTCTAATATGACATGAATAAATTAATTCAGTTGTCACACTTAATGTCATGTTTGTTTTTTCATGACCATGTGTTGATGTAGGTTCGGATGTGAACAGTATGGATTCAGTAGACAGCTACTCCGCTTTGGGTACAGGAAATGATCAACAGAGTGGCAGCCAGGCCAGTCAAAGCTCCGAGCTGATTGTGTGGGAAATAGAGGTGCCGAAGGTGAGTTTGGTTTTGAATCAAGGTCCGCTCTCTGAACAGTTGTAACGAAGTTAATGCATTTTAACCCTTGAGTCAAGGGGGAAAAAATATTTAAGATATTGTATATTGGTATTTATTTCCACTTTCACTGAGGTAGAATTTTTATTTAGTTATTTATTTATTTATTTTACACCAGCATCACTTCTGATGATGATTACCAAGCATTCATTCATTTTCAGTATTGTAAGCCTTTAAACGCTGGGTTCTTTACATAATGCACAAATTTTCAAAGCACAGTAACCTTCTTTGACTCATACATGGGGGTGGGATTTGTGAATATCAGTACAGTAAAATTTTTCTTTCAAACTTTTCACACACTATTTTCAGTAGACACGTACAAACCACAACTCTGATATCCATACAAACACACAATTATAGATGCATCGTTTATTCAGTTGATCTGCAGTGATCTATAATATAGCAGAATCTTCCTCAGAGGCTAAACCTGAGAAAATACTACACATTTCAGAATTTTATTTTTTAAAAAGTCAATGTTTTGAAACCTTGTCAACAAAATAAAAGCCTATTAACACAGAATGCATGATTTTATGCTTAAACGTCATGGGGATTAAATATTGCAGTTTGAATGGGTTTCAATGGGGACATTTGTCCTTAAGGTCCTGAGTGTAACTTTTTTTGTGTATCTAGTTTCAAATAGATTTATGAAAGCAAATGAGGGTGAAATATTAAAATTCCAATAAAATTACACACCTCTTGCGAAATGTATGCTGTTTGCATTAACACGGACTAAACGATAAATAAAATAAAAAAGACAAATGCCCATAAGGACGCACAGGGGTTAATAAATGGTAAATGGTGCACTTGTATAGAGCTTTTATCCAAAGCGCTTTACACTGTGTCTCATTCACTCACACACAAACACACCAATGGTAGCAGAGCTGCCATGCAAGGTGCTAACTTTCCATCAGGAGCAACTTGGGGTTCAGTGTCTTGCCCAAGGACACTTCGGTATGTGGAGTCACAAGGGCTGAGAATCGACCCGCCATCCCTACGATTAGTGGACAACCCGCTCTACCACCTGAGCCACAGCCCCCCCCAATAGTAATTGTTTCTTCAAGCATAACAAATTATACCACCCATAATGGTCAACATAACTAGCCATAGTTTCTTCAAGAATAATTGTAAAGCCTAAAAAAAACTGTTCTTGTGTGTTTTCTTAGCTGTGTTCCTAAGTTTCTTTGCTTGAACTCATGACCACCTACTTGCTTCAGCTCCTCTGCAATTGACATTGTTTTATTTATATATATATATATATATATATATATATATATATATATATATATATATATATATATATATATATATATATATATATATATATATATATATATATATAAAATACACACACAGACTCACTTGATCATACAGTATGCTCTTGCTTTGTCTGCACTCTCCCTTACCCATATACCCATTGTCATATTTTCTATATAGTGTATTTATTGTTTTTGATATGTGGTCTTTGGAGTAACTGCATCTCATTTCACTGCACTCTGTACCTATGTACAAGCTACAAATACACATGACAAATAAACCTGGAATCTAACCATGCCTGTAACAGTCTTAAGATATTTTGTTGTCTTTTATTTCTTAATCGATAGTGCTTACTTTGCTCTGATGTCCTCTTCATCTGTCATTTGCAGCATCTAGTTGGTAGATTAATTGGAAAACAAGGAAGGTATGTGAGCTTTCTGAAGCAGAGCTCTGGTGCAAAGATCTACATCTCAACTCTGCCTTACACCCAAGAGTTTCAGATCTGCCATATAGAGGGTGAGTGTGCTGATCCACTAGATGATCACTTGTTCCACCGAGCTTGTTGGGTGTTCACTTTGAAATGTGTTTTGTGGCAAATATATATATTATCTGCTCTCAGGCGCCCAGCAGCAGGTAGATAAAGCACTGGCCTTGATTGGTAAGAAGTTTAAAGACCTGGACCTGACCAACCTGTACGCTCCTCCATCGTTGCCCCTCTCACTGCCCTCCCTGCCCATGACTTCCTGGGTAAGATTCACTCTGGTTCTCTCGTTTCTCTAGTAATGTTGCCAGAGAGGAAAATCCTTCTGCCTTTTGTTGGGTTGATGGAGTGTAAAAGTCACTCTAACAGGATTTTTATTACTTTTCAGAGCTTACACACTCAAACTGGTTTTCTCACTGTCATTCACTGACAACTTGTACCACCAGGACATCGTTTATTCACTTGGAAACATAACAGAATGCATTTTCCTGCACATGTGTACTGCAGTCATGTTCACTCCTAATATACTGTTGAACAGGAGACTGCCCAGGTCTTTAGAGCGGAGTAATGGACATGACCTCCAATCAAAATGGTGTCCAGTTTACACAGAGTTTAGCTGTTTTGAATGTTTTACCCATCTTGCATATAGGTACTAAATATACTTGGTGTCCAAAAAGTCTCCATTCATAGGGCACTATGTCTGCCAGCATGTTGGTTGTGCCTTTTGTCAGTGGATTGTGAGTGGTTTGTGGACATCCACTTTTCGGGAGTGGCGTGCGCTTAGTCCTGCATGGCTTAATCTACTACGGATACTTCTGGGACACCCTGTATAGTATCATTAACATTAATTTATTTGTCAGTTATAGTGCAGCTGAGTGCAGGCTCCTGTCTCAGGAAGACAAGATGCATATAGTTTTAGGTTGCATCTGTATTCAGACATGTTCAGAGCACAAAAGATTCAAATGGTGTGGAAGAGGCAAGGATTAATATACACATTTTAGGTAACGTACTAAAACGCCTCGTTAGAATTCACTTTTTTTTTTTTTTTGAACAGCAATCCACAGAACAAATGTGGAAAAAACAACTTGGTTAATAGTTGAGGAGCTGTGCCACAAAGAGCTGTACAAGAATAGATCATTTTCTTAATTGCAAGAACATCTATCTAAGTCAATCAAAGCCAATTTGTATTAAAAGAGCTCTTTGTCGTCTTGTTTGTGCCTATTTGAGAGACCACAGCCTCTCTGCTTTGATAGTCATGTGCTTATGCTTGAGAATTCATACCAATACTCCAAGCTCCTTTTCTCCACAAGAAGGCTATAATAGTTTTATTCAACCACAATAGGCCTATTGTGGTTATCTGTCTGCCTGCCTGCCTGCCTGTCTATCTGTTATAATAAATACTGAAAATCTGATCTATAAACCAGTTACTGCTGGTTTTTCATTTATACCAGAGATTCTGTGCAGCACAATAGGTGTGTATCGGTATAGGGATACTGTATCTGAGCCAGCTAAAATGTATTTCGGTAACTCTAGTTTAGTAAACATGATAGTGCAGCTTCTGCAGCAGATAATCTGCTGTAGTTTATCCAACCACATGCGTTCATGTAAATTATTTAGCTGAAAACAGACCGGAGACTAGCTACGTGGCTCTAGACATTAGAGTTGTGTCCCAAATGACGCACTCATGTACGCAACCGTGTAGTGTGTGAATTTTATAAGGTTTTTTTTTTTTTTTAATTCCACATCGGAGTCTGATAGCCCTTCCTCCTCCGCTACATAATTAAAGCTGCGACAGTTGAGTACATGAAGGGTCCAACATTCCACACTTTGTTTTTTCGGATTATTAAGTGCGTCATCCGGGTATTTTTAAAGTGTACTTTCTCTATTAGGAATTTTCAGTGTGAGAACACTACTCGTGCTATTTATGCTACAAAACTGCATAGAATAGTGCATAAGTAGGCGAACTGGGACACACCTTCTGTCTGATTAGCAAACAGATGGTATAGCTAGTCGTATGGAGGAGTGGACGCCGGCAACAGAATGTTTAAAGGTGCGTGGATGGGAGTATGCGTTTATTCTCCCTGTGTGAAGTCCAAAAGTAACATCTCTTCTGTTCCATGGCATTAGTCAAACGTGGTATAGTGAAGCACCACTATGAAACAAAATGTAACCACTTCACAATATTTTGTTGCTTTTTAAATTAACTGCGAATGGTTAAGCATTATAAGGTAACTATTGTCACCTTTCAGTCATGTTAGCTGTTTATCCAGATCTTTCGTAAACAGGGAATTTGATGTAACTGAATGTTCAAAAAAAAATTTAATCAAAGTTTTTGTTCATCTTAAAGCTCCTGCTTCCAAACGGCGTAACAGTGGAGGTGATCGTGGTGAACATCGTTTCTGCGGGCCACGTGTTTGTCCAGCAGCACACACACCCTACATACCACGCTCTGCGCAGTCTGGACCAGCAGATGTTCCTGTGTTACTCTCAGCCTGGCACTCCTGCCCTGCCCTCACCTGCTGAAAGTAAGAAACACAGCCTTTCACAACCATGGTCGCCCACTCTGCATTTGTTCTTGACTAATCTGCATTTTGTCCGTTCTCCTCTCTTCTTGTTTGCCAGTTGGTGTGATCTGTGCGGCTCCTGCAGTGGAGGGAGCGTGGTGGCGAGCACAGGTTATCTCCTTCTACAAGGATTCCAATGAGGTGGAGATCCGATACGTGGACTACGGCGGCTACGACCGAGTGAAGATTGATACTCTTCGTCAGATTAGGTTACTGCTCCCTTTACTTGGTGTTGAAGCATGACACCGCTGGGTTTTTAGCTTTCGTGTTCATAAGTAATTTGTGTCTTGCAGGTCTGACTTTGTGACGTTACCGTTCCAAGGGACGGAGGTGTTATTGGACAACATCGCACCTCTTCCTGGTGGGTGTTTTTATCACAATAGTCAAATAAATTGTTGATTTTACCCACATTGTATAACCTGCCTCATGCCTTCCTCTGATCCTCTGTAGGAGAGGATGGCTTTTCAGCTGAAGCCAACTCTGCACTGGAGGAGATGACACAAGGACTACCTTTGCTTGCACAGGCAAGTGCTTAACAACATGAGCTACTGAACATTGTTTACAGTCATGTGAAAAAAAGCACGCCCCATGGGATTTGATTGTTGATGTGTGGGTTTTTTTTTTGTTTATATGTATATATAAAACAAAAAAAACAAAAAAAATTTGGTCAAGCAAACATTTGATCCTCTTTGAAAGTGTGTATTAATAAAGATGATAGTGTATCAAATGACACAAAATTGACATTTTGTAGTAATTTTTTACAATTTAAATGAACAAAGAACAAATCAGTCACATGGAAAAAGTAAGTACACCCCCTACATTTATCACATTTTCAAATCCATTAAATTAGAATCAGATGCTCAAGATTGGGTGCCAGTGATTAGAACCTGCTTAGGGAGTGCAGGTGGAACTGGTCTTATTTAAACCTCTCGTATCTAGTGTCTGGTGTTCCCTTTGCTACTGAGGTGTGTGATCCTAAGCGCACTAGCAAATCCACCAAGGAATGGTTCAAAAAGAAGAAATGGAGGTTTTGAAATGGCCTAGTTAAAGCCCCAGATTTGAATCCAATTGAAATGTTGTGGGAATTTCAAATGGGCAGGAAACCCTCAAAAATCTTGCAACTGAAAGAATATTGCAGGGGAGAGTGGTCAAAAGTTCCAGCAAGCCTGGTGAACAGTTATGCACAGCGCCTACAAGAAGGTGCTCTGAGGCCAAGGGTGTACTTACTTTTTCCACAGAAGAATATCTCATCTATTGACATTTCTGTTGAATAAATGGTTGAAAAGCTAATTCTCCTTCATGTTTTGTTCAAGTATATTAACTTTTTTGATAGGCACTGTTTCAAAGAGAATCCAATGTTTGCTTGTCCAGATATGTCAAAAAAGCCAACAATTTCCATGGGGTGTACTCATTTTTTCACATGACTATGTTGGATTGGTAAGTTTTTCTTTTTTACATAGTTTTTTTGTTTACTAACTTATTTTTAAATTTTATTTATTTTTTTAGGTCACAAATTACGACAATAACACAGGCCTTCCCTTAGTACAAATGTGGAACATGGTTGGAGATGAGGTGAGTGAATTCTGTCTCGAGAATAGATCTTTACTCATTATTTGTGCTCTTAATAATAATTTGTCATTTTGTCCTGGATTTAAAGCAGCTCTTTTAAGTTTATAGTTAGATTGTTTTTTTGTTTTTTTTAATGTGGTGATAGTGAAGGTTTTGACAGGGGTTTGACAGTGTACAGACCAAACATGTTCCCAGCAGAAAACACAGGACAGGCTAGAACTGCTCCTGGCTTGTGGATACTTTCACTTTGTGTTGACTTTTTTTTTTTCTTTTTTTTTTCTTCTTTTTTTACCCCCCCCCCCTTGACCTATGCATTTGCAAATATTGGCCTCATTTATCAATCTTTTAGTAAAGTTCTGTGTAAATGTTGCTCAAGTCAAACCGAAGTAAAAACGTCTGCCAGATTTGCAAAAGTTTTGAAAATGCTGATTTTCTTCACATTCGCTTGTATGTTCATCACCCATAAAGTGTGAAGCCCAACACAGCTCATTTGCATCTAGTGACTCCCATAAAACTCCATAAAAAGTCAAGTGCGCAGAAAGCTGGAAACACAAAATGACTACTAAATGGTGAAAGAAAGGAAGAAGTGGAAGTTATTTTGACTCCCTTCTGTGTGCCAGTAAAAATATCTGCACTGTACCCAGATGATCATGACACCAAGCACATCACACACGAAACTGATATTTTTAAAAATCGTTTCAAGTGTCTCGGCTGATGTGCTGGATCTAAAGTGCACTGCGTTAAAAGAAGACTGAACAGATTTATAATCCAGTTTTCATCCTCTTTCCAGACTTTAAACATCCTTTCCCTCCGAAGCACAGCCAGCACTAAATCTTCAGGCATTTGTTTACAGCTTACGGCTGCGCACAGACACAGGCCTGTCCTCCGTTTATATAGTGGCATTTCTTTTGTCATATTTGAATGACTGCCTAGTTTCATATGTTTTAATTTATGGGTTTGTGTTGGTTTGCGTTAGTTATTTATTTTATCTTCTTTAAGTACTGCCAATAATATAAAGTTAGTTCATTAATGAAAATGTTTTTAGTCCCTGACCTAGTGAATTAGCATGACGATGTGTTTTTTGATCCTCAAGACTACAAAGCACTTCTATAACTCGCTCTGGATAAGGTGGTCTGCTAAACGCTGTAAATATCCAGTTTACGATTGACCGTATATACATATATAAAAGTCCAGTCATCCATGCAAATTATCATTCGATGTTATAAGTCAAGGTTTTCATTAGTTAGTCGTCTTATGCATAAATTTACACCCACAAAGGAGCACGACTAGGATGCGAACGTTTTTCCGATATTACAGGGTTTTTATGACTACCAAATTTTTTTGTGTGAATGCACCTATGGATGATTTACGAATAAATCCATTCGTATTCAGGTTGATCAGTTTATTTTTGCAAACCATTACAAAACGAGAGCAGGACTGCTCTGATCAGTAAAACTTTATGCTGTTGGGATCCAGACACTGACTCTCTATGAATGACATTTTTAGCAATGTTAGCACCTGTTTTGATTTAATTTCTTCTTTTTTCTCTTTGCAGGTGGTTCTGCTGAATCGTACATTAGCAGAGCGAGGTTTAGCAACGTGGGTGGACAGTTTCTGATCCCTTGCCCTCGTGTTCTTCTCTCACTCTTCATCCCCCTCCTTCACTTTTTAGACCCTGCCTACCTGAAGTGCACATCACTGGCTAGCAGAAAATTAAATTTTTTTTTTTTATTTTTTTTATTTTTTTTTTTTTTAGGTCTTGGTTTCTACTCCCTTTCAAAATAAATTAATGTACTGTACAAGGGGACAAATAATAACACAAGTGGAGATAGCCAAGTGTTGATCAGAGAACATCTTGTAAAAAAGAAACTTTAAAAAAAAAAAAAAAAAAAAAAAAGTAAGAAATGTCTTCAGTGGTTTAAGAAATCTAGTAACTAAATCAAGTTGATCATGGTTTTCCAGCAAGGCTCCTTTGGCACAAATGTGGACTGTAGATTTAAGAGCTGTAATTGTATAAAAGAAAAAAGTGTACATTAAAAATGTAACAATGGTGCAGTTTGTAACAAGACTGTTGATGCTCGGGTTTGCAGATTATTTCAGCAACTTGTGCATACTTTTGTAGCTCGATCTCACTAGTTCATGTTGTCTGATTTTATTTCCTAATGGTTCACTACTGCAATTTTCCTTTGAAGTTGAGGCCCAATGTCCCAAACACCTGTGCACATTCAGTGTATAGAACAGGACTCATCCATGTCATGAAGAAATACACTGTACTAAGGTGTGTGTTCCTCAACCACAGAGTCTTGTTCATTAATGTGGCCTTACGGAGGGAAACAAAATCCTGCCCTCTGCTGTGCACGGTCTGTGGGACGTGTCCTGCTAATTGCCTTCAGTGTGAACATCTCCACATGCAGCTTGTTTCTCTGTTGCTCTTATTTAAGAGTCCATTATTCAAGATTTTCTCATGTATCTCGAGGAATACACTAAAGCACTGGCCTGTGCTTCACTTGAACATGGCTTCACTACATGTTTATCCTGACCAGTGATGAAACTTCCACATCAGAGCACTGAGGTGCATCAGAGCTCGGGCTCCTGTTTTGGGTAGACGAACTGCATATAGTGTGCTGTGTCAATTGTATGCATGTAGTCCTGTTCAGAGCACATCTTTTGATCCACAAGTCACATAAACCCACACTTCACTATCTAGCGTGGCTTTGCGTAAACACCAGAGGAGGTTTGCTCACTTGTTTGTAGTCTGCTATGCCCACAGTCAGGGTCCTTAGATCAAAATGGTCATCATGGTCAGTAGCTAATGTCTGTATTCTGAAATGTTTAGAATGGCCACTTTTTAATCAGTCTCATTATGCTGGCTGCTAAAATAAGCACTCTGGTAATACTGGTTTGTTGCAAAAGAAAAATAGCTTTAAGAAGTCTCATTCAGGTTTATTTTTATTTTATTTTTTTTTCTTCTCTCTTTCTTTCTTTAGTTGGGTTTGACTTAAGGAATGCTCTTTTGCTGTATCGGTATTTTGTTTAAAAAAAAAAAACAAAACAAAAAAAGTGTGTAAACCACTGGGGATTTTTTTTTTACTTACATTTTGTGTGTATGCGTGTGTCATTGAGTATGTTGCATTCAGGGCTCACTCATCCAGTTTTCTGCTGCTATACCACTTCCGTCCTAATGTTGCCAATTCCTAACCTGATGGAATTTCACCGTCTGTTTGTTCATTTGTTTTTATGCAAGCACCAATTTTCCATTTATGATTTGCTCCTATGCAGTTATGCGTGTGCTGCTATTGTAATTGAAGACAACTGACTGGTTTCAACCGAACTACAAAAACTTGAATTGTTTTTTCCCTTGAATTTTGTTTCTTGATCTAAACAGATGATTATTGTGTGACCCCTGCAGCCTTGTTAACTGTTAAAGAAGGATGTGTTTCCGTAGGCTGCAAAGGGACGTGCACTTTTCTGTAACCTCACTCTGACTGAAATGCTAAAGGATCTGTGGATTTTTTTGTTGTTGTTGTTTTTCCCATGTCTGGTGCTCAGGTTGTTAGGTGTATTGTATGAAGTTGGGGGGACGGGGAGAGATTAACACACCAGGCAATGATAGACTACATTCTACAGTATATTTAGTACAAGATATTTCTGCACTATACAGTCAAACAAGGCAGCACAGCAACATAAATGCAGGAACTTTTTTTTTTTTTTTTTTATGAAATCTTTTCCCTCATTTGCAAGTTCATAATTCCCAGTTAATTTCTTGACATTAGTTCTTTTATCAGTGCTAGAAGTTCATGGCCTTTTCTTATCAATCTTTTCCATTGCTGTGTGTCATCAACCCATCATACTTCACTTGTCTGTGTAAATAAAATTTCACTGTTCTTTTGTACAACACTGGGAAGAGTGTATGAAAACAAAGGGATCATGTGTTTTTTGTTTGTTTGTTTTGTTTTGTTTTTCTCCCACCCCAACATCATGTTCTGTTTATAGGACTGGTTTGAAGTGTTTTGATTAGCTAGTTGATTAATTATTTGATTATTTGAGTGCAAAGCGAACCTGCCCACAGCATAACTATGTACAGGTCAGTTTTTGCTAGACTCATGAAAAGGTTTGAATCTTGGTTGTACAGATCTATATATATATAAATATATATTAAAAAAAGAATAAAATTATTAAAACATTCATCATCTTGTGTTTTGTGCAGTAGAGCATTCAAAATTACTGTCATTAAATGTCTGACTGTCATGAAATACAGTTTTTATTATTGAAAAACCCACACAAAGGTTCCTAAACTTTATATATACGCATGCCAATTCTTTTTCTTTCTTTTTTTTTTAAAAACATTTAATTTTCCAGTGTTGGTTTAAAACGTTGCAGATGTACGTTTCTGTCACTAGGGGGAGGAATAATACAGGCTTTATTCTGTTAACGTATATTGTAGAGAAATGATACTCTACAGGGTTAAATATAGTTACCGCCAAAAGCATTGGAATGGCAAGGCTAATTCTTTTGTTTTTGCTACACACTGAAGACATTTGTGTTTGATATCAAAAGATGAATATAATAGTAGATCAGAATTTCAGCTTTCATTTCCTGATATTTACATTTAGAGGTGTTAAACAGCTTGGAACATGACACCTTTGGTGGCAGACCTCTCAATGTTTAGGTGAGCAGAGGTATTGGGACAGATAGTAGTAATGTAAATAACACTTTAATATTTGGTTGCATATCCCTTACTTGCAGTGACTTCATCAAGCATGTGACCCAGTAACATCAAGCAGTTGCATTCCTCTTGTGTATTGTTTCTTCCACAGATGCATTTCTCTGTAAAATGGCAGATACAAGGGTTTTTTTTGTTTGTTTGTTTGTTTGGTTGGTTGGGTTTTTTTTTTAAGCAGACTTCTGAATTAATTCAGCTGCTACTATTGTAAGTTCCACCACCAAAAAGATTTGTCAGCCCATTCCAGAAGCAGCCTTGCAAGCCCAAGCCATGACACTACCTCCACTGTGCTTGACCACAGAGCTTTGTTTTGGATCATGAGCAGATTCTTTCTCCACACTTTGGCCTTTCCATCACTTTGGTAGAGGTTAATCTTGGTTCCAAAACTTTTGTGGCTCATCTTTTTATTTATTTTTAATTTTTTTCTTTGTATTTCTTTGTGTATTCCAATCTGGCTTTCTGATTCTTACTGCTGATGAGTTTTGCATCTTGTGGTAAGACCTCTATATTTCTGCTTTTATAAGTCTATGGTGGATTGTGATACTTTCACCCCAGTCCTGTGGAGGTTGTTTGTGATGTCACTGACTTGTTTTGGAGTTTTTCTTCACAGCTCTCACAATGTTTCTGTTTTTCTTGGCCTAGCTGATCAATATCTGCTTATTAGTACACCAGTGGTAGGTTTCTTTTTCAGGACATTTCAGATTGTTGTATTGGCTATACTCAATGCTTGTGTGATGGCTCTGGTTTATTTTTCCTCTTTTCTCAGCTTCAGAATGGTTTGATTTTCTCCCATAGACAGCTTTCTGGTCTTCATGTTGGTATATCCATTTTAACAAAAAATGCAAAAGCAGGCCTCAAACTAAGAGTAGACATTCAGAGCTATTAATTGTTTAAACAATCAATCTAACAGTGCACACATAGGCAACAAGAAACACCTGTCATTCAAAAGGTGCCATGTTCTTCTAACATCTAAATTAAAAATCAGAAGCTGAACTTCTGTTCTATTGTCTCATTCATCCTTCCATCACAAACCCAAATGTCTTCAGTGTATAGTATAAACAAAAGAATTGGCTTTGCTATTCCAATACTTTTGGAGAGGACTATATATGCTTGTGTTAATACATGTACAAATGTGTCTTTCTACAAGTATCTTGCCTACTGTATTGGTTCTGTAATCAGAGCACCATCAAATACTCTTCTGCTTTGGTCTCTGTGGAGATTCCTGTCCAGCCAGCTGAAGCTGCACATTTATTTGAAACAATCGCTGTGATGAAGCAGGTTTTAGTTTAACACCAGGCTTTAGGACTGGACTGTCTGTGCACAGCTGTTTTTCAGCTACAAGTGAGCAGTGAGCATGCCAGTAACCAAGAAGTCCAGTGTTACTGAATAATTCACACACTTCTGGGGAGATCAACATTTTGTCATGAACAAAATCCACTGAACCACAGGACTAGACATTTGGGTGGTTGACCGTTCTCAGCACGGGAGTGTCACTGACATGGTAGCAGTTGTTGTGCTGGTATGAGAGTGTTCTTCTTCGGAACATTCTGACCAAATTTGGGCCTAATTTGGTCTACGTTTATGGTCATAATTTTGAACCATGTTTCCAAAATTGAAAAGCCAGGTATCCCTGGGTCTCCTGGGTCACGACAAGTTAAAAACACGCTATGATGTTAATGTTAATTTCTGCCATCCTGGATTTTGTCAAAAACAGTTATGTTTTTTTCATTACTCTTACAAATTATGTCCAATCAACACCAAATATGGCATACAGCATCTTCAGACCAACCTGGACAAAAATTATCAAAAGAAGGTTGATTATCCGAACATTTCCCTTAATGTGCCAACAAATCTGCCCGCAAAGTCACCAAACAGGAAGTGAAGCTGAATCTCAGCAATGACCTTGCACACTGACAAATCTTGGTAAGCTTTCTTCCGCACCATGTGCGGCTATGCAACAAATTTTCTGACAACCCCACTTACTGGTCAAAAATTACAATAACATGCCAAAAGTGCCATTTTCTCAAATTACAATTAAGTCCATTTCCATTCCGGCTATAAGTTCAAAGGACAGCACATACATATAAAATGTACTGTACTACAGTTGCAGTTTATAAAATTGTATGGTTTCTAAGTGCAAAATTATTCATTTAAATATTTAATCTCACTATCTACATGCTATATTTTCTTTAATTAACAAGTGCATTAATAAGCCTTGGTATATTTGATGTCTTTTGGGAGTAATCAGATGTATCTGTTTTTATCTTAGGACTGTATTCGACTTTCATGTTTCTATTGCTATTTCAGAGCAGCCTGTAACTCATGCATTTGTATTGGACAGCATCAATAAATGTGCAAAATGAGACAGTGCGATTGTTTATCACAAGCACTGCAATTTGAAGAAGAAAAAAAAGAAAAGAAAAAAAAGCTAAAGTGGTTTCCTTTCTTTTAACCCCTACAGAGGGTCTCTATTTAGTGTTCTTTCATGTGAAGGATGTAGTCTATGGAGGGAGTAGGGCATAGTCATGACCAGTTTTGATTGTACCACAACCTCAGTATATTCTCTGAGTGGAACTTAATGCAATGACGCGACATGACCACAAGATGGTGTGTCAGTTCATCATTTCAACATCATCATCATCATCAACTCTTTGAGCACTTGAGCACCACTTGTGTTGCATAGTAAATTAATCAACTTCATGCCTGTCTGGGTTCTCGGTCAAATAAAGGAGCTGCATGGCCTTATAAAGCTCAGATGGTTCTAATGAGTGCACTCAACCACATATGCTGTTCATTCAAATGCCTTCACTTCATTTTTTCCTCATCACCAGATCAATTCAGTTTTTAGAGGTCACTGCAAGTCTTTTAATTCGGTGAAACAGCAGTTTCCTCAACTCTGAATTCCACATATAATGAGATACAATAGGGAGTTAGACATATCCATTCATGCGAATGTTATATATTTTTATAGGGTTCTCATTTCTTTGAAGACCTTTGAAAGGCTGCACAGGCATATTGGATTTAAATCTCATCTAATAACAGAAGAATAATTTACACTGTATAATAAAACCTGAAGCAACCTTATATTGCCAATTGTGAGTAATTCATAATTCCCCACTATTCACTTGCAGTCCTTTGATACAATTTTGCCAGCACATCATTGTTGAAGAGGTTCATGGAGGTTCACAGCAACAATTAGTTACAGTGCAACTAGATTTGCTATTGTGTCTGACATCGATTATAAAGTTCATATTGGTTACTAAATTTGTGAAAAAGGCCTACAGAATGTTTCATATCATTTTGTGTGTTTCTAGTGGCTGATCATTTGCAAAATGTTGAGGTTCTCACTTCTCATTACCCTCTGGATAACAGTGTCTAATACCCATCAGCAGTCAGGCCTGGTAAGACTGCCTGTGTTTCTTTGCTATCAGACAGCAGTGAGTCAGGCGGAACAACTCGGATGTTTCATAGCCTCTGAGTAATCTGTAGTGCAGCAGTGATTGAGGGATGGCTCAGCAGAGATGGACTTTGAGGCTGAGTACGTGAATATGCAGATAAAGGCATGTTAAAGGGCTTCAGCACCTCTCTGTATACAGGCTTGTTCTACTTACTGAGCTGAATAGAGCAGCTGCATTGTTGCGAACGACTGTAACTTACTGAAGGGAAAGCACCGGAAAGGACAGTGTTCCTATCCTCGATGTGAATAAAACCGCGCCCAATGAGTAAGAGCAGCTTTCACTGCAACTCACTGACTGCAAAGAAGGGAGTTAAGAGTCTCCCATAACACAATCACAGAAAAAAACCCTTCAAAACTACACAGCAAATTACTGCACACTCACCACAGTGTAACTCAAAGAATTTATTTGAGTGTTGAGAGTTTAATAAAACTAAAAACACATGTATCTGAGAAGTTAAGTGTTACCATTTGAATGATTTTAATGATTTAATGAATCTGAAAACACTTCACATTCAAACAGGTCATTTGATAAAGACTGCAGTGATATTTTTTTTTAATGACATGAGGTTTGGGTTATAAAATAGTCAGTACTCAAGGTCAGTGTGACATGACACCATACTGTAACCTCGCCACTGACCCATTATTGATTCCCACATTGTTGAATTTGATTTATTTTATATTTAACTCTATATTAGATGTGCTCACTTTCATAACAGTGACACCATCACTATTATTGAATCTAATGTTAACTGACTGTTTGAAGTTTTTCTGTCTACATGGCACACATTGCAAGAATGGTTTCAAATAAATGAAAAGACTCTCTCTGTTAATTGCACTACTTCAACAACTCCACAAGACACCTCTTAGACACATTATTTGTCATGGTGTTCATTATGTGTTGAAGGTTTCCCCCTCATTTTTATTGTCAAATTGAATTTTACAGATGTTTGGCACGTCGAATTTACCTCTAATTGCGAAAAGCACATCCTCTAATTGGGCAAAGCTCCATCATGCACTTAGTCTTCACTTTAATCACGTGCTCTGGATCTGACTGTTCTGAAGACTGTTTCTGAAGACTTAATGGACTCTTGGAAACATTACAGATAATGGCAGAGTTGCAGCATAAATTAGCAGTTACTTTATAAGCCACACATTTACGTACATGCATTTAAATCATCTCCTGATTTGTAGTTCATTTACATTCATCAAACCAATCACTGCTCAAGGTATGTCACAGATAATGTGAATATGCATGCAGGAGAGAGACTTGCATACTCAGCCTTATGTTAGTGCTTGAAGCTTTTGTCTTGTATTAATAACATGGTTTGTGTGGAAAATGAATAGATTTATGGCTGTAAATCCACTGGGAAGTGACAATAACATGTAATACCGTTTAATATAAATGATAAAGCTTTGTTTTCTATTGACAAACAGCAATTTGTTTCACTGTAATCAAACCTCTATCTAATATCAGAGGAGACATTACACTTCAGTTCCACACTTGTGTACTAGAATTAGATGTGAGATGTTAGTTTCAGGTTAATGCTGTATGAAAGACAACCATTTTAAACAAAATATGCTGCTGACCATTATGCTTATCAGATCTTATTATGAAATTATGTCATTTGATTACTGTAAATAGCCTCTAAACCATTCTGCCAGGCCTAATCTGAAATGTAATTATGTAGTACATTACAGTGAAATGGAGCAGCAGTAGTGGTGCTTATTCCTATTAAATCTGGAAAAACATTTAAATCAGGAAGAATAAGCTCTGTTTCACATGTTCAATGTCTCTCAGTATCATCCAAATTACTACTGTCAAAAAACTAGAGAATTACTAGAAGATCTATATTTGTATATTTATGTGTGTGTGTGTGTGTGTATATATATATATATATATATATATATATATATATATATATATATATATATATATATATATATATACATACACACACACACACACACACACACACACACACACACACACACACACACACACACAATATGTAGAACTTATTACAATAACCATAAACAGCTCTCCATGAGTTAAAATGCATGCTGGGACTCTGGGAGATGCTTTTCAGCTTTAAGTCAGTAAAATTCAGTAAAAAAAAAAAAAGTCTGGAATGAGAGAGATGTTTTGCTTCAGGCTTGTGCCCCATAGGTGCTAGTGTGTCAGTTTACCAACAAGCAGCCAGCCAGGCAGTGAGGTGAGACACTGGAGTTCACCTGCCAATCAGTAGCATCTCAGCCACGCTCCTCTGGACATTAACTTGATGCGGGTTCTTCACTTCTGGTGGTGAATATGTCGTCTAGAATCTGTCTCAGGGAGGGGAAAAGACAGAGACAAGCTGTCTTTGGGCCACGGATTCTCTTCTTAAATAGACCTGCAAGAAATATACTGCCTTCAGTGTAATATAACTGAGTATCTACAACTCCTTCCCTGAGGCATCTCTTTTGCACTCTTAAATAGAGAGACCTTTCTTTCAGCTTTCACTGGATGATAGGTTTCACTTTCATGACATTTAGTATGACATATTTTAACTTTTCAAATGATTTCGTTACATATTGGTAAATAAATTAATTTTGATGTGAAAATCCTCATGCTCTGAGCATTGTGGTGATAATTACATGTACATTTAATGTCCTTGTTTTTTGCTTATGCTTTAATATTTTTAATGCTTGTAATCTTATGTTGTAATCTCATTCTGTTAATACTTGTTTACTCCCACTTTTATCTCTAGCAGGTCTCTATTTTAATCCCAATTCAGGAATTTTTAATGCTTATAAATAATAATAAAGTACCTGAATGTATATAGTAGATCTTGTTTCATGATTCTGCTCTCCTACTGTATGCAGGAGTGTGTGTGTACATGAAGACTAGCTGCAATAAGCATACATGGATAAATTCAAAAATGATCATGGAAAGTGCATTCTGGCCTATTTGCCTTATTTATAAGAATAGCTCTGATGCTGTGTTGATCTCCCACAAATTTCTGTGTCATGTGCAAATGCAGTCTCTCATGGCTTGAAAATTCTAACTTTTAGTCCAGAATCTTTGACAGTATACTCCACTTAGTGGCCCTTTTAGATACTATTCCCCATGTTATCTCAACTTTCTAAACATATAAACTTACGCTGGGGCTATCCAGTCTTTATAAATATTACACACAATACCGTTCTGTCACCTCCCTGTGATAGCACTACATATTACATATGCAACCTTGCACATGAACATACTCTGCCACTTTATATGGTAGCAGCAGATAATTGTGTGTCACTGTCACATTCAATGCTGTCATTGTCCTACTGAACTATGATTGCAGTGCCAGTATTATTTGCATTAATAACCCATGCCACTTTTAAAGCTTTCACATATAATTGTATATTACACATCTCTTCCTATTATATGCAGTATTCTATCATTTCTATTACCTATTAATTCTCTATTCATGTAAAAGTTGGAGATGCAAACCTAATTTCACTGTAAAATAACTATCTAGTCTATTCTGATAGTTATTAAATAGTAGGTAAGGTGTTATAGGATCCTCTTGATTAATGGAAGAAAAATACATATCCTGAAATGGTATCCGCATCTGCCATAACTCAGTTTATAAAAAAAATAAGCTTACTTTTTTTTTTTCTTTCTATAAAGCGATGATGAACAAACTCAGTGTTAAACTGTACTTTTCATTACAGGCCATTACATTTGGCCAGGGACAAATCGAGGAAAATTAGCCTCTTGGCCTGTAATTACTCTGTGTCAGTTTTGTTCACACTTTTTAAATGGGAACTGTCTCGGGATAATAATAATAATAATAACAATAATAATAATAATAATAATAATAATAATAACAGGTCGCACGATTTGTGCTGGATCTCCCGGGAAAGTTGAAATGTATTTGTCATATTAAATAGACCTATATTGCCGTTAATGGTGACGTAATGGCTGTGTGCCTAGTGCTCCCTACGGCTACATTACAATAAAACCAAACACCGGCTCCGTGTTGTGGGCGTGGCTATCGTCGTTGCGTCAATGTATTCGGTTTGGAGTGACGCGCGCTGTGACTCCGCCCCGCTCTGGGAGGGGTGAGGGGGGCGGGGCGGGCAGTGGGAGGAGTCAGGCAGAGCTGAGCCCACGTGTGACGCGCGCATTCCCGGCTCAGTGCGATTCGCTTTAGCGGCGCTCCTGGCTCCGTTCGCTCTGACTGCGCGCCTTTTAGTTTTGCTGCCTGTTTTTTAGTTGGGTTAGCGATGGAGGGAGACGGGAGCCAAGCCACGTCCGGGAGTCCGACCGATTCGCAACACGACCCAGGGTAAGAAGGCGCAGTTTTATTGTAACAGCACTTGACTTCACTCTCATGTCATTGGGCACGAGCGCGTTCAAGAATAGAGCCGCTTGTTTGAAAGCGCGCTGGCCGGAGCTGTGCAGGGCACGAAAGCTTCCGGCTGCGCTCAGCTACACCTTTGTTTGGTTTGTATCGGAGCCTGGCCTGGCCCCTTTAACCACACTGCTCAGTCAGGGCTCACAGCTCCTTTACACATCCCACTGTCTGCGTTTAGCGCTTTTCTTTTGCTGGGCTAGCTGAGTTAGTTAGCTCCAAGTCAAAATGGCCGATGTGACATCTGGACTCACTTCTGCTGTGTTTTCCTCTTCCAGTAAAATGTTCATCGGTGGCCTCAGCTGGCAAACTTCACCAGGTAAGAGCATTCCGCTGATGTTTGGGCTTTGTGTTGTGTTGTGTTGTGTTGTGTTGCTGTGGTGTGTTGTGGTGTGGTGTAGTGTGTTGTGTTGCTGGATTAAATGCAGTGCGCTGTACGGGACGCGTCTCTCGCGGATCTCCTCTGCTTCATTTCTAGTCATTTGAAGTCCTCTATTCGACCCCTACATGCATTAGGGGGCGTTTAAACACTCACACACTCTCACCACACATACACACATTCACACACACACACTCACACACACTCACTCACACTAACTGCACTTGTTCGAGCCGCTATCGGTTTCTTATGTGTCTTTTCCTCTTTCTCTTTTCCTCCTTCCAGACAGCCTTAGAGACTATTTTAGTAAATTTGGAGAAATCCGAGAATGTATGGTGATGAGGGATCCCACGACCAAGCGCTCCAGGTAAATCCAGTTTGGTGTGTGTGTGTGAGAGAGCTGTGTGTGTGTGTGTGTGTGCGTGTTAAATTATTCCGTGTTAGGAATCGCAGGCACACAGCGATACACTTTTCCAACCTACTGGATCAGTGAATGCAGTGACATTGAGTTTCAGTAGCGCGCGCGCGCTCACGCACTCACACACTCTCACATTCACTCACAGTGAGCGCTAGTTCTTATTTAGTCTACTGTTTTCTGTAAACACACACACATAGAGTGCTAGTTCTTATTTAACTTGCTGTTCTCCGTAAACACACACACCCACCCACACACACATACACACACACACACAGCTTGTTTCTTCTACTCTAAACGCAATGTCACTGCCAGTCTCATCAGCTGCTCACATGTGCTGTGTAAGTTGCCAACAATCTTGTAAATACACCTGAAACACACACGACTGACGTTTATCTCACTAGGCCTAGTTGTTCATCTGTGTTCTCTCTGTGTGTTTGTGTCTTTATTTCCGCAGGGGATTTGGGTTTGTTACGTTTGCAGATGCGGCCAGTGTAGATAAAGTTTTAGGTCAACCTCACCACGAATTAGACTCAAAGACGGTATGTTTCCTTTCCCTTGTGTTATCTTTGTGTGAAATCATTTCCTGTCCTGTTTGATTCCTCCATGATATTTCTGATTATACCACACATATGTACACACACACACACACACTCGAGCAGAAGGGTGGCTCGATAATGAACTCTTTCACAGCATTACATTTGGCTCGTATCTTGAACGGTCAGTAGGGGCACAGACTCTCTGCGCTTTTGCATGGAATATAGCGCATACTGCTAGACATGTCCGATGTTCATGTTTGACTTTTGTGTGTTTGCTCAGTATTGCTCTTTTGAAGCGGTGCCAAGTCAAACTAAGCTGCACATAGACAGCGATGCATGACTTGAGTGCCTACACTTTAGACACACATGAGCCGGTCTTAAGCCGTACGTCACCGAGACACGCTTGCACATCTATCACTGCATGTTAAGAGTCGTGAAGCTGTAAAGATGCATTCATGGCTTCTCTGTATCAAGTCTGGAGCATGTTTGTTTGAAGGTGACAATGTGCTTTAGAGATTGTCTTGTTCATTTAATTACGTTTTATCAAAGTATAACAGTTTTATTTTCAATACTAATGTGAATTTACGTCTATATTCATTTTTTCATGTCATTAATAACACATTTATTCACTTATTTATTATAATTTTGTCAAGGATACTCCGTTTTCTATTTGTTTCACACCTTAAAAATAAAGAATGATCATTTCCTCTCAAAGATTTCTGTTTTTATACTTAGTTATGATAGTGTAATTTATAAGATATTTAAAATATCTGAGATTAAGGTTAGGTCTTTATTTATTTATTTATTTATTTATTTATTTATTTATTTATTCATTAACTTCTCATTAAAACATAGTAAATACAAATGTCTGCCAATTTTCTCAGGATGTTTACTAGAAAAAAGCAGCTTATTCTTTAAAACCAGCACCATGCCCCTGTCAGTCACACTGCGAGCAAGATTTACACACTTTCTCCAGAAAAGTGAATTTCATAGGCTCGCTGGACAGGTCTGTTTTTGAAAAGCGCACCGCGTATACACTGACATTTTGCTGATCCAGGGCCAGTAAGCATTTCACGTTGTATTTCATCAGCTTTATTATTTTGGAGATTTGTCATTGAAAAAGCAGTGGGAGTCATGAATGAGTAAGCTTTGATTTTGAATAGCGAGGCTGTGGACAAACAGCCCAACATCATTTCCTTACCAGGGAAAAAACCCAGAATCTCAACATGAATGTGCTGAAGGAAATTTCAAGTCAAAAAGTACTTATGCTGAAATCAACAAGGGATTATATTGCTGTTATTTCCCCAGGACTAGGTGTTATTCTAAACTTAGTTTTCAGTGCTTACTGTCGCGTTTCAATGTCTTTTTTAGACTTGACAGTTTATCAGAGTGGTTTTGAACCATGGGTTTGAAATAAACACCCTGATCAGACAGATTTTGAAGGAAGGCTGGCAAAACAAACATGGTTGATCAAAAATAGTGGTTGTGTAATTATAATTAATATGTATATTATACAGTATGAAGATTAATAATTGGACATAGAGTAGTTATAGTCTTTGTGTAAATTAAACTGTTATGAGGATTATGAGGATTAGGCCACCCACTGATATCATTCATTTATTCGTTTGTTTGTTTATTTATTTATTTGTCCTTGGTTGGTATAATTTTAAATGGTCTTTAATAAACTTTCACATTCATTTATTTTGAATATTGAACTGCTGTTTTGTTCCTAATGTGGACAATAGATTGCACTTTGATTTCTGCTGGAGTGCTGATTACATGAGGATTTAAAAAAGACACAGCTCTGTGCTCAAGTTGCTCCATTGAGGTTACGATGTTAAATTAGTCTTTTGCAGATTAACCTGTTGCATTTATTTCTTACACCGAGACCAAGGAAGATTACTGTGAATAATATTGTTGACCTTGTTTTAATGCAATCAGAAGTGTGTTTTATTAAAATGTTCGCAATTATTAATGAATGTCGGGAGCATGGCATGTGAAAAGAACAACAGAAGGGCAGAATATTGACGATGTATGAAACTAGGACTATGCAACGGACAAGCCAGACATAACACAGCCACACATCAGTTAAGTCAGTAAACCCACAATGGTGGCCTATTTAAGGACACATGGCTCAAATAAGCATTAAAAAACCCATCTATTTTAAAAATTGGGCTGTAGTATCTCAAAATCCTGTGCCTGTCCGATATTTCCAACGACAAATCTGGGTCAGTTGCATTACATAATCGCTCAGTACAGACTCTAGGATTCTGGCTCAAAAATAAAAGGGTCAAGGTTTTTGTGATGTTTGCAATGTTTGTAAATGAGTGGTGAAGAACATGAAAAGCACTACAGTGAGCATTAGCAGCCATGTGTCCGGGATTGAGAGAGATTGAGATCACGAGGACGGCAGTGACGGTGGCTAAAGCAGGGATTACTGCAGCTCGGACCGTGATGTCATACCCTGAGCCGAGCCATGGCTCAGTGGCTCAGTCCTGAGGTGTGTGACCTCATTCATAAAGGTGAAGCCTGGAGCTGAAAGACCTGACTAACGCAAGAGACGAAAAAATAAAGATGGAAAAACTAAAGCGCAAAACACTCAAAATGGCAGCGCAGAGAAAATCCTACTTAAAACCATATTGTTTAATTTTGCTGTTTCTTTGTCTCTCTTTTCATTTTTATTTTCGGTTACCACTGACGTTGCCATTCTGTTCTGTTTTATTCAGATATTCTCCTATTTAATACAAATCTGCTACACACTATTGCCTAATTAACTTCATTTTTAAGCATGATCTTTTCCATTTTGTGAGCATGTTTGTTTTATTATATATGTATTTAATATAAATTATATATTCCCTTTTGACTGTTTGTGTTGTATTTCCTTTGTGTCCATATTTTATTTCACCACCCGCCTCACTAGCACTGGCAATTTCCGAGTGCTGAATGTATGAGACTAGATATGAGCCGAGCAGCACAGCAAAATGTGTGACACACTTTAGTATTTCACATTTGATTAAAAATGGTTACATAAGCTGCAGATGTAAAACCTGGAGTGAAAATTGCATTGTGTGTTGACAATTGGTTGCCGGCTGCGGTCCTCTCTAAAAGCAATCTGTTTTAGATTAAACACTTTTCTGGATGAATTAAAGTATAATAAAAACAGCCAAGCTTTTCCCCTGGAAAGAGTCTTTAAAAGGCACTACATGTTACATTCTATTCAGACCAAATTCATTCAGCGGAGGACAATTCCTACCCCGGAAAAGCAAAACGAGACATGTTTACTTCATCTTTCCTTTGCGCACAGTCATGTCTTCAATTTCTCACCTTTTTTTTATGAAGTAATAAAGTACTAAGACATGTTGTATATTGAAGTGCAATATTCCACTAATGTTTTTTTCCCCTCGAGTTGTTTTTTTTCTTCTTCTCTGTTCGATGGAAGGCTTCGACTACAGCGTGACCGTCCTTGCATGCATGATCATCTGACATCATTTTAGTTAACAGGGCATTTCTGTGCACTTACTTTCCATCAAAAAATAGTTTGGTTTCCTCATTTCCATGAATTTAAGATGGATTTCATCTTTGCTCGTGTGTCTTCAATAAATTCTTACAGAACACCATGAACCTTAACTGATGTCTATTCATGTAACATTTTGAATGTTCTTCATGTTCAATGATGTTCCCCACATAATTCAGTTTTTCCCACAAACACTGCTTATCTGATCTCCGAAGAGAATTTTTTTATTATACTGTCATGTCACATGACCACTGATATCTAATACAGCCGAAGAACAAATTTAATTTTCCTTGCATTTTTATATAAGTCTAGTTTATGGAAATATATTCACTGGTTGTGTGACTTTATGTTCTCATACTTGTGGATTTGGATATGAGGACTCATAAGCTTCGTATCATATGTGTAACACAGTGCGTGCTAGGAGTGATGTTTTATAACCTTCCACGATTGATTCTTAAGAGGAGAAATGTCTCAAACCTCTGCTGTTCCGTAGGCCTTTTATTCAGACAGTAACTGTGCAGGAAGCAGTCACCAATAATGACGATAATCCCTCTAGAGAGAACAAGGTTGTGGAGGTATTGATCCAATGCCTCTTCTGATTCTTCAGCACTCACCAATACATACTCTGTCATGTCAGCCTCATCCAACAAATCCCAGACCGCTGCGTCCAAAAAGCTCTTAATTGCAAAAAATAAAAAAAAAGAAGCTTTTGTTTGATATGTGATGTCTGATAAATGATGTTTATTTGGATATGTATATTACTATTTACTTGTGGCTACAAATACAAACAGGTCTGCTGCAACAAGTCTTGTGCATTATTGTACTATAATACATTCTATTATGTATTTTGTTTGTCTTTTTCCCAATTGATATGTTTCTTACAATATTTCCTTTCCTTGTTCTATTAGATTGACCCTAAAGTTGCCTTCCCGAGACGTGCTCAACCCAAGGTAAGAGGACGTTTCTTTTAATTTAACAACACCACCAGCAAAAAGATCTTAGTCGTCTGCTTATCATCTGCTTAATGGCAAAAGATGTTGAAATTGGTGTGCTCACTATGTGTATACATGAACACACAGTTTATGTATAATTTAAATGGCTTCTGTGGTTCTGTTAAATTTCAACATGGATACAACTGAAGGTAATGACTAGCAATTTGACCTCAGATTGCCTATTAAGCTCGACAGTTAAGGCTATTTCCAGGGTAGTAAATGAAATAATCATCTTATTTCATGAACTTAAAAAGTTTACATAAATGTCTGAAATGCTGTAGTCCTTACTTACAATGGAGCTCATTAGCAGAGATGTTATTTTTATGACCTAAAAAGATGAACGCTGCCATTAGCGTTGAAAATGTGTGTTATTTGGCTGCCTTTGCTGGCTATATTGGCAGAGATTTTCCTGCGCTGCAGACATGTTAGCCATGTGCTCTGTGCCCTACTTTACCGTTTGCTGAGCATTCGTGCCATGGCCTTTACACCTGAACTGTTTCTTCCTGGTTGTGCCTTGAGCCTTTTTGAGAGCAGTTCCTATCCCTGCTCTGAGATCAGTTTGAGGTTTTTTCTTATAATGTGTTGGTTTGAGTTTTCGTGAGACAGACTGGTTGTTGATCAGTGTATGGAAGACAGCCTCTTCCCAGAGTGAGCAGGAGGAGGTTAGTGGAGAGAGAGAGAGAGAGAGAGCGAGCTTGCTAGGTGGCAGGTGTCCATAGCACACTTGGCTGGCTAATTGAAATAAAGAACTTTTTCCATTCTGTCCAAAGTGGGGAATCAGTGGAGGGGAAATGACGTACTGTTTCTCTCGCTCTTGTGCCAGCGAGGCTGGTCCAAACGCAGACCGCAGGGCCCCAGGCCGAATGCTGCTTCTTGGCTCAGAGTGGGTTTAGGATGAATGGGGGTATTAAAGCGGCAGGCTCCAGCAGCACTTCTCCTGCACTCGCGTATCTCTTCTGTTCCTTGTGCCGGGAAAACCGTTAAATGATGAATTCCAGGCAAATATATTAACTCTAACTCTAACTCCTCTAATTCTGAGAGGAGATTCGTGAGCCCGGGCAACTGGCAAATAGTAAGTATGGTGCAAGTACATCACCGCATTCTCCTCCAGCCCAACGGCATGAAGTGTGTAAGCGTGTGCAAATAAACAAGTGCAGTGAAGGAGAAAAAGCTTTAAATAGCAACATCTATTGTCTATCAAGTTCTGGCCTGCTTTTTATTTCCCAAATGAAAGCATGAACACTGACTGTGCCTTTAGCTTTATTTAAATGACAGTAGTGGTTACACAAGTAGCCTTGAAAACTTTGTTCTTTATACAGTATGTGCTAATCTGATGGTTTGTGGGGGTTTGTGGGGGTTTGAAACTCAAGAGAAACTCGCTTGTTTTTTCGTAATTCGTATTCATCCATGTGAAGGTGCAAAGTTTTTTTATTGTTATTTACATTTTTTTTTTTTTATAATCACAGCAGACATGCAAGTATTTTTTTTACAAATGAGTACTGGCTGAATAGGGCTTTTGTTTTCGCCATCATCATTTTTGACTGCGTGTACTGCAGACATTGCCGGAGATGGCTTTTGCTGCTTTTGTTATAGCTATTTTTGTGTTTTTGTCTTTCACACCACATTTGCATAACACGTCTTTGCATGTCCTGACAAGATTTTAATTGATATTCGGAGTGATATTGGGCAGGCGAAGGATTCCGCAGATCTGATATTCCCTCAGAGAAAACTGTCATTACCCCAAAGCTATGTATTCTTTTTAATTAAGCTATCATGCTGTTATAACAAGCCCGTAGGTGGAATCTATCCAGGTTGATCAAATTTTTATCGCTTCAGTTCTTTTTAAGCCTGCCTCTTCCTTCTATCTGTTGGTGAAAGCATTTATATTGTCTCATCCCCTTTGTGTCTGATCGTTATGGTGTGGACAGGGTGAAAACTATATTTTGTGCTTCTTAACCATTTTTTATATCCCATGTACTGAAAAGTCTGTAATCTCTTAATCATATTACAGTGCATGCATGTAGTCCAGTGCTGTAAAGTTATAGGCTGATAGAAAGCTAGTGTGCTAGCGGAGAAAACTGAAGTTTTGTCCTCACTGGAATTTGGGGCTCTGTTTTCTCCGGACCGCAGGAGATCGTACCCTTTTCACCCCTCCTTTGTGCTTGTTCTTAGCGCTTCTGGCTCCCGGCCATTGCTTTTGCAGCCTTTAAAAGATTATTGTGTCATTTTGCTGACACCAGTTCCAAACACTGTTAGACACTGTGTAATGAGTTTGCGATTGAAAGCTCCAAGCAGCCACCCTCTGTTTCACCGACTTTATTTCACCAGACTCTCACCAGCGAATTCCATGCCACTGGCAATAATCAGCCTAATGAGTGACGTTCTGTTCAAAAACGCAATCTATACTTGAAGTGCATGAAGGGAGAATGCTGTGGAAAAAAACAGGAAGCAAAAAGACCCAGCACAGAGCATGATAGGATCCTTCAGTTTCAGCAGCGGCACAACAGACAACAAGCCTGAGTGGAGAGACATCCTGGCATTTACCACCATGAGAGCTGTCAAAACAATGCCTGCACTTGTTCTGCTCCCTGAGCTACATCCTCAGCTCTGAGGCATCAGCCTGGCTTGGGATTTGCCAAGGGAGGTGGGAATTGAGTTTATTCCTGCCGTGGTGTCATTTTTTCCCCTCTCCGATTAAATTTTTTCCTGTCCCATGCATGTGTCCGCCATGCTGTTTTTTAATCCCCCACCTCACTCCCTACCTTGTGCTTGTTTTAAGTAAAAAAAATATTTTGCACCTTCTCTGATACAAAGCAACAGACGCTGCTCAGGGAGTGGCTCGCTGATGAGTGGGAACACTGCGGGTTGAGTTTTTAATGAAGTCCATGAGATGCCACTGTGTGAAGTAGTGAGGGCCCTGGCTCTTGAGGAAATTAGGCAGCTTGGAACACCCCCCCCCCCCCCCCCCCCAAAAAAAAAAAAAAAAAAAAACGGCCCTTTGCTGCCATCCAATGCCAATTAAGATCTACGCGCAGGCATGACTCAGTCCCTCTCCGCCGTCACCACTGCATGCTGCTTTCATTTTGCCCCTCATGCTGACAGCTTGGGAATGTAGCTATTTTCTCCTCTTTGCTAGCTGGAAATTTTCAGCATGTGTTTCTCTGCTGTTTGAGAAAAGCAGATTTGATAAAAGGGCCTTTGCTTAATCCGTCGCACATCTTTGATGTCTGTGAAGCTTGGTTTAAATATCGTGTAGAACCTGAGTTGCTCAGGGATGAGAGATTTGCAGCAGGGTGCGACGAATGTGTTCATCCATGATAACAAGACAGATCTGCTTCTTTGGTGCTTGTGTCTTAGCTAGCCAAGTTACACATGCCATAGAATTGAAGACAAAAGAAATCAAACCCTACGTCTTTTTGGATTCGTTAAGCAAAGAAATGTCAACGCAGAAATGACCATCTCAGTTCTGGAGCAGGTTAGACGGGACGGCTTAATGCTGGATTCCAACAGCTGATCTCTCTTTTTTCTTTGTTTTTGAGGCGTCTTTTGTCTTCCTGCTTGTTTTGTCAGGGAGCAGGGATGATGTGTTTGCACTGGCAGGAGAAGCTATAGAGGAAAATTCATGGCCGTTGTTGCTAACCCAGCGCTAACTACCGTTGAGTGACACTAATGAGGGGAACAGGCATGCAGAAAACGAGGTGCTCGCAACATGGCCATTGACAAAACTCCATTTAGGTTCCAACACTCAGTGATCTTTTGCACCACCCTCTCCTATTTCTTTTCAAACACAGTATTTCTGAGGATGTGGTTCTTTGTCCCCCCCCCTTTGATTTGTTTTGAACAGCAGAAGCACAGGGATCTAATGGAGGCCTGCTGATAGTGTGGCAACATGTCTAGGGCAGAGCCAAAACAGCCCTGGCTGTGAGAACGAGAGCGGTGAAGATTAATCCAACATGTAAAGGCGCTATATATTGAGTCTTAACTGCACTGAGGTATTCTGATAAGAATGTGCACTGAGACATGCCGTTCCTGCGTAACCCTCACTTCAATCTTGTTGGAAGGTCAGGAAGAAAAATCAATGCTGTTTGGTGTTACAGGATTCGTTGCAGTTGTTGGCCGCACATCAACTAGACATTGTTGCTTTGAGGTCTCCATTTTCCTCTGAAGTAAACGAGCTAAAAAGGTTTCTTTGTGTAAAATTCAGTGTTGCAGGTTGGTGCTGTACCACTTCCAAACTACTGTGAGGAGACCTGACACACACTGTGACATTAGCTCAGCGATCAAGCGGAAGGAAAGCACTAACACTTGATGTTTTGTTTCTTGACCGGTTCCTTATTTTGCTTAAAAACAAACTCTACTCCCTTTTGTTTTTTCCCTCAGCAATGAACTAATCAAGAATTGATTAGGACTGCACATTGCATATAAAACAGACTGTTATAACTATCCTAACAGTTTTATTGTACATGAAATCAATATGCATTTCAGACTCCTTATTATGCACACAAGCATTTTTGCTTAATAAATGACCTGTTTGGCCAACTTTTTGCCCTGCATCGATCCGATTGTGAAAACATTATTTGTGCATGGCTCAGACTTTCGGCTGGGACGCGAGTCCTCGAAACACGTCAGCAGCTCAGACAAGTTATTACACAGTGACAAACTCAGTTTGGAGCATCTGGGAGCTTTCATTTAGGGTTTCTCCCAGAGTTGAAGGCTGCCAAGCGTGCTGCAGTTCCCTGTAGGAGCAGACAGGCCTCCATATCCACCCCTGCAGGCGCTGCAGCACTGAGACACTCTTTAAAGCTGCTGTTAGCTGCCATGTCTCACACACAGTCAAGTAGTGCAGGGGTTCTCCACCCACTCTCTCTCTCTGTCTCTCTCTCTCTCTCTCTCTCTCTCTGTCTTTTTGTCCCTCTCCTCCCTGTGATAGTCCAGCTCTCTCCACACATCTTTATACCTCTTTCTCTTTTTCTACACCTCCCTCTCTCTCTCCCTCTCTCTATCTCTCTCCTCCCTGTGATAATCCAGCTCTCTCCACACACCTCTATACCTGTCTCTCTTTTTCTACCCCCCCCCCTCTCGCTCTCTCTCTCGCGCTCTCTCCTCCCTGTGATAGTACAACTCAAGCTACCTTTCTCTCTTTCACTGGCAGCGCTTGTTCTATAGTGAAATGCATTTATATTGTTTTGAACATAAAGCTACAAAAATAACCATATTTTAGACATGTTCATGTTTTGTAACTTTTCCATTTAAACACAGTTGACTATGATACCGGTAAGCTTTGCTCAGAAAAAGCAAATTGGCTCACGCACACTGTTCACGTCTGCTTGGTACGTTCTAGTGTTTGTGCTTTTTAATATAGTGTTTTATTGCATCTGGTTGTTATATTTGCCTGGGATCTGAATTAAAAACGATCTCGTCTTTGCTGATGAGTTGTTGTTTTCAGTCTTGTATCCTGTATTTATAACAATATAACATTTTATTATACTTTATTACGCTTTTTTTGAACCACGATGCCAAGCACACTGGTTTGTTTAGTAATTGTGAATTAGTTCTGCTGATAAGGTGAGTGATAAACATCAAACATCTTTGTCTGAAGTATAAAATCAAATAAACTGAAGTGTTTACTTTGAAGAAAATACTGTATATTAATCTACATAACTTTAGAACAAAACAGTAAAAATATGATATTTGGATGGCATGAAACACCATCGGTTTAATAATTTGGCAGCTTATTGACAAATGTGTTTATTTGTTTATGGTCAAATTGAGCATTTAAAAGAGATTAAATTAATGAGCATGGAGCAATATGTGAAAAGTAAACAGCGTTTTCTGCTTATTTAAATTGATACATTGATAAAGCGCAATTAAACGATTATGTTCCTCAATTGGTTGAATAATTGCGAAATATAATTGGAAATTCACCATCAAACAAAATAATCAGGATTATCATTTTAGTCATTTATTCTTCAGCTCAATTTTTAAATAGCATTTGTTTCATTTGTACATAAATGATATTTTACATCATGCTATTCGCATTCCATTTTTTTCCGTTTTTTGTACTGCATTGCTATGACAGTATATGGATGTAGTGCTCATGAACACATTGCACACAACATTTTCTCGAGTAGTGACACTGTTGACTTGTCAGATGTGGCATCCTGTTCCCTGCTTCTCTCTCTGTGGCCGTTTGTGTGTGTGTGCATGTGTGAGTGTGTGTGTGTTTGAGTGTGTAAGGCATGTTCTGTGTAGTGAAGTAACTGTCTGTGTGGCAGAAGTTGAACTAAGTGCCAGTGTGTGTGTGTGTGTGTGTGTGTGTGTGTGTGTGAGAGAGAGAGAGAGAGAGAGAGAGAGAGAGTGTCCTTGTTTAGTGGTTGTCCTTCACTCCACTGCAGCAGCAAGCCTTTTCCCCAAACACCGCATACACACTTCTCTACCCCGGGAGTTCTTTTTACTTTCTCTTCACCCACATGCTTTATCCTGGGTGACAGACAGAGATGGTATGGCTGTTTCGTCTGCCTGCGGTGCGTGCACCTGTGTTTGAAATTCGGTCACGAGATTTCATTGGCTGAGTGAGTGAGTGACCCGTGATGGACAGACAGCGCCTCATTGGAAACGCCTCCTTCACTCATTCCCCCCCTCCCCCTCCTCCTCTGGTTTTGCTGGAGCCTCTGCTTCTGCATGATAAATCTGATGCTATATTTAGAGGTCGTTTTTCTTGTGCAGAGAAAGAGAGAGATTACTGACAGGGAGAGACAGACGTGTGTGTGTGTGAGAGTGTTTGTGTGTTTGTGTGCGTATGAAAGAGTGGCAGGCTTTCTTTTTAAGCCATCCACTATCAGAGGGAAGTACTTTCGATCCTCATAGCTTAAAGCTTCTTCATTTACCCGTGATTTGTTTTATATGTAATGTTTGTAGTTGCTTAGGCTTCTCTAACTCACTTCTGTTTAATATGATACTTGGTCAGGAATCCTGTCCGGCCGTGCATGTGGACTCTTGTCCTATTAGCCAGGCTATATGATCCTAAAACAAACCTCTAGATTTTTCTCTACTGAATGGAACTAACATTAGTATACTTGCTAAACCCTCATTCATCACTTTGCTCTGGGTTTAGTTTGTCAACAGTGGCTGCACAGTTATGTAACCGTGAGCTCGCAGATCTTCCTCTGGCAGCACCTCATGCACCAGTGCAATCTCTATCTCAGTATCTGTTTCATTCGCTTCACTCCACAGTCCCTGTGAAACCACTTACCTTCATTTCCTAGCCTGCCACCTTAATGCTGTAAATAATATCACACAAACTGGATTTTTGCAAACAAAACAACTCCCAGTATTCTCCTCTCTCTCATCTGTATGGAGGCTTGTGCGAATGTGTGAATGCGTCCAGTGACGTGCACATGCTCTGGTGTGAATGTGGGTAGTTGTGAAGAGATTAAAGCTTTGCAGGCCCAATAGGAGTGTGTGTAAGGCTAAGTGTGAGCGATGGGAGGTGGCCAGGAGCGTTCACAGTGCTGATCCAGCTGAACCAACAGGAAGGACAGTGCTTATGAAAGAGCTGTAAACTGACCTGCTTTACCTTCTCTCTCTCTGTGCAGCAAAACAAACTCCTATATTTTTTTAAAGGATTCAGCTTCGATTAACCGCACTGAAGTACGCAGGGGCACAGGTGTTTCAGCACTATTATTCTCTATCATTTCGTCATGTTAAAACAATCCTGCTATTGTATATCAGCCATATGGCTAACACTTGATTAGCAGCAAATTCCTGCCAGTCTAAACCAATAGGAATGAATGAAAACGTTATTATTTTCAAAACAGTAGCGCATTGTGCAAGGCCTTGACTGACAGTATATCATCTTTGCCCATTGTTTATAGGTTGGAAGCAGATGTTTCTGCAACTCATTTAGCTAGCTAGGGCAGATTATACACGGCAGTCAGTGTGCTGTCTAACTATAATAATAATTCTATTAATTAAGCATAAAGCCTTCATAATCGAGCTTTGGACAAACAGCCATGGTTGTAAAAAACAAAACAAAACAGTCTATAAAACATAAGCAGTATAGCAGTATAGCAGTATACACCTAGAATGTTTTGTTTTCTGTCAAAAGCATTGGTTGTTAACAGGGACAGGGAATGTGTGCTGATATAAAAAGAAGTGGCTTGTGATGCATGTGTACTGTAACTAGTGTTACAGACCACTCTAAATGCATTCAAATCTGACATGATGTTTGTAAGTTTATGAGTTCTGTTTCTGTTAAATTATACAAGCTAGCTAGCTTTGAGAAGGATATTTTCTGTCAACATTAAAGTGCAGAGGATAGCATAGTGGTGCACAGGTCTGCCTCACAGCTCTAGGATCCACTGAGCTCAAGTTACTGCCTCTGTACTGAGTTTTGCATGTTCTCCCGTGTCTGCATGTGATTCTTCTGGGCTCTCTGGTTTCCTCCCAACTCCCAAAAACATACCAGTAGATGATTTGGCGATCCTAAATTGCCACTAAGTGCTAATGTGCATGCATGGTGTCTTGTAATAATCTGGCGTCCCATTCGCTGCATATTCCTGCGTCCGGTGTTTCTAAGACATGCTCTGGATTCACCCTGAGCTTGACTATATATATAGCAGTTACTGAAAATGAATAGCTGAATTTTAATACAGCGAAGTGGGTTCTTGCTTTCATACTGTCAGTTAACGTGTCACATAACTATGAGAACTTTTTTTTTTTTTCCACTCTAGGTAGCTAGTCGATTATGGACAGATACACAGCTGAGTCATCTGTTGCTATGGATACGGTATGCACATAATTGTGCATACTATGTTTTTTTATGCGCACTGTTTAATTTATTAGCTATCTAGCCATCTAGTAAAACATGAGGCTGAAAGTAGGATTGATTGATTAAAGCAAGCAGGTATTTTCCCTCTTTAAATTGATAAGTGAAACACTGAAATAATTGGCTTGTTCCACTTAGGTTAGTGTTCATTTGCATATTGCCTGTTAATAAGCAACAGTGAAAATACTGTTTATAATACTTGATATGACAGAAGAGAACTTATAGGCTTAAACAAAAGTTTGTCTCAGTAATCAAACTTCATATTCACTTTTTGAAAAATGCAAAGCTTCCATATCAGCTTATTGCTGCTTTCTACATTATTGATCCATACACGGAATACTCTGACTAGGCTAGTTGATCATTGTCAGGCTGTTGTAAAGCCAATATTTAGTGATATAAATTAGTTGAAATATTTGGGACTTTGTTGAGCCATTCTTGAATGGCCAAGGAACCTTTATAGACTGCTGTGTTCCTCTTAATTTTTAAAAGAAATCTCTGTGCTCTACATTAAGGCCTTCTCTACTGAACTTCAACATGAAGATGCTCAGTGCTAGACTCCTCACTGGTTTGCAATTTTAATTTTGGCTCTGTTTGCTCCCAGGATTGGGGTTCTGCGATATAGATGAACCTCTCTCAACTCAAGTCAACTTCCTCTGTCTCTGTCTTTTTCCTCAGAATATTTTTTATCTGGAAGTAAAGGGAGAAAGAGACTGTGATACTTTAATACATTAATAATGTTTTTTTCACCAGTGATACGGCACACTATTGTGACTAATTTGAATAGTAACACCTCTCCGTACAGTAACTGAGTATAGACGGGTGACAGATGAATGGAAATAGGCTTACTGGATGGTTTGATGGGGATGAAAATAATATAAATCACATGCTATGGCCTTCACAGTCACCCGAGCTCAACCCAATTGAACATCAGTGGGGGGATTTTGGAGCAACGTATAAGACGGTGCTCTTTTCCACCTTCATCACATCTACTGAGATCATATCTCTTGGAAGTGTTTTAAATTCTCCAGTACAGTTCCAGAGACTTGTAGAATCTATATCAAGGTGCACTGAAGATGTTTTGGTGGTTCTTGGTGGCCCAACATGTACTTTATATTGTTTATTCTTTTAATTTGTCACCTTCCTGTACATGTGCCTGTTTCTCATTGCATAATAGCTCCCTTTAAATTAGGAAAAGTTTTCTGGGGTTTATGATATGGTGATGTCATTTCGTACATGACGGTAAACGGAACACATTGACAACAATAGCAACGATAGATAAGCTCAATGTCTGATTTATTTACTCTGAATTTTTCTTTATGACTTGAAGCAAATCACCTAAATGGGTTTTTTTTTTTTTTTAATACAGTATTTGACCTCATTACTCAAGACTGCTATGGTGTACTATCTGGCAGAAAACTTATTCTAGCTAATTGTTTAAAAAAAAAAAAAAAAGAAGATCTTTACCATTTCTACCTCCACATATGTCCCCAGTTTGGTACTTTTAGTACCTAGGTAAGAAAGAGACCAAAATCTGTATGGGCACTGTATGGGTACAGCAATAATATAGTACAAATAAATCAGAACAAAATGTGACATTAGATATTAGTTACCATACCATGCCACACAATAATGTTTGGTAGAAAAGCTTTATAAGGTCATTTCTTGGTATTTTACAGGTTTCTTCATGATATGCGGGTGTTAAATGGTAGTTCTTCAATCGCAAGCCCTAGATCTGTTACACTGATTAACATGTGCGCTGGATTCAACTACGAGTCCCGCCTTCAGTTCAAAAGCAACACTGACTCGCGGTGCTGATAATTGGCAGAATGATTGCCAATCAATTATGAATGAAAGGGATTCACCTAACACACTGGGCTGTCCGTCTCTACATCAAATTTTAATTATCAATCATGAGGAGGTGTGAGTGTGCATAGCAGGGTTCTAATGAAGCTGTAGAATGTGGAGGGTACAGTGAGGGCTCAAAGCAATGCGTGTGACCTTGTGTGTTCCTCACTTCAGTACGAGTCACGGCTCTGTTTGACCTTGCCTCTGACTGTAAAGGAACCCGGTCAGCGGGACTCAGTACTTAAAGTCTATTTAATCAAGAGGATTTTCAGCATTTTGTAGATTTAAGATGGGGGGTCTGCTTTTATATTGGTTGTGTGTTGTGCAGCCTTCTTTTCCTGTCTCTTTTCAAAGCCTCTAAGGCTTATGATGTCTGTTTACCTTGATGTGACCAAAGCCCTGCAATCAGTTCCTCAGGAGCAACCCTAACGCAGAGGGCTTTTTACTGTAATGGGAGAGACATACCCCCCATCTGCTGAATGCGTCGCTTTGCTGAAAGCACAAAATAAATTACAAATGCAGTGGAGGAGTGCCAGGGATTGGAAAGGATATGGATTGAGGACTTCCCTGCCAGCACCGTATACACCGAGGTATACAATATAATAATCCCTGTAGGTTGTACTGAGTGGTCACATGACCCCGGTTGCTAAGTTACTGTATGTGCAGGTACAGGACTACCCCTAGGGTCAGGAATAAACTTGGAGTACATCTTAGAGTGCAGCTAATACTTGTACAACCGAGGATCTATTTTAAGACTATTAGTTTTCAATAATCATCTGGTCTACACTGTGAGTGTTTCAGCATTTACAAATGATATTAAAGCTCAAATTGAATATATATTGACCCTTTGGCAAAGGCTTAGATGGCACCTTAAATAACACCATCATTAAGGGAATCGCATCATGATGTTAAAGTGACCATTTGGAAGGCTAACATTGCAGCGATAGAACACTTTAGCCGGGAAGTTGCGCTGTTCAGACGGTAGTTGATGGTTAGCGCACGGTGTATAATGGGAAAGTTATGAGGATAAATGTCTGACGGAGTGCGGGATAGTGGATGGGAATACAGATATAATGTTCCCACTGACCACATTGCTCAGATGTAAATGTCTATTTGATAGCAGCAATTTATCCCTTCCACAGACACGATTGTGGCCTTCAGGGAAGATTGATTTGGGACTAATAGTTGTGGGTTAGGTGGAGGCATGCATTGCTTCTCCTTTCTCCTCAGAACAACACTCTTCTCCATTATCAGTGTATGTTATTGGACTAGTGTAGCTTGATAAAAGGCTGAATCAGAAAGTCACTTAAGTTACGTGGAATAAAAACCCGGTACACGGCGCTGTTTTAAAAAGTTCATCATATAGAAGTAAAGTTGGGTGTAATTGTGAAAGTATTACATTCAGAAAGCACTAAGAAATGTAAATTAAATATTTAAATAGGACTTCACCTTTCCTGATTCATACTGCAGATTGTGCACTGAACTTTGAGTGATCATCAGAGAAGGTTTTGATGATTCTGATGTTTGTGCCCACTCCTGAGTCCCGCGCTCCCGCAGCGAGCAGCCGAGATCTGCAGGCCACTCGGGGAGCGCTTGTTTGTTGATTGGTGACTGTAGTGCAGTGCTTGTTTCCACAGCTGCCTCAGTGGAGGTTTTGATGTTTCTTGAGCTGACCTTGGGGAGTCAAGGCTTTCTGTGCACTCTTCTAACATGCACCCAGCCGGTCTTGCCATAGCCCACTGTTTTCAGCTTGCGTTAGCTGAAATATATGACTTTTGAAACAGAAATGTGTAAGCCTGTGCCACAGGGAAGCTTTAGTATGCAGTTAGTCTTTTGAAATGTTGCAGCATGTATTCTAGTTTAGAGTCCTTTACTCTTTTGAAGAAAGCAAATAAATAAATAAGTCATGGTATTCTGGTTTTTATTGAAATTCAAACATTGGGTGGATAAAAGCAGTTGTGATTTTAACGCAGTTGTGACTGACAGAAAGCGGTTAGTTGAGAGAATGTTTAGAGGGGTATGCTATATGATACGTAAGGTGCTGTTGTAGGAAAATAATAGCGATGGGGTGGTGTGCTGTGTCTCGATGCAAAATGATTAAGTAAGAGCACATTTTTAAATGATTGTAGTAAATTATGCGGAGTGGCCACCATATAGGTGCCCGTGAATTAGCTAATGGATTAGAATGAAAACATAAATATAAAAGTGTGATATTGAATTTGCTGGAACTACAGGCTGTTACGGAAAAACATACTCGTCAGATCTGAGAATTCAACAGCACTATGGTGTGTATATACTTTATACATTTCAAAATATCAAATGATTAACAAAAATAAATTTTCCTGTATAGCAACAGTGTGCAACCGCTGAAGAATTTTTAGTAAAATCAGTAAATTGTAGCAGAATATTTATCAAAACACAAAAAATAACCTTCTTGACTACAACCCCAATTCCAAAAATGTTGGGACAGTATAGGAAATGCTAATAAAAACAAAGAGGAGTGATTTGTAAATGTATTATGACTTGTATTTAAACAAAAAATGCATAAAGACAAGATATTTGATGTTTTACCTATTAAAACATCAAATTTAGGACTAATAGCGATGTGAAATAAGAAGGTGATGTGAAACAGGTAAGGCAATCATCAGCGAATAATCCAACACTTTGAGAACAACATATCCCAAAGACAAATTGGTAGGATTTTGGGCATTTCACCTTCTACAGAGCACAATATAGTCAAAAGATTCAAGGAATCCGGTCAAATCTCGGTGCGTAAAGGGCAAGGCAGAAAACCACTTCTGAATGTGCAATCTCTGATCCCTCAGACGTCACTGTCTTAAAAACCGTCATGAGTCTGTAATGGATATCCTGACATGGGCTCGGGAATACTTTGGTAAACCTTTGTCAGTCAACACCATTCGCCGCTGCATCCACAGATGCAAGTTAAGACTTTACTGTGCAAAGCAGAAGCCATACATCAACACTGTCCAGAAGCGCCGCCGACTTCTCTGGTCTCGATCTCATCTGAGATGGATAGTGGAATCTTGTTTTGTGATCAGATGAGTCAACATTTCAAATAGTTTTTGGACAAAACAGCCGTCGTGTTCTCGGGGCCAAAGAGGAAAAGGACCATCCAAGCTGTTATCAGTGTCAGGTCCAAAAGCCAGCGTCTGTCATGGTATGGGGCTGTGTCAGTGCCCGTGGCATGGGTATATTACACATCTGTGAGGGCATCATTAAAGCAGAAAGATACGTACACATTTTGGAGCAGACAAAAACACCTAACAACGTTCTGCTCGGACTACAAGCGCATGGTTGCGTAAACAGAGAGTCCGGGTGTTAGCATGGCGTGCCTGCAGTCCTGACCTGTCTACGACTGAGAATATGTGGTGCATTATGAAGCGTAAAATAAGGCAACGAAGGCCCTGTACAGTTGCGTAGCTGAAGAAATGCACAACGGATAAATGGGGTAAAATTCCGTTTGCCAAACTTAACCGACTGGTGTCTTCACTCAGCGTCCAAATGCTTAATAAGTGTTATTGAAAGAAAAGTTGATGTTACACAGTGGTAAACACTGATTGTCCCAACTTTTTTTTGGCGATTGTTGCAGTCCTCATATTTGAAATTAGTGTGTATTTTCAAAAAGAAATAAAATCCTCAGAGTAAAACATCAAATAACGTGTTAATGTGTTTTCAGTATAGTACAGGGTGAAGTGAATTTTCAAATGACTCTTTTTGTTTGTTTTTTTCCAGTTTCCAAACTGTCCCAACTTTTTCGGAATTGCGGTCGTATATATGCATTTAAAATATGCGTATTCTCATATAAAATGCTGTGCAGGATTGTTAATTTCTTTTTCCCCCTGCTGTTTCTTGCTTTCTTCCCGCACAGCTTTCAGTCTGGCTTTGTTCTGATTTCTCAGCTCCCATAGCCATGTTTTTTTTCACAACCATACCTCAATTACCCTATGCTGCTCTTTTCCGTCGCACTAAATTCCAACTCCAAACACTCAGGTGTGAAGACGATGTTCTGACTATCAGACGCTCGAGTTCAGTCGAACATGCTCTTACAAGTCATCTGAGAACACGGCGAGAGGTCACAGTCCTACTTAGAGGTGAAGGTGTGAAGAGAAAGTTTATTGGGAAAGGGGAGAAAAAAAGCACCACATAGGGTAAAAGATGCCACCTAGACTTGATCTTTTGATTGGCACCATTGATTTGCTTTGAGTCGTGTTGACGATGTGCATTCATATCCATGAAAGATATGAAGGTTGTAAGTGCGTGGTGCAGAGAGACAGCTGGCCTCAGTGTTACACTCTGAGTAACACAGCAAAGATTAATAGCTCGCAATAGACAGTAAATGAAAGTTGATTTATTGCTCATTATATACACTGCTGTGCAGATCATAGAATTACATACTGGGGTTTTAATACCGCTATGTCTATCAAAAGAGGCAGTTGATGAATATTGGAGCAGAAATTATACAATGTAATTAACAGTGAAAGACCACGGCTTTATAAATGATCTTGCCATTAATTTGGCCCGCCTGTGGTTATAAAGCGGTATGGATTGTTGGCAGCTAGGGGGCAGGAGGGAAAGATTATTGAGGAGTGATAAACTAACTAAGAGTACAATATACTGTAGCTGTGTTTATTGATGTGGCCTCTCAATAGTTTCGCAGTTCATTTATGGCTATTTCCAGAAGCTTGAGAATAAAATGAGTTGTATTGTATGACTAAGCACCTTAGAAAATATCTCTGCAATGTGTTATCTTTATGGTTCACAGCTTTTTTTTTTCTTCTTCCGCAAGCATTGCATTATCTTTATGGCCTTTGTAGAAATGATTTTAAATTCAAAGTGTAGATACACTATATGGCCAAAAGTACGTGGACCACTGACCAGCACACCCATATGTGCCCATTCTAAAACCATGTGCCCCTCATTGCTGTTATAATAACCTCCTTCCTGAAGGCTTTCCAGTAGATTTTGGAGTGTAGCTGTGGGGATTTGAGGGCATGCAGCCTGAAGAGCATTAGTGAGGTTGGGCACTGATGTCAAGTGGGTCTGGTGTGCAGTTAGCTTTCAAATTGATCCCAAAGTTGTTTAGTGCGGTTGAGGTCAGGGGCTGGCCACTTGAGTTCTTCCACACCAACCTTTGCACAACATGTTTTAATGAACCTTGCTTTGTGCACGGGAGCATTGCCGCGCTGGAACAGGTTTGCTCATCTAGTTGGTTATTACACTGTTTTCAGCTCATTCAGTCTAATGATGATTCTGAAGCTAGGACTGAATACACAAGAGTCCATTTTGGGTCCATGTGGCTTCCAGTGTTTGCGCTAATACTACTGGTGTGACCAGTTCAAATATTGACATGGTATCAAGTGCTTTGGATGGTTCCATCATCCAACTCTTTATAAGTAGATAGGTTGATTCACTTTTTCTGCCTGGACTAAAATGTGGTGCATCTTGAATACAGCATAACTGCTTTATCCATGCTACTGTGATAAAGACTGTGAGGGACTGACTTGACATCCAACTCTTACAAAAACCTGCATGATTCTATTAAATGAGATCATTTGATTCTTTAGAATGATTACGACCAGAATATGTGCATTAGACATACCTAAACTTTACAGATATTATTTTAGTGCTTTAACAGTGGAAGGTATTTATATTCTCTGTACTCTTTTTTTTTTATATAGCCGTTTCTTTCCTCACTAGGGCTTTTTTGCAATCAAAAAAAGAAATATTGGATTTGTTTAACCCAGTTATGTCAACAGCTTCCTCAGAACAGAGCTCACTTAATATGGAAATCAAACGACTGTATGATAAATGAACTTTGTGATGAAGTGCCTTCATCACTGTTCAGTAATTGCATATTTAAATATGGTAAAAATTCATTAACGATACTAGCAAATATTGTGATAAGCCTGCATTCAAACCCCATTCAAAATCTGTTACAAATTTAGGCTATTAAGACCTAGAAGTTGTAAATCTGTACAGTGATATAGAAGTCATAAAGTTTATTAAGGTCTGTTGTCCATGTGCAAAAACATCATCAAGTTTGCTGATGACATGACTGTGGTGGGTCTCATCAGCAAGAACGATGAGTCAGCATACAGAGAGGAGGTGCAGCAGTTAACGGACTGGTGCAGAGCCAACAACATGTCTCTGAATGTGGACAAAACGAAAGAGACAGTTGTTGACTTCAAGAGAGCGCAGAGCGACCATCGACGGATCCTCCCTGGAGATCGTCATGAGCACCAAATTCCTTGGTGTTCACCTGACGGAGAACCTCACCTGGTCCCTCAACACCAGCTCCATAGCCAAGAAAGCCCAGCAGCGTCTCTACTTTCTGTGAAGGCTGAAAAAAGCGCATCTCCCACCCCCATCCTCACCACGTTTTACAGAGAACCAGTGAGAGCATCTTGAGCATCTGCATCACTGCCTGGTTCAGAAATTGCACCACATTGGATCGCAAGAACCTGCATACGATAGTGAGGACAGCTGAGAAGATCATCGGGGTCTCTCTTCCCTCCATCATACTGTAGACATTTACACCACATGCTGCACCTGCAAAGCCACCAGCATTGTGGACGACCCCAAACATCCCTCACACACACTGTTTACCCTCCTACCGTCTGGAATAAGGTACCAAAGCATTCGGGCCCTCATGGCCAGACTACGTAACAGCTTTTTCCCCCAAGCCATCAGACTCCTCAGTACTCAGAGACTGGACTGACACATACACACACACACACACACACACACACACACATACTCTCTCTCTCTCTCTCTCTCTCTCTCTCTGAACTGAACACCATCCCACTCCCATTGCAATATTTGCACATTCCTGCATTGACTCTATTGCATTTTTGCTGCTACTGTACTTATAAAAAAAAAATCCTATTGAATTTCTTGTCACTATTATACACTTTACCTGGCTGCTACTGCAATAACTGCTGTGTCCATATTTGGTATAAGCTAATCTGCTAAATACTAAGTCATAGCATGTTATGTTTACAATTATACTATTTTTTAATTATATTGATACTCTTTGGCACCTATTTTTTGCACTACCTATTATATCGGACACTTCCACACTAAAACTGTGTTCTGGTCAGTGCTAGTCACTTAACCGTCATGAGTCCGTAATGGATTTCCTGACATGGGCTTGGGAATACTTTGGTAAACCTTTGTCAGTCAACACCGTTCGCCGCTGCATCCACAGATGCAAGTTAAGGCTTTACTATGCAAAGCAGAAGCCATGCATCAACACTGTCCACTGACCTACTGTCTTGTTTTAGTAGTTATTGTACTGTCCTGTGTTGTTAGCACATGTCTGCACATGCACTTTATGTAAAAATGTGTAGATCTTATTTAGTTGCGTGTCGTCTCATGTGGTTAGTGTGTTGTGTTATGTGGCACCGTGGTCCTGGAGGAACGTTGTTTCGTTTCACTGTGTACTGTACCAGCTGTATGTGGTTGAAATGACAATAAAACAACTTGAACTTGAACTGAATCTGGAATGAGTGTCATACAAATCTTATCATTCAGTTATCTGAATTCATTGTATGTATGTGACATTAAACGTTCTAGAGTCAAGATTGTAGAGATTAACTGACAGTTTTTATCAGCAAACTAATGATTAACTATTAATTATTACTAAATGTACTATAAGATGTACTAGACAAATATTCATTACTTCACTCGAGAGCATATTATGAAATATCTGTTACGTAAAAGCTGCAATAAAGTAAAGCACACTGTGGTTGACCTCACCTTCTCAGCCTGATCTATATAAAGAAAACTTTTATCATTGTCAGACTCCACTCTGTTCCATGTTGCTTTTGTTCACAGACAGTCATTACAGCCAGTAGCACCTTGTTCAAGCCGCTCACACATTTCCTCCATGTTAGCTTTATGTGGAGACCCATGTGTGACCAAGAAGCAAAAAGGGCCAGGTGATGCACTGGAAGCACTGTGCTGTTTTCACACACAGAAATAAGTGATGAGAGCAAAGCCCATGGTGCCCTACAACCTTCTAGGGTGGAATCTATCAGGTTCGCTTTTTTCCACTAGCTCTAGGGATTAATGAAATCTAGGTTTTTCACGTTTTGGCCCAGCAGCAGGACTCTAAATCCCTCATTGTGAGTGCAGACTTGGTCTCTCTGGTTCCAGTAGACTGGGAGAGGGTGTGTGAAGGCTTATGTGCTGGTGATTGGCTGAATGGTATTTAGTGGACAGTGGGCTGTGAACTGGGATCGTAGCAGGCTTTCTGCTTCTCTCTTCTCCTGTCATCTCTCTGCTGTGAGCCAGGCTTTATCAGCTGCATAATCTGCAGCTTAAACAAACAAGCACACTCATGGCCGGCTTTTAAACCAACACACCTTGCTTCAGCTCACAGAGGAACACAGGGCAGTAGGTAAAATAAATAGATTTCCACAGTCAGCTCTGTATTCAGAGTTGAGTTACGAGCATTTAGTGAGGAGTTAGTACCAAAATTGTGTGCATCGGCGTTCAGAAAACAGAAGTAATTACGGAAAATTTTACGCACTATTTGGACAGTGAGATGCGCATGGGGCAGAGTATGCCGAAATATCTGCTCAAGTGCAATATCTGCTCAAGTGCAATATCTGCTCAAGTGACGAGCAGTGTAAAGATGATGAAACCACAATATGTCACACTGGAACATATGTTTTGGGCTGTAAATACACTCAAACTATGGGATGCCATTCATGGTGAATATTAAATATGTATTAAATAAATAGAATAAATAAATAAATTGGACCCTTCTGTCCTTTATGCATATTTATATATTGCCTGTGATGTATTGTATGGTGAAGCCAGAGACGATTTTCCACAACGTGGATAATAAAGTAAACTAACTAACCCATATTAATTAATTATGAATCAATCATAAGATTTCTGTGATGTCCATGAAAGTTTTTTTCACATATAGATTGGAAGAGCTCAGAGAGTTCCCTGCATAAATAGTGACATAAGATTTGAACTTATGTCACCATCAGCATGAAACACAGTCCTTACAACCCTAAACATCATCATATATATCACAGATCATACATATGTCCTCCATCTCAATCCATGATTTAAAACATGCGAGTTTCTTAGTAAGTAAATGTTTGCCCTATTTCTGATCTGATTCACTCGATTTCAACCTTTTAAAGAGAATTTCAGGCAATTTCGCACTCTGCTCCGAGGAGGTGTTTAAAACCTTAGCGAGCACCTGATGTAGAAAATGGACCATTTTAATTAGACTATCTTACTTTCATGATTCTATTTTGCATATTTTAAGGTTGTTATTTAATTTGTCCTTGTCAAGGGCCAGGTTTGTCTAGCAGCGGCTAATCAGCAAGTCGTCCGCACAGCTCTTCAAATTTATTTTCCTCCGCAGTGCCGAAACATTTTTCACGTTAAGTAAAATGCAAATGCGGGGTAGTAAAATGAGGAATTGTGGCCCTGTCGTACACGGCGACTCCATTATCATTAGGTTGGAATGCATTTCGATTTTCTCTGTCAGTTCATTTAGCTTTGCATAATAACAAATAGACAGCGTTTGGTGTGATTCCCTAGCAGCAGTGCTACCTCTGCACAACAGCTGGGGGCAAGATTTACAGCCTATGTTTACCGGTTACATTATGCACTCTCATTTGCCTATTACTTTGTCACGGTTTCATCAACAAAATAAATATAGAAATAGAGGAAATAAAAAAAACAAAAACAAAAAAACAACAACCTTTTTACAGAGATACCTGAGGCAGTCCTGAAGCTGAGAGAGAGGAATAAGGAGAGGGAGAGGGAGTATGAATGCTGCCAGTGTCAGCTCATGACTTATTCAGTAATTTGTCAGTTTTATTTACTTACAGTATATTGCCATGATATTACCTCAAGTCATAGGATTTACCCGTGGAATACTGCTGCTAACTCCGAGGCTGTCGATCACTGGTGTTGAAACAGTGCTCCAAGCCGCACCAATCAATGTGCATTTCAATCATTCCTGGTAAAATTGTGTTAGAGATTACCGGCTCTGCCTGTAAGAACAAGATTGTTCTTCTGTAAGTGACATGCAGTATACTACTTCCTCAGTTTGTACACTGTAGTGCCATTGAGCTGCCGGGCTGCCACTGATCTTTTTTAGCGTGCTGTTGGGGAAAATCTGTAACACTTTTGGAACAAAATAGAGTTAAGTGCCTTGCTCAAGGACACATTGACAGTGATCAGGGGATGTTCTACGACTGACAGTTCCCGGCAATTTAATCAACTTTGCTTGGTGTTCAAACCAGTGTACAAACCAGCAGGTCCCCATACTGTATCTTAGCATAAATCCATTGGATCTGGCTACTGCCGCTCAAGTAACTTCCAAAGTCTGTGAGCTGCCACTCAAGTCACGTCCAAAGTCTGTGAGCTGCCACTCAAGTCACGTCCAATGTCTGTGAGCTGCCACTCAAGTCATGTCCAAAGTCTGTGAGCTGCCACTCAAGTCAAATCCAAAGTCTGTGAGCCGCCACTCAAGTCATGTGCAAAGTCTGTGAACTGCCATTCAAGTCCAGGTCAGGTCTTGTTTTCAAGCCACATTGTTCAAGACCGTTTCAAAGTCCAATCTCATAAGCCCAAGTCCATGTCAAGTTAGAAGTCATTAAAAAAATGTTGACATCTGTGCCGTTTTTGTGACTAAACAGAGTCAGATAAGCTGTAACTTTCTTTTAATCCTGTAACTATATTCTCATTGAGTCACAGTGTTTATAAATATGTTTTCCCATCCCAAACCTGTGCATGGCAGGTAACATACACAGATGTGTCAATATCCAATCAGGTTCCAACTTTCAAAATTCTGAGTCTTGTAGTGTACAATAGCTATCAGACTGTGGGCGGAGCTTCTGATTGAGAATAGTATGACTTAGGGTGGACGTACAAGACTCAAGTACTACATGCCTGGCTGTTACATTGCCTAGATAGGTATTTTTAAGCAAAATAACTCATCTTAATAAAATCAAATCACTTCTGTGCTTGGCATGAAATTCTTTTTTATTTGCGAACATCTAAACTGCACTGTTAATCGTTCAAGAGGCAAGGCATAAGCCTGCTACTTGATTTTCTCATCAAACACAGGCCATTTGATTTGATAGAGTGTTATACGCTCTAAGTCATGCGGTATTTAATATAAGCAAGGGGTTGAGCAGCTTGTCTGGGTGAGTGGATGCTGTGGATGTAGCAGACTGGCAGGTGGACTCATGAAGCCTGAAATGAAGCGCAGACTTGTGCGGCTGCCCTCCGGTGCCATGTTCCCTGCTCGGCGGTTTATTTAGCTAGGAAGCTGCTGCAGGACGTTTGGCACCGAAGTAATTGAAGTAAACTGCAGTCTTATTAAAGAGAGAGGAAGAGGAGTGCCAGGGAAGGGGACCAGTGTTTATAGGCTAGTGTTTATAGGCTAGTAATTGACTGTGCTCTTTTCTAGTATTCCATATTGTGTAAGCTTGTAGCAATGGTTTACATTTATGTTATATGTGTCTATGTTATATGTTTAGCCATTATACACCCTGTCCAGCATGTCTCCTGCCTTGTTCCCCGAGTCCCCTGGGATAGTTTCCAGGCTCCCTGCGACCCTGTGTTGGATAAGCAGTACAGGAAAATGGATGGAAGGATGTATGGATGTTTAGCCATTGTAATAATTGAGCCACTGTTGGTCAGATTTAAGAGAGAATGCATTGAAGCATTTAGTATATTCTTGGTATTTTCACCATGACATTTTTTTCCTTAAATGGCAATAGGAAAGTTTGAGACAGCTGTCTTGGTCATTGGAGTATCAGAGAGAGGTGTGTGTATGTGTGTGTGCAGTAATCTGTCCTTGTTGGGCAGAGCTCACTGCTTGTCATCGTGATATTAATATGAGAATCATGTCTGAGGAATATGAATTTGACTCAGCAGGGTGTAAACATTAGATGACCCTGTTTGTTTACCTCGCTGTCAGTTGGCCATTGTAATCTGCATGGCTTCTCCCAAACATGTGCAGCAGCACGTAGAAAACTAGACGGCCTCTTTTCAGACACAGATGCTGTTCCGCCAAGATGACTGTGACCGTCAGATGATGTGTGATGTAGATATCAAGGAACTCAGAGCGTCTTTGTAAAGTTCACAATGACTTTGGAGTAACAGTCCAGTTTGTTGAATAAACAGCCTGTTACTTCATGCAAATTGGGAATTGTTCTGTTGCTAACTACTGTACGCTTGGTTAAGGTTCCCTGAATTTTCCGGAGAAAAAAGGCTCTCTCGACAGCGATGAGAGGGAGCGTCAGGCGGACATGTGATCCAACAGCAGCAGCTGCTGCTGGAAAAGATAAAGGAGAAGCAGTGAACCGTCCACAGGTGCGGCGTGAGAAGCATCACAGAGCGTTTGTTGCTCCTGTTGTTTTAGTAAGGAACACCCATGTTTTTTTGGCAGTGTCAGCCATCACCATGCCGCGCATCAAAGCCCAAATCACGCCCTTGAAGTCACCTGAGATGGAGCAGCTCTCAGACGGGAGACATCCATGTTTCAACCCACCCTTATTTAGTGTTTGAGAAGAGAGTGGACGTGCAGCAGGGTTCTGGCTTAGCCGTGATTGCTAATGGAGCTCCGAGCTTCAAAGGGCCTAAAGCCAGATCTACTGCCTCTGTCAGGTCACCAGGCAAGATTAAAGCTCTGCGGAGGTGATACGTTGGCCCCAGACCGCATCTGCTGGTGCATTCTGTGATGTGTCAATAAACGAAGATGGTTTCTGCGACAGATGACCTGAAGCACCTGCTTTCCTGGCAGTGTGAAAGAACAGAAGCAATTTTACAGCAGTATACTTTTTTTTTATATTTCTCTCTCTCTTTTTTTTTTATGATTACCCTCTAAATTCCTTATTAACTCAAAATCTATATCCTAACCATCTAGTTTTTCTCAATTCTAGTGAGGAAATGAAATCAATACCCAAGCCTTTTACAATCCATAGCCCTTTGAATTGTTCACAAAGAGCAAAGGAAATGAAAAAGGTGTATAAAAGAAATTAAGACCTGGTTACTCATTGAACAACTCGTCCAGTTTGTGTGCAGCATTTAGTTAAACGCTTGTGCGGTTTTCTGTTTCTTTGTACATGACCCCGATCTGGTGCAGTGCCTTTCTGGCTCATTGTGCTACTCCGAGTCCCGAGCCCCAATGAGCTCTCGGTCTGTCTGTGGTAACAGGAAACCTGGGTAATTTGCACACCTTAAACACGGTGCATCCAGTCGATGAATCCCCTGGATTCCATTACCATGTACTGAGCAGCAAGCAGCACTAATTAGCGAGGAATCGAATCAGAGTGAGCCCCTTACTTTGGTCACTTCTTTCCAGTTCAGAAACTCTTAAAGAGCTTCTGCTGAAAGTCAGATGGGAGTGAAAAAGCTGTCTAAGAATAGATCATGTCTTGTCCAGTATTTGTTAGTTCATTAGTTTGACCATTAACTGAGCAGAAGGCTAATTAAAATAGTAGCATACCTTCCTTATTAGTATTATTTCTCCGGTTGCCACATGCCCCAGAATATTGTCTACCTCTGTATATATTACAGCATGGCGCTCTGTCTTTGACATTCATGTGGAGCAGAAAGGCCATATTAGTGCATTATTTGTTGTGTTGTTGCCTCTCCATTTACCATGTGTGGGACTGTCACTGCATAATGGTGTGCATTCTCAGCTCTGCAGTCTCTCCAATAATGATGACTGCGGGAAAGGGAAACTAGGTTATTTTTGTCTGTTAGTGTTCCTATCAGGGAAGTGTGCTCAGATTCTTTGTGTCAGAGAGGGTGTTATTTACCCTTGTGTTTATGATATGATTGCCAAGGGTAACAGCATATCAGATGTCTCTGAAATAGATCATTTCCAGAAGCACTGAAGAACTTGAGAATCCTTACTGCTTTATCCATTACGCATAGCACAAGCATTAGTTTGATGAATAGATGAAAGGCATCATTGTATTTGTTTAGATGCGACACTGGCAGGATGTGTAATGGGAGCCCATGGGCCTTGAAGTACAGTATCATGAAGAATAATATAGTATTCATGCCGGTGGCAGGGGTGGGAGGGGTGTGAGATATCGAATCAGTGATGTCAACAAGGTTTAGCGTGAGTTTGCTTGATGAAGATGGCGGGTTTTAATGCCAGCTGCCAAGCTGTTGCTCTTTTCATCGTCACTGTGCCTGGCAGGTGAAGGCAAGTTAATGGACCTGCTGGACTTCTTGACGTAACCATTCCCACCACTTCACTTTGAAATATGGATGCCGTGCTATTTGGGTACTGAACGGGGGGGGGGGTGGGGGGGGGGGGTGTAAAGAGACCAAGAATAATTGAGTACGAGGGTGGCTCTGGGGGATTTTTTTTTTGCCCAGTTAATTATTATTTTAGGAAAGTGCCTGCTCTGTTGCTGCTGCATTGACATGGCCTGCATCTCCCGGTGTCCAGTGGGAGGAGGCCACAGGCTACTGGGAGCGGAGGAGAGTAGGAGTGTCATTAAGAGAAAACGTGCTCTGACCGAGGAAAAGCCTGAGCTCTGAATCTCCTGAGGAACTCGCCTACTAAGGTCTCCATTGGGGCTCATTTTAGATTATGACTCTGATCTCTCTCTTAAGAAATCATCTCTGGTAACAGCTGTATGAATTATGCACGTTTCTCAATCTCTGACTAATCTTCTCTCTCGCTTTCGCTCGCACTCTTTCATTGCTATAAAGTCTTGGTTGATAGATCCTGAGCTGACTTTGGAGTGTCGTTAAATGAAATGTATCAGCTGCCTCTTCCTGTGCTTGACCCTTTTGCCCTTCTCATCACTTTTCTTTTTCAGGCTAATAAACGCTGTCAGAAAAGCTGCAGCTCGTAGGGCAGAAAAGGACAAAGCTGAAGAGTGAACTTTTCGTTTCCTCTTATCACTTGCTGGGCCACTTGCTAATGAGAGAACTGTACTCTGTTCTCCCTGGCATTACCGTTCTGCCACTTAACTCCCCCCTCGTGCGCTTGTGTTTTCTGACTGGAGGCTGACCTGAAATACCCAGGCTGAGAGGTGTCCAGTGCTGCTGATGGCGGCACCTCACACTGCTTTTGACGCTCTATGACTTTGCCACTGCATGGAAAATGTTCTAAATTTAGCACCAAGTTTGGTGCTGTGCCTGTTTGCTCCAGTCACTGGAGTATTTATATATTAAAACCTTTTAGGCGTTAATGATTGCATGGCACATACAGAGGCACAGTGGGTATGAGAGTCCCAGCGTTCGACTGTCGATGTCTGTTCCTGGTTTCATTTGATGGGTTTCATCTGGATGATGTTGTTTTCACTACTGTGTTCTCTGTGTTCTGGTTCATTTGACTTGCATGGCTTTACCCCTCCCCCTGGCTGGGTAACACAATCCACCCTTGGCTGTTAGAAAGAGTCGACTGACTGGGTCGTGCAGCTCTGTGGGTGAAGGCCGGCTGCAGGAGCAGCACTAGAGAGATGCTATGCTCCCGTGCAGCATCTCTACTTTGAAGGACTCTGTCAATTGAGCATATGGCTTTCCTGCTAATCAGCACTTCTGCCCACTCCTGACATATTCTACTGATTCAGCACATGCATGTGACCCTAGCCTGCTAAGAGCTGATTTTTCTTAAATTTGAAGTAGTTCAGAAAGCGACAGCGACAGTTTGCACTATGAACCTCATTTCCATATAGTTTATGATTTACCGCTCGGTAGGAATTTAGAGGGTTTTAGTGTTGTTTTTTTTGTTCTCAAGCTGTAAATATGTAGCCTGGTGAAGCATTTCCTGCCCTCAGTGTGCCAACATCTTGTCAGCTGTTACAACAAGTTTGAATATATTCATGACATTATTCATTCAGGAGTTAGGAGGAAACTTAGTCAGATTTATTAGACAGATCTTACTGCCAATTTGCTTTGCGTCTTGCTGCAATTAGGCTAACAAATTGCATTACATAAATTCTGGACTCATTTATAATAAGGAATAAAACACAGTGGGGCATGCTGTTATGGGAAAATATTCACAGACGGGTTGCTGTTGCCACCCTGAAGTTTATTATTTCCCAATAAGTTTTTTTTAAAAACTTATACAATAAGTTTTTATAACGTACAAAATATACAATAAGTTTTTAAAAAAAAAAAACTTATACCTACACCAATTTGCCAATTATTGCGTTTTGTCAAATGTATTAACAAATAACACACCATATTTCTTAATTGTTTATTATGTTGGGCAAAGTCCGTGAGAAAATCTCTCTCTCACTTCAATTTAATAAGACAAAAAAACCCCACTGTCCTTGTTGTCCTCTGTCCTAAAGACTTTCACGTATCAGAAATCTTGCTGACTGTTACAAAGTGCTGTCACTGCAGACTCCTTCTGACCAATCAGAATAGAGAAACAAGTAAGTAAATAAATATATAAGCATTTGTATTTATATTTGGGATGCAGTTGATAGGAAAGAACCTGACTTCCTGTCATGTTTGGCAAGGTAGGCCTCCTCAAAAGAAGAGAAGAGCGTCGTTAGCTGAGGATCGAACGTTTCAGGTTTTGCACCTGCGCTAGGTTGCTAAGGTGCTGAATGAGGTGATACGCCGAGTCTAGACAAAAGCCGGACAAAGTCTAGGTCACTTCAGTCCAGGTGCAGGTGTGCACACAGTTGAGGGCCACGGAGATGCTGCTATCTCTGACTTATACTGATGTAACTGAGAAAGTCACCTGCAGCCAGGAGCCTTATCTATGCAAGACTGAAAAAAATGAGCCAGAAATCAGAGCTGGTTGATTTTGGGGCCTGAATTGTTATGTTGAATGTCTGGCACTGCCAAGCTAACAGGTGGCTAATGACAATGTAACATGAAACAGTTTGACAAACAAGGGGGTGCTTCAGGCAAAACACCATACCACGCTTGACAGCATAGACACGTTTTTTACGAGGAGACGTAAAGCACTCACAGCATTTAGGAAAGACGTGGTGAGCCAGGGAATCTCTCGCTCTGCTGGAGAGCTGGGTGTGTGACAAGGCTAGGAGCTTCACTTCTACCTTTAATCACCAGCTTGGGCTGAGACAAACAACATAGCTACCTGGAAAAGTCTCCTTAGCGAGCACTGATAGCTTTACACAGGTGCGCCATGTCATTCAAGTCCACCTAATGCATTTCACATATATTACCTTACAACTGCATCGCCTTCTATTTTTGCAGAGTAGAGCAGAATGATGTCACAGCCCAATAGGAGAAGCAAACTCCAGTCGCCTCAGTGCTGGCTCAAATTCTGCTGCTGTTTCCCTTAATACTGAAACTTGACATTTGAGAAAATGGCCTTTTCACTCGAGATTGTCTGACAGCACTTACAATTATGTGCCCGCTGCTTCCTTCTGCTATTGCGTTTTTGCTAATCTTAGCCACTCTCAAGCACAGGTTGACATTACATGCCATAGCCCAGAATGAATTGAACAGTAACCTGAGTCTGGTTTTTTTTTTTTTTTTTTTTTTTTTGCCTTTGTTTGTGTATTGGGTGTGTTTGTTGTGTGTGATGCTTGAAAAGCTGTGGAAAACATGCAGAAGAAGGATACCCAGCTTCAGTACAACTGTGTTCAGATCCCCAGCGGAGTGTGGAACAGACATCCTGCCAGAGAAAAAGACAAGAGGGAGTGCGAAAGAAAGGGAGGTAGAGAGAAAGAGAGAATGAGAAAACAATGCATCGGAAACAGGAGAGAGAGGGAGACTGTATTTGCAGAAACCTAAAAAAAATATAGATATTCTCAATGAGAATAGATGGATATCTCTAGGGGCAGAGTTAGAATAAGGCTTTGCTGTCCTATATACATAAATAGATACAGGCCACTGGGTATTGTTTATGAATAACACGATAACTCTGGTGCATGTCCAATGTTGCCTCCTCTGATAAGCAGTACATGTAACATATTCCCATGGGGTAAGATAAGATCAGTTTAAATTATAGGGATCTCTTGAAAGATATATTTTTTTTCTTTTCCAGCATCTGTCTTTTCATGCTGGAGGTTCTGAAGGATACAATTTGCCATGACAGATTCACCACAGGCAACACACAGTTTAAGAGCACTAAACAGGTATCGGGAGAGAAATCAGTTGGCAAGTGTAAGAAATATGAACGTGATGACTGCCAAACATGACTCAAAAGGTAGTTATTAAGAGAAATATTGTTTTTTAAAGTATATTGTAGTAGGAACAAGAACAATATTGTCGAATGTTGCAGGAGTATTCGACCACAGCAAAAGCGCCCAGTGTGAAAACCACCTAAGGTTATTTATGCTGAGGTTTAGGTCGTTTTCATACTTCCGGATCAGTATGTTTGGTGAAGTATGAGGAAAGAAAAACCTGTTTTGAGCCCAGGCGCAGTCCAGAGAACCGATCCATGGTCCTCTTCAAAATGCTTCTTTCAACTGACTCGTGGTGTGGTCTGCGTCAGGTGTGGAAGCGATCCACTATCATTGCTACGTCCCGAGCAACGTGAGTGGTTCATGATTTGTCCTGTTTCAAGTTTTGCGATGGTGGCGAATGGATCATAATGGTCAGCAGAAAAGCAGAAATGACTGGGATATAAAAGCAGTTAATCATAGGACTGGAGTACTGTAATCAGCTCACCTTTGTGGTGCGAGTGCTTGTACTGAGAGCATCACTAAAAGAAGCGTGCTTCATGTCGGCCTGCATGGCTAAAAATCTTATATGAGAACAGCTCCTTGTTTGTAGGTATTCCTGTGCAATGACATGTCATGCATCCAAAAAGTGCTGTTCTTCACTGCGTGAGTGCCAACTGAAAATGATAAAACATAAAGCATCAATTTAGTGCCTACTAAAGTGCCTACCATTTTGCAAACCTGTGTACACAAAAGTCCATCCATTTTCCATACCGTTTATGCTACACAGAGTCATGGGTGGAGCCTGGAGCCAATCCAAGGAAACTCGGGGCTCAAGGCGGGAGACAACCTGGAAGGGGGCCAACCCGTCCACAATCACACACACACTCACACACCCACTCAGGACAGTTTGGAAATTCCAATCAGCCTACAGCGTATGTCTTTGGACTGGAGGAAGAAACTGAAGCACGGTAGAACATGCAAACTTCGTGCACACAGGGCGGAGGTGGGATTCGAACCCCCAACTCCGGAGGTGCAAGACAAACATGATATTGCGCAATTGTACCATGTTTTTTGTGATTATGAGCCCCTCCCCCAAACGAGCCCAGAATCGGTTCTGGGTGTGGACTCAAGTATTTGGACTAAGTGTGAAAATGTCCTTACTCTGTGTGCTAGTAAAGTTTGGGTCCCCTTTGATTGAGGTGTTTCCCATTTGTCCATAGCCTGTCTTGGTCTAAAACTGATATCCCATCTCTCCTGTTTCAATCATTAAGATTCCAGCGCTAGTTCCAGTATCACTAGTTTAGCCTGTTTAGTTACTGTGATCTTACATTTTGTTAGAAACTGAAAGGAGGCTTTTCTAGCCTGAATAAAAATAAAACTGAATAAAAAAATGTCTCCTCTGCGATAGTGGCAGTGTATCTGTTCAGATGTGGATGTGGAAATGACAGCCATTATAAACTGAGATGTGCTGCAGAACCTTTATAGGAATGGCAATTTCATCAATATTGCTTCTTATGCTGGGAAACCATAACATCTCTTGGCATTATGTTTTTTGGTATATGTAATGTTGCGATGAATTCTTGACGTCTGCTATTTGCCCCTCTTGGAGTAAAAAGACTGAAATTACAATCATTACACTTGTGGGTGTGTGGCATTTAACCTTAAACATGAAGCAGAACTGAGGGTCTGCACTACTTTCTCAGAGAATCTCTGTTTCTCAGACACCCATTCTGTATGTCCATTTGCCTGTTTGTCTCTGTCTTGTTCTCGCTTTCTCTTTCTCCCTCCCCTCTCTCTGGATGGTAAATACCCTGTTCCCTCTGCATGCGAACTGCAATGGTGATAGATTGCTCCATGAGCTCTTTGTGGTCAAAGCAAATGGGGGCGTAAACACTAACACCAAACAGCTGAATATTAATTGCTGTCTTTTTCCTAACTATGAATCATTTATATGGCAATCCCCAATGGAGCCCATAGACTAGTTTGTACAGACATGTTGTGTGCACTTATACAACAGTGGTACATGAGAAGCACTTCATATGAAAATCACATATCTCCAACATTACCAGTGCTCCAGTTTGATCCAGCTGAAGCATTCGTTATTAGTGCAGAATCACAATTATAAAGACTGAACCTAAACTGCAGCAGAGCATTTAATTGCTGCAGTGTGATGCTGGGTGAGATATGGGTTTATAGAGCTGCCACATAATTTGCTTTTCGTTCCTGGAAATGCAGAGTTTAAGACTGTGACTGCAAAAATGGCTATATTATTCACATTCAGGGTATAGCGTATTTCCTGTCTGTGTTATGCTAGTTTATCAGGAGAATGTGCCACATCATGTTAACAGATCTAAGAACTAAACTCATGAATGAATGAATGAATGAATGAATAAACATATGTCAGTTAGTTACAGGGTTCGGGAGGGTTACTTTAAAAATATATTCCATTACAGTTACAAATTACTGCATAAAAAAATGTAATCAGTAATGTAATCCAAGTATCCTAATATGAAAGTAATGTAATCTGATTACTTTTGGATTACTTCAAGGTCACATGTGTAAATAAAGTCAAGAGAACAGCAATATGATCTGAAATACTTTTATTTAGAGCTTAAAAACATGTTCAATGTTTGGATTTGTTGTAAGAAAATAAATAAGTAAGTAAGTAAATAAATAAATAAATAAAAGATCACTGTCCCTGATGCGGGTAACATTACATCACAAAAGACACGGTGACCATATTCTGTTTTCCAAAAAGAGGACATCTTTTTTTTCTTCTTGTCTTAATACCGTTCAAAACAGTGTTACTATGAATGCAGATTTTAATACACTGACAGAGACACTATTAGCACCACATAAATATATATAAATTCCTACATTCCTACATTTTGAATGTCCACGGAATAAAATAAAATAGCTTATTAGATGCCACGAGTGTACCTTATGCCATCATTGACACATCTGAATGGCCATGTAATACGAAGCAATGTGATAATATGAAATAAAAAATGACATTATACGGTCATGGGAATGGTTTCGTCTCAGGACAGCTGTCATTTGCTGCTATTGTCAAGTAACTGTTTGATGCCGTACACAACAGCGCTTCACCTTCTCACGTCCGCTGAGAGTAGGCTAATGGTTGAGAGGCAGGAATTTGGCCAATAGTTGCTGCAAGCCTTTTATAATCTTCCAATTGGTGTGCGAGAAGGCGGGAATTACAGAGAGGGGTTAAAGCAATGCAAACATGTGCACACATGATGCAGTATTCAACCATAAACACATCATAATGAAACTAAAGCCATTTTCTCAAATGTAGAAATCCTGGCCGGACGCTTTTTTAAGGTCTGAAAAAGAGGATGTACGGGCACCTTAATAAAAATGTCTACCAATTTAACCGTGCGCAAAATTTATTTGGGCATAGGAAATTGCTCAAGTGAGTCACGACTAGCAAGAGAGAACTATATTCAAGCAGCTGTCTATATTGTGTTATAATGGTATTCTGATAGTATTCCCTTTTTAAAAAAAATGTACCTGTAGTCTGATTACTTTGTTTTTTGACGTAACTGTAACGGATTACAGTTACCAGTTATTTGTATCCTGATTACGTAACACCGTTACATGTATTCCGTTACTCCCCAAGCCTGGTTAGTTAGCTTTGTTTGGAAATGGTCTTTAATGTTAGCTAAGTATTTTTGATTGGGGATGAACATTTACACTACAGCTAGCTGACTAGTTAATACTGTAGTGGAACATTGGGGATCTACTACATTAAGATACTGTTTCATCACAAATAAGGCAAATAACAGTCTGTTTAGGAGTTTTTTTTGTGATTGTTGTAGCCTAAAAATGTGTGATTTTGTTGTGGATTTTTTTTTATTTTTTTAATTTGTGAGGCAGCTTGCGGAGTCGTTTGTGCCTTTTTTTGTGGAAAACTACTTGGATTTGCAAAATTGCAATTGCACAATATTGTTTTGCAGGGTCTTTAGCAGTGCAGAGGGCTTTGGCTGAATGCGGGTTGTGATTGTCACATGACAAATCTTGGCTAAAATCTGCGGTAATTTTGAAAAATTGCATCGATTGATTTTACATTAATTTTTGCAGTCGCAAAATTCTGGAAGACTGATATAGGGTTATTTTTCCCAGTCACAAAACTACTACCAACATACTCAAAACTGCTACATTGAATAATGAAAACAGTTTCAAATGAATATATCATAGTGTGGTCACTGTACAATCTATAGCTTTGATTAATAAAAGAGAAGTTACTAAGGCTACGTCCACAGTAATCCGGATAAATTTGAAAATGCATCTATTTCTGTACATTTTGGCCTTCTATCTACACTGAGACGGCTTTTCGAAAACGCTCTCCCAAGTGGATAAATTTGAAAACGCCATTTTTTCATAGTAGAGTGGCCTGACAAAACGGAGATATTCACAATTTATGACATCTTTTTAGTGACGCAGTCATGTGACCCATTCAACTCAAAACAAACAAGATCATGGACGATGCCGTACTGCAGTTATTGTGCCTGCTATCCAGTTTGATAGCATTGTTAAAGATTAATGTCACTTTATACAACCTTCAGATTGCATTTTTCTAAGGTGCCTTTAAAATTGTGTGATTTTCGTACTGCACCTTTTAACTGCAACCATAATAAACATACACTAATGGGCCTAGCTGAGTTTGTTGAGCTGCTTACTGAATCGTGATATAGATATGTTGATGTACTATATGAAATCTGTGATTGTGTAAATTAGGGCCAAATAAAAGGCATTTAGTGATGACATATTTTCAATATATATGTGGAGGTTTGGGAAAACCCCAATGGATATCAGAAACTTGGGATTTTGACCAAAATTTCTGCCAATAATAATCTCTGACATCTCTTAACATGAATGTATTTGACTAAAACAGTGTGTAAATATTTTTAATGGTTAGACATGGGGTGGTGAGACAGAGTCTAATGTGGATGACGCTGATAATCAAAGTGAGAACTCATTTTCCGTTGTAAACTTATAATTCTTTTAAACTTGGCAGTAATGTTTTTAATTTTTTATTTTTCATAAGTTACAAATATAGAGGTAGATGAGACGTCTTTCAGTGGAGTTGGGATGAAATCTTTAAATGCGATTTTCTCCCTTTTTACTTTTGGGATTAACCGGAATTGAAAATATAGCTTTACTTAGTCATTGAGATACATGCGAAAGGACAAACATATTTTAATTCAGGAAAGTCTGTAGTTTTCACAACTATGTATAATAGAAAATGTTCGAATTTCACCATGTGAAGGGTTTTCACATACCGTCTGTAGGATAGTTGTAGGATATAAGGACCATCCATTAAATTCACTCAGCTCCACCCTGGTACTGAATTGCTTGTTGTTTCAAGCAATTCAGCCTCTCCCTCCTGTAAGCTGTGTTGTACCTGTCCATGAACTCTTGCGCTCCAAAATGACACACAGCATTACAGAGATCCAACACTTAAATTGGACTCTCTGTCCAAATATGCTCATGTGTGTCTATCCTTTAGATGCCGCTTAAGTGAGGTGTCAATAGCATTTAAAGATAACAAAAGAGTGCTGGCTCATGTGAAGGCTCACTAGCTCTCTGCCATTGACTTCTTTTGCACAGAGGAGTGCTTTATTGTAGAAGATGCTTCATGGACCATTTGTTGCACTGTTTCTTTTTTCTCCTGCGATCCTCCCACTCTTCAGTGCCGTTCTCTATCTAACCTTCAGGTTGTTGGTGTAATTAGTATTCGGGGCCCGAGCTGTGGCCTGTAGAGGTGAGGCGGATGCCCTTCGCCCCTCATTAACGAGGTCGCTCTGAGGAGTGGACGTCTGTGACACGGTGTGTGAGGCGGTTGGGGTGGGGGGTTTGCAAAATGTAATCACATGTCAGATGGGCCTATGGGGGTGCAGAGCCTGTAACTCTGCCACTATCATACACCTCTTTCATTGTTATTCCCCTAAGTACCCAGGCTTTGGGGATTGCAGATGAGAGAGGGCTGGGGGCTTGTCTCAGTGGAGCTGTTTATGATATGTTCTGCTCATGTTGCTGCTTAAGGCTCAGTGGTGTGGCAGTCATGCGAATGAGGAGCATGGTTAGTAGTTTTCCACATTCTGTAGGGTTATAACCTGGAACTGATATAAGCTTAATGGAATTATATGTAATGAATCTATAACAAAATAGCCCTTGATGTTGAAGTGGGTATTGAGAGATCCACAGCTTAGATAGGAGAAGTTGTTTACAGGACAACCATAGCTCATACAATCCACAAAGATGGGCTTACAAAAGAGTAGTGAGCCATATAAAATCCTGTTTGGAGTTTTCCAAAAGGCATGTTGGAAACATGTTGAAAAAAGTTCTCTGGTCTAATGAGACTAAAATGGAGCTATTTTGTCCTTGTCACATATCACTATGTTTGCTGGAAACCTAACACTGCTCATCACCCTGAGGAGACCATCCCCACAGTGAAGCACAGTGGTGGTAGCATCATATTGAGGGTTACCTTGGTCACTTGGTTGCTTCTTTGACTAATGTTTTCCTTACCTGTCCTCTGACATGGCCTCCTATAGGCAAAGTTGTGTTATATCATTTATATTATTTTATACTATATTTATTGATGCTTTGTTGGATGTTCAAGGGTAGGGATACTTTTTGTTTATGAGCAAACCCTGAATACCTGTGCTGTGTATTAAAACAAACTGGTGAAGCAGTAATGTGCTATGATTGAAGATTAACCAGCGTTAGTTTGACAAGAATTAAGTCATTGCCCTAGTTTAGCAAAACAACCCAAGAAAACCTGGATCCTCACAGAACACTGGTATAGTTTTGTACATCAATATTGAAAAGATTAACGAATATTGTGATAAAGATTAACACGCAACATATTGTGCAGCTCTGTTTCCACTGTGAATCCAAACTTGGCTGCTCTGTAATGTGAATCACTTTGTTTTAGGCAACTTAGGAAGCAGACCAGATAAGTTAATAATAGTTCAGCAGCACTAATAGGTCTGAAGCTTGTTTTTGCAAACTTCCCATCACTGTACGATAATCGTAGAAATTTCCTGTCAACTGTAAATAATATCATTTGCTCACTTGGTCACACATTGACACAGTATGAGCATTCCTGTTTCACATTTTTTCCCTCCACACAGTATGAGCATTTACACTGAAATATCTGCCAAATTGAGCAGGCAACGCTCTGACCCACTATGAAAATGAATGAATATTTTCATTTGTGTGGGGAAAAAGTATGAAATTTACACTAATATGAAATGGCTTAGCGGGTTTGCTTTGCGCAAATGTTAGTGTTTTAGTATAATATTTGGGATGGCAAAGTGTGTATTTTGGCAGCGAGTGAAGTATATGCGGTCTGCAGGCTAAGTGATTGTTATGGTTCACGAGCTTTTGAAGAGAGAGAGAGAGAGAGGGGAGACAGAGAGGGAGAGGGAGTGGGAGAGAGGGAGACAGAGGGAGAGGGAGATAGGGAGACAGAGGGAGAGGGAGAGAGGGAGACAGAGGGAGAGGGAGAGAGGGAGACAGAGGGAGATAGGGAGACAGAGGGAGAGGGAGATAGGGAGACAGAGGGAGAGGGAGACAGAGGGAGAGGGAGACAGGGAGAGAGAGAGAGAGAGAGAGAGAAAGCGAGAGATTCAGAACGGTGCAAAAAAAAAAAAATCTATTACATTTTTTCCCTCTAAATGGAGCTTGATTAAAGTGTTAAGTAGAGAAGTGTCCCAAAAGGTACCCTTCTTGTCACTGTGGAAACAGCAGCGTGGCTCACACCGTGGGCAATGTGCCGTGCCCTCATTTCATCTGATTTGCATGCTAGAGAGAATTAGGTAATTGGCATTTATGCAGAACAAAAGAGGAGCTGCTCTCTTGGATAAAGGAGAAAGAGCTTTTAAAGTAGAACGCAATGCATGCAGCAGGAGAGCCTCTTTTTATGCACCACCATTGTATGCATTCATTTTATGTATGGAAACTGTTGCACCTTCAGTAGCTGGGATTGAGGGGAAGCAGGAGTCTGAGAAAGCACTGCATTTGGCATTGTAACAAATTCCACTTCAAACCACATCATCCACACAACGGTCGGTTGCATGTGCATGAAAGCTTTGTTGTGTTGCTATTAGAAGTACAGTACGGGGTAGTGAGACTTGAGAAATCAGCGAGAACCTCCAAATCATTCTTCCAATTATTGCACCCATGCCATTTAAGCCCTGGTTATGGCATTCCATTCTCTTGCTGCAATTATATAGTGCGGTAATTCAGGAGCGGCAGAGAAGCTTCTTACTAATGGCTCCTATTAGACCCGGAGAGACAGGAAGAAAGGATGAGAGAAGAAGCGACGGCTGTTCTACCTGCACTTGAAATGGGTTTGAACAGGCCGTATCTGGGTAAGGCAGAGCCACTTGCTTGTTTACTGTGTAAACCGATTGGAGCTCCGGCATGTCATGTGTGCAGTTTTTATTAATTAGAGCAGCCATCCTGTTTGAGTTCAAATCGTTCTCAAAGTCATTTTGTTGCTCACACTCCCCACCCCCCCTCTCTATCCCCAAGCTGATATCACAGTGGAACAGATGTTAAATTAGAGGCGCATTTAGACTTTTCTGCTGAAGAGGGGAGTAGAAGTAGAATGGATGTGTACACACCAAATCAAGAAGAATCAAAACATGCTGAAACGGTTATAACAGGCTGAATGTTTGTAATGCTGTTTAAACCTGTGCTGATCACCTTCAAAATTCCTTGAATGTTGTGATTGATGTCACCTGAAATCATATTAGAGGAAACGTCAGAGACAAACAAACCAAATGCAATCAGTATTCCAGGACTAGCCCTCCTAACATTGATGCAAGTCAGCACTACGACCTTGTTATTACAAGAGCAAAGAAAGGTCCTAGTGCTTGCACTGTTTAGGCACAATCGCTCGGCACGATACACACCACTCGCGTTTGTGTTTATGTGTTTGGGAGGATGTACACACGCTCCTGGCATCAACTCTGGGATGGAGGAAGGATCAAGGTGTATTGGTTCATACCACAACCTAACAGAGTGGCTCTATCTCGGCTTTGAGGTGGGAGAGCTGCCCCTACGTACTTTAGTGTGTAAGCAGAGCTGGATTAACATGGAGTGTTTTTCAGAAGTGTGGAGATGTTTGGAGGGAAATAAAGCAGCACTGTGCTCAGAAAAACAGATGCACTCCTGCCCAGCCCACCTTGCAGCAGTGCAGAGGCAGGTCATACATGGATGAGCAGTGTGTGTGTGTGTATGTGTGTGTGTATGCCTGTTAGAGAACATGTGCTTAAGGCTGTGCTACCATTCTGCATTGATGTACAGCCCCCACTAAGTGATCTATGTTAAGACCCAGTCAAGCTGTACAGCATTTCCACAGTCGTAAACAGAGTACAGTTTACAATGCCGAGGTAGATTTGCTGCATAATGAGTGAAGGGAAGCAGGAGAGAAGCAAAACGTTACAAAGATATCAATTATGTGATTGTTTATGGTCTTTTTTTAAATTTTAGTTTGTATTTTTAGTTCTCTAAGGTTCAGCTCTTTAGTTCAACATCACATCACGCAATAAAACATCACATCATGACTGTCCAGATATACAGTATAATCTAGATCTTTTCCATAGCTATGGGAAGCAGCTGAGAATGGGATGGGCAGAGAAGCTCATACATACACACTGAGAATGGTAGCATTTGTGGCATATCTGTGGCCCTTTCAGCTACAGCATCTGCGCAGCATGCTGCCTGACAGCAGAGCCGGCTCTCTCCCAAAGGCAGAGTCACTCATAAGAGCCATCGTCCTAATTGCAAGTTAATCCCTCGCTCCAGGTTCATTTATCCTCTCGCTGCCTAGTAACAATGAGGAAAAACGTTGTTTTGGATGCCCGCCTCTGGAACCATGTTGCGCTGGGAACCCCCTGGAACAACATATGGCCATTTTCAAGTTCTGTCAACTGAAATCTGGGAAATGGATTTTATCTAAAATATGTTCTTAGTTTATAAATGTCCATATACGGTCTTTATACTGTATCTTTTAATACATTTGAACATTTATAAACACATTTACACATACCAACATGGATAGCTAGCTTTTTAGTTTATATTATCAAACTTCTACTTCACAGGGATTCAAACTTCGTCTCATATATATATATATATATATATATATATATATATATATATATATATATGTGTGTGTGTGTGTGTGTGTGTGTGTGTGTGTGTGTGTGTGTGTATATATATATATACATACATATATATATATATATGTGTGTGTGTGTGTGTGTGTGTGTGTGTGTGTGTATATATATATATATATATATATATATATATATATATATATATGTATATATATATATAGCCTAAATGTGTACCTCTAATCAAGCTTGATTAATCTCTTTATTAGAACATCGGTTAAATCTACTATCCGTTTATTATTAAATTAATTTCAAAGATTGTATATTTTTTCTTTCAATCTTTGGCATGAAAGTCAGAAAGCAGAATTGAGAAATAAATCATCTGATGTTTAAAAAAATGCTCAGATACACAATCCACATAAAGTCCTAGAAACTTAAAGGGATACTCAAGTGGTTTAAAATCAAATCTCTATCCATGGCATCTGTCGTGTTTATGTGATTACCACTAACCAGAATTGCTAACATTTTATACTTGCGTTTATACTTATTCTGTGATGTAGCTTTAGTTGTGACTGTGCAATCAGATCCTCACAAAACTGTTGGAAATGTACCGTATAACATAATGCACAACATCTTTTCTGGAGGAACGCTCAGTACACTTGGACGAAAGCGCTATCTGCCCTCTTCTTCATACACAAACTTATAAATACCCATCCAGGAAGCACAGGTTTTGAATTCTGGTCATGGATGGCTATGGGATTGCTGGGAATCAAACTCACAATCTCCTGATGATAGGGGGACCGCATCTTTTGTTGCACCACCCAAGGGTCTAAGTTAAATCGTTCAATTTATTTTTGTTTCTAAGTACAGGGAATTGTTTACAATGTTGTTTGTGATCATTTTTTACACCACAGATACAATGAATAGAGATTATTATAAAAAATACTGAATTTACATAGAACTATAGATGATGAAGCTAACTTTGCCATCTCCTCTCCTTAGATAAGTACCACAGCAGAGGTAAGCTTTAGAGATTAGATGTGTCCAGAACCTCCTACCATCTATACTGAAGTGTTTTTGTTCCTCATCCTTTAATCTTACATTATTAGTCACTGGTGCAATCCAAAGGGTTCAAAACCTCTGAGTAATTTTTTCCTTCCCTTTTGACACCTTCTAGCCCATGCATTATGTCTCATATGCACTTGGTTAATACTGGTGCATCAGCAGGGATTATATGGAAGTGGCAGAGGAGATCAATCTATTTAATCAATCAATTAAAGCCAGTGTAGTTAACCTGGCACTTTCATTCTCACTGAAATCTTGCTAACGGCAGCTTGACAATTATAATGGAAAAACCTGCAGTCCTTCAGACCAGCAGTGTTTGTCATAGACCATGATTCTGTACTCTTTTATTGTGTACACTTTTCCAAGGTAAATTTGAAAGGAGCTAAATCAGTGCCTTTTATGCTACTCTCCCACCATGAGTATAAAAGGGAATTATAATAAAAACAACTTCTACCATTATTCACTAGCATTTGAGAATGGATAAATATAGCATTGTCCATCGTCTTTATAAATAGTTAAACAGTGAGTTAGGCAGTGGCATTAAGAGATGAGAAACACTGAGAGCAGGCAAACACTGCCCCTGCATCAGAAGCCCTGCTAGCACAGCAGACCTGAGCACTCAGAACAAGCCCAGAGCTGTGGTTGCTCGTGTGTTGGACAGCACGTCTTGTCCTGGGGTGAGGATTTGAATAGCGTCTTAAGATTTTTACTATGGGTAGAGACAGGAAGTTTGGAAGGGCATTTTTTTAGCTTGTGAGGACTGAAAGAAGCTCCAGATTACTGTTTGGCAGCCAAAGTGTGCTTGAGTAATGATTGTGGATTATTTATGAAGATGCTACATCAATAAATAAAAAAAGCTTTCTTATCTCCTTATGCAAGAGGAGTGCTACAAAAGCTTCACCCCTTCGCCCTACTCCTGGCTTTGCCAGTGCTGCTCTAGTATCCACAGCATGCCTACAGCTTGTTACATTGCTAGCGTTGAACCTGATCTCTCTTAACCAAAGATCTACATAAGATAGACGACAATCTTTTTTTAAAAAAGGTTCCATTTGTAACGCCAAAGTGTGCTTTGGTTTGTTCTTCTGGGAAAAACCTTAAAGAATCTATGTCCAGTTACAGAATCCAATGACAGAGGGTTCGAAATAAAATCCCTTTAGGAAGAACCTGATACAAAGGATCGATGAGCAACCATTATTATGACAAGACTTACTTTGTGTAAAACACATGAACTGTTGATATTTAGTACAAAATCCTTAACAATATAACCCTTAGATCTCCCTCTGCGGAACCTTAAACGTTCCATGTAGAACCATACAACATTGCTATGAAAAGAACACTTGAGCCACACTCAAGAGGTAACCAAGGCCCATCCACATGTATATGCATACATGTTATGACTCTGCCACTACATTTTTTATATGAAATGATCATTATAACCAACAGAGAAACTGAATAGATTTTGGAATTGCTCCAGACAGGGCCAAGGTCACAGCAAGGTCAAATGTCTGAAGCAGTTTTTCCACAATAGCTTCCTTCCTGTGTGAAGTATATTATGATTGTATTTGAGGCATACACATCAGTAACAAGAAGAACTAGACTTGTTGCTCTTGAAATGCAGGAAAACATGGTCAAAATGACAAACAGAAGGATTTCTATGTGTTGACTGACGATGTTACATACGAATGCAAAGTCAACAAGTCACAATCTCAGTTCACAGTGCGGTTTGTAGCGCCAGAGCTCAGGATTCAGGAGCAATACAGTGTGTATCACTTTCTGGCACCTCCAAATGAGGGGGTAATCATAAAACAAGTCGAAATTAAATTGCAAACACTTTATCATATAAGAAATGTCCAGGGTTGCCAGGTCCCTGCCCAGCTATTTCTCAAAAATTACACAAAAAGACCTAAAACTAAACTCAAAAAGTTTGGACATTGAAGCACAGTCTTCTCCTTTATTTCAGTCTTTGCATGGAAAACAATTATGCATTTTGATCATCACCTGTTATAGCCATTATCCACTCCATGATCTCCTTTTCAGTCTCCCGATCTTTGCAAAAACAGAAATGGTTTTATAGATACACCATCTACACTTATTCGTGACAGTTGTTTTCCACAGCCTATGTTTTCAGCAATTAATTAGATTTAAATGGGATTATTTGCTTTAAACCAAGGTCTTAGTGGCTACAGGCTATTTTGAAACTAGCCCACCTCTAAAACTAGAACAGGTTGGTATAAAATACACAGTCCTAAAATACACAGCCATAAAATTTGTCCACATAATGGAGGGTATTTTTCAAAAAGCTTCATTTTCAGTGACCCAAAATGTAATTTTAATGTGGACAGGATACCAAAACACAAAGTAAACAAAATTACATTTCCAAAAGTATCCATATACATGTAGACAGGGCCTAACAGTCTGTAATGTAAACAGTATAGATTTTATTAGGGAAAACCTGATTACCTGCACGGATTCGATTACAAACTTATCTTGGTCTTCTGAACGTGACACAGGAATTCAGCAGACTGTGGAAGCACGGCAGAAATCAGAGCCGTGGAACGTGAAATGTGGCGTCTTCAAGAGAGCAAAAGAGGTATAAAATGCTGCCCTCCTCTAGATGGCACTCTAGATAGTCATCTGTGCCAAGAGCAACGTGAGAGGAAAAAAGTGAAATAATGAACGTCATATTGCTGAGTTGTGTGGCCTGGGCTCATTTCCCATAGTGCAGTTGTGTGTGAGTCTTGAGTGTGTTGAGTAATGTATGTGGGCAGCTGCAGTGTGGGACAGTGGACTGCTCTGTGTGCTGACTGGAGCAGACCTGATCGCCACTCCGTTCCCCTCTCAGCACACGGCTTCCGCCGGCCAGCTGGGCCCTAATTACCCACAGGCAGTCTCACACATACACACACACAAACATACAAACACATTTTATGTGCAGTGCACACTTTTATTGGGAGACAATATTGTTTTCCTTACTGCCAATTCTATTGTGTATGCGTGAGTGTGTACGTGTGTGTGTGTGATTTTATATTTGCTCTACCCTCCAAGCTTTTTTGTTTGATGGACATTTTGTGAGATGGAAAGAGCAAAAAGAAAAAAAAAATTCCAGCTGCAGGGAAAAGAAAGTGTCATGGACTCAGAACTCATCGTGTTTGGATCTGTCTGCTTAGTGACCTTTCAAGCGCAGTGTTAATACTGGAGCCTGGTGAGGACAGTGAAGCTCATTAATACGCTGCATTAGTCTAAGAAGCATACAGAGCCTCGGCCTGAAGCTCGATGTAGCTTCAGGCTATTCGCTGCGCATTTGTCTAGACATCTTGCTCAGACAAACACATTCAATCCTTAGCGTACCGTAGAGCACGTCAAATGTGTGCGGTCAGTTTAATGCATTTTAAACTGTCAGAGCACGGGCCTGTGAGATGGATGCTGATGCATTTGCCTGTTCTTACTCCAGAGCAGATTAGGTAGGCTGCAGATCACCACACGTTTGCCTGTTGGAGATAATTTCAGCATTAGTTTAGGCATTTCACAACAGCAAGCTCCACTGGAGGAGAGTAGTCGGCTCCAAAAACGATGGCCTGCGCTGATAAATTCTTGGGCTCGATCCTCGTTGACTATTTCAGAGAAGACCATTGAAGTCTGATATCCATTTTAGCTCTTAAATGGCAACAGGGGAGGATACTGCTCAGAAATAGCCAGGACTGTTGTAAAGGATGAAAAGCGAGCAGAAAAATGTAGTCACTTTAAAAAATGTATACGGCTTCCAGCGTAATGGTGTAAGTAATTTGTTAAGTGCTTATAACTCCCCTGCTAAAGTTTCCAAGATTTCGCCTCGAGCAAGCACTTAATTAGCATATTAATTTTTCAGAATAGCTTTGAGGAGCAGGTTCTCATTTTTTCCTCATTCGTTTCTCTCTCTCTTTCTTTTTTTTTTTTTTGTTCCTCAACCTTAATGTGGAAATATTTTTCCTTTCTGCAGACTGTTTATCAAGGCTGAGTGCTCATTGAGATGCAGTGTGTGTCCACTGGATGGAAAGCAGGAGGTGTATCAGCCTAGCCATCTCCTGGGCCCTATAAGGAACTATGATCAGCTGTCATCCATCTTCATAACTGTACAATAATCTATCGACTCTTGGTTGAAGTGTACAGTACATCAGATCATTAAGATAAAGCCATGGAGGAGGTATTGCTACAGTTTGTCAGGCGCAAATATTGGCATTAGGTGGTGGGATATCGAGAATACAAGTTACGTGAGCTTGTGTGAAAGCACACTTTCAATTTGTTATTGTAGTGGGCAGACGTGCGAGCTATAGATAAAACCTGCAAGTCATTTTAGAGCTGTGTTACTAGTTTAGAGCTATAAGAGACATCCTCATTTCACGGCGAATGAGTGTATAGAGCATTAAATGCATTACAGGCTGCTTATAAGAAGCATCTTTTTTGTGAGAACAGGCTTTTCAAGATGGGCAGGTTTTTTTTTTCCACATAAAGCATGATGTCGTGAGTGGTTATAGCATATGTACAATAAACAATGGCTCTTTTTATACACAGTACACTAAAAGCAGATCCATGCATGACCTTTGGCCTTCATTCAGTGTTTTGTGTCTGTGTGTAATGATTATGTTGTTGTTGTGTGCCCTGGGGCCACGATATAGATCTGATTTACTTTTCAGGTCGACTGTCCCAGCTCCTGTCCATCACCCAAAACCAGGGAGCCATGGTTGCATTTGTTTTCGAAAGCCTTATTGCTTAATTCAGACTTTTTGCAGTCAGACATATTTGAATTTCGCTGTGACATGTGCATGTGCATCCACAAAATCAACAGGAAGTCAACAGCACAAACCTTCTTAAAACAGATGATCTGCTCTAGCGGTCGGTTGGAAAAAATAAAAACTCCAGATGCATAGCTTCTGCTGCTATTATTGGCACTCCTTTTCGAGAGAGGTGTGATTGTGAGAAAGGAGCCAGCAGTCAGTGTGTGATGTAATTAAAAAAAAAAAGCTGACCGTACTCATTATATACAAATGGCTGTTTATCTAAACCAGGATCCCATACGAAATGTGTCTTAGGTCTGATTTTTAGACTCTGAGTGATCTGATTTGGTAATTGCACATTTGTTTGCATATTCACATGGGTTGTTCTAGTAACTTTGCAGGTATACAAATACTGTGTAATGCAGGACAGGCATAAGTCAGCTAGTTAGATAGTTGATGTGACAATGTCAGGCCACAGTTTTGACAGTGTTTGGTGCAAACCCAGATACACTCCTTAATGTCTTATCTGCATTCATGCTGGTTTTCATTCAAAAATTCTCTAATTTCATTAATGCATTTCTGTTCAAGAAGTGTTCCACACTGAATGCCAAAAAATGAAATATTAAGAAGAATAAGTCTACACCACGCTCGCTCGACTTCAACGTCACCAATCATCAAGCTTCTGAAAACTTTTCCAAACTTGATTTTAAAACATTTTCCATAATACAGATCTACTCTGTGGATGAATCTTCTTCCACATTTTTGGGGGGAATTGTGCAAGGCATACCTGAACCAGTTTATATGCAACGTTTTCTCCTGTTCGGCGTGATGACGATTAATGTCCCTGACAACGTATGTAGTCCCACTTAGCAACATGTTAGCAACTTTATTTCAGGCTTTTAACCAGGCTTTTTTCCATCGGGACGATGGAACCGGAAGGGCTAAAATGCTAGCTCGTTGCCGGGTTTCGGCATTACTATATGACGTCATCCCTGCGCCGCTCTATGGTGACTGGCTGTAAGATTAGGAAGCACTTGATTTGATATGCAATGGAGTTTTCTATGAGCGGAGGATGAATTTAAACATCAATATCGATAGTCGATTTAATAGTTGATCATGTTTATGTAATCGTGGGCAGTCGTAATCGAGATCAATATTCAATTAATTGTGCAGCGATAACACCCAAGTAGATTACTCTCCTATAGCAGCACGTTGTAGTGTTTTATTCCTCTTATGATTGCAGTTTTCTTTAAATTAAAGAATGACACACCAATGACACAATTTTTTTTTTGGCAGTTTATGTTAAGGAATGCTACAGAATGTCCTTCTAAAGATGCTAAATATACACCGATCAGCTATAACATTAAAATCACCTGCCTAATATTGTGTAGGTCTCCCTTGTGCCACCAAAACAGCTTTGACCCATGGAGGCATGGACTCCACAAGACCTGAAAGTGTGCTGTGGTATCTGGCACCAAGACGTTAGCAGCAGATCCTTTTAGTCCTGTAAGTTGTATGGTGGGGCCTCCATGGATCGGACTTGTTTGTCCAGCACATCTCACAGATGCTCGATCGGATTGAAATCTGGGGAATTTGGAGGCCGAGTCAACACCTTGATCTCTTTGTCATGTTCCTCAAACCATTCCTGAACAATTTTTAGATTGTGTCAGGGTGCATTATCCTGCTGAAAGAGGCCACTGCCAGTAGGAAATATCATTGCCATGAAGTGGTGTACTTGTTCTGCAACAATATATTGGTAGGTGGCACGTGACAAAGTAACATCCACATAAATGTCAGGACCCAAGGTTTCCCAGCAGAACATTGCCCAGAGCCTTACCTTCCCTCCACCAGCTTGCCTTCTTGGGCACACACGACCTTGTGTCCAGTTCACCCGTTGTCCTTCTTTGGACTACTTTTGGTAGGCACTAACCAATCTATACTGGCTACACCCCACAGTACTTGCCATTTTGGAGATGCTCTGACCCAGTTGTCTAGCCGTTACGATTTGGCTCTTGTCAAAGTCACTCAGATCCTTACGGTTGCCCATTTTTCCAGCTTCCAACACATCAACTTGAAGAACTGACTGTTCACTTAGTTCCTAATGTACTATAACCCTTTACAGGTGCCACTGTAAGGAGATAATCATTGTTATTCACTGCACCTGTTATGGCTGATCGGTGTATATTTCCTTGCAAAAAAAACTCAACATATCAGCAACACATGTTTTTTCACATTCATTTATATGAGCATCTGCCATACAAGTACCTGTGTGAGTTATTACTAGAGAAATTTGTACTGTTATCATTAGTGTTAGAGGGAACAGTTTAATATAAACCTTGCAGCCGAAACTGAGATGTTAACTAACCAACACCTTCTGACAAATTGGAATGGAGAATTCAACAGCGCTATGGTATAACATATCACCTTATTAGTGCCATTATGAGCAGTTGAAGAGTTTCAGTTTTTTTTATACATTCATCTGTAATCCACTTTAGTCATGTGTTAGAATAACTCCACCGATGAGGTTTTTAAAAGGCTAACATTTACATCCTTAGCCAGAATGAATGGAGATAATTGGACACCTGTCTGACACTTGAGTTTTAACTGCCTGGGGCTGAGCTAAGTGGCTTCTAAAGAATCTTCCATTGAGGAAGCCAGAGACTCATTTACGTGTACAAGGGGGCCGAGAAAAGGTCCTTTTAACCTGTTCCCTGGCAGCCTGCAGCTCCTGTGCTTGTGGCTATACTCGCTATAAGCTAGCTCCAGCCCTGTTTGGCCTGTCACCTATCATTCGCGCTAAGCTACTTTTCTTTAATCACATACCCAGTGTAATGGTATTGCGGTTATAAATTAGCATTCTATAAATACTCGGCATGATGAGGATCGGACCTGTTCCGTTTGCTTGTTTTTACCCTTACACACGACCCCCCATTTCTTGCATTTGATTATATCGTTATTATTTTACGATGAGGTAACCGCAAACCTGCAGCTAATGAATAAGCTCCTGTTTGCGCACCTTAGAGACGGGTATAGATAAGACGCAATTACAGTGGATCAAATAAAGCTGCGTACTTGGAGGAATGGAATAGATAGAAGACTGATATAGAGAGGAGGCAGGAGGGAAGGGCAGCAACGTAGCATGCAAATCCAGCGGTTTAGCCATTGTTCCTAATCAGTTAATCTGAGCTCTCGGTTAGACCGCCACCTCGCCTGTCAATCAGGGTTAGCTGCAGCCGAGGAGGCGCCGGCCTGCTTGGCCTAACACATTCGAATGTCAGCATTAAAATTCCCCATTTCGTAAATGTGTACAAATTGGAGCTCGGAGGGCGAAATTTAGACAGTGGTGAAATAGAAAGTGGCAAGTGAAGTCGATGCTGTCAGTCAAACAAGTGACATAGGGACAAAACAAAATACAGTCTGAATTCTCAGCGTGGTAGTCACGGTTCCTGACTGCAGGCTTTTCTAAGCTCGGTCACCCGTAGTGTGTGATTCAAGCGAAGGTACAAGAAGCCGGCAATCAGCAGTTGAATGTGTGATTTGAGATGATGAAGAGGCCTTGGAGGGAGATGGGGGGGTGTGAGGGAGGAGGATGGAGTGGAGGCTCATTATCTCACTCTAATCAGGGGACATCAAGCCAGGAAAATGGCGGATAGAGAGGACTCTGATTAAAAAAAAAGCCTCCACGTCAGATCACAAGAGCATCTCTTGTCTCAGGCTTATGGGCTTATTTTAGGGAAAGGACCAATGTTAGTCAACCGCAATCAGTACTGAGAGGCCGCAATGCAGTTAATCAGGAAGACAGAGTAAACATAAATATAACAGTGCATGCCTCTTTAGCGCTCGCTTAGCTGAAGAGAGAAGATGGAGAGGCAGCACTCTACATGACTCTCATAAGGTGTTTAGATGAGAACAGGACTTCTGTTCTTTGTTAAACTCTAAGTAACCTTCATTCTGTCATCTGTCAAACTGCTCTTTCCTTCCTTTCACTCTCTCTGTGTCTCATTCTGTCTGTCTCTCTCTCTCTCTCTGTGCTGGTGTATAACTTGATTTGGTGTGTCTTCATCCCAGCGATTGTCCTGTGCTCTGATAAGGATCCATGTTTTCAGGGCGGGTATGGCGGCAGCGCATCTAATGAAAGATCTTAATTAGATCTATTTGTGCCCAAAGGAGAGGAGATGCAATATTAAATTGTCACTCGTATCACATTCCTTCAATTTGGGCTGCAGGATACGTCTCGATTCATTTTATTGTGACTCAGATAAATAAACTTTGCTGTCACTTGTACCGTCTACCTCTCCACTTCTGTTACACGAAGCTGTAAAAGATCCTCTCTTGGCCAGGGGAATTCTCTGTGGAGCATGGTGCATGGTCCACTTGGGATTTGAAGAGCACAAATTTTATAGGCACAAACATTCTTCCTGTTGTAAAGAATAAAAACACAGTTAAAAAAAAAAAAAAAATATATATATATATATATATTCTTTTATTTTGTAGTTGGTGGATGTTTTCCTTGTTGTATGACTAAGGGTGTTTAGACCATTTGAATCGAACCTTGGTATGTTTCACCCTCGGTGTGGTTTATTTAAGCAGGTGAGAACACAGCGATCACATGGGACAAAATAACCGCTCCAAGACTGTCTGAGTGAGGTCATCTCGATCTGGTTCCAAGTGAACTCTAACACTGTTCTTTTGCAGTCAGAAAGCGATCCAGCTGCCGGAAGTGAACCAAATATGATATGTACTTTGGGTTGTTGGCAGCATTTTTTTGTATATGCGAGCTGCTAAACTGACAGAGAGATGTGGTGCTGCAGAAATACCATGTTTTCTAGATACAGTGCCCTCCACTAATATTGGCACCCTTGGTAAATATGAGCAAAGAAGGCTGTGAATTTTTTAAAAAAATTTTTATTGTTTAACCTTTTGATCTCTTGTTCAAAAGATTCACAAAAATACTCTGTGCTCATGAATATCCAACAATTGCAAACACAACACAGGTTTATAAAAAAAAATATATCTTTGTTAAATATAGGTGTGCAATAATTATTAATTCATTATTAATGATGAATATATATATGACTTGGAAAAGAATGAAATGAATTCATGAAAATTAAATGCATTTCATGAATTTAAGCATGTAAGAATTTATGGAAATGAATGAAATGAATAAGGAGACCACATCTCCCTCCATCTTTTGTCAGCTGCTGATCATGCAGTACTGTTGAGAAAATGCGCAGAGGTGAATGCTAATTACTTGCCTGTACTACATGACTATGTTTGGTATGTTAAATAATAAAAGTGGATGTTCATAATAATTAAAAATAAATAAAAGTAAAAACCCTGTTGTTCAGCCACTTGGCCAGTTGCTTTCTCAAGAAGCCCTTGTCTCAACTACCACTTGTCACAGCTGGCATTTAAACCTCAACCCAGCTGTAGGGTCAGGTTCTGCAGTACCAGGCTCTGACAGCTTTAAATATGAAACCTGGTTGCATTTGAACTTAGTGCTTTTGTTCAAGATAGTGCAATAATTTACCATTGAGTTTCCTTATGTACTTTACACATAATAACCCTTAAATGTTTACAAAGGATCTGTTGTAACACATGATCGCATTACAGCCCTCTAATATGTTTTATTAAATTAAGCCCTTGCTTCCTTCATATATTGTCTAATCTTTGTGATCAAGGGCAGACAACTGTAAAAAAGAAAAAAAAAAAAAGAAGCAATTTCTGTAATTAAGTAGTTTGTAGCACAATCTGCATTTTGTAAGGGACTTTCAGAAGTTTGTAGAATAATTAGTGTTAGATTCTAGACAAACCAGAATGCTGGTTCACTAACGACCCAAAATATTCACTAAGAGAAAAGTATTTAAGGATTAAATATCTTTTATTCATTCACTAATTCATCTTCACTAATCGCTTTGACATGGTCAAGGTCACATGTTAGCATCCTTCATTAACTTACTCACCTTTGTGTAGCTGTTAAGAAATAATGAGTCGTATCTGTGTCAGAAATGATCAAAGCACATGTTATATAATTAAGTAGAAGTGAAGCAGACGTGTAAATACATTTCTAACAACCGTCCCCAAATTTCACACCAACAGGAAGTTAACAATTCAATATCAGTAGACTGATATGTAAACTGTTATGTTATTGTTGTTGTTATTGGTATCAGTCCATCAGTCAGTGCACACTATTGAGATGAATTGTTTCAGAGTTTAACAGGTTTCATGGTTTAATAGGAGCCTCAAATTATGGACAGTATTTAAATCTTTAGTCACACACCTGCATCATACTTCCATAAAAAAAAAATTACACAGCAGCAGAATTTCTATTACAGTATGTGAAATACTCACCGGTCACAGTATGAGACTCTCCGGTCACTTTATTAGAAGCACCTGTATGCCTACTCATTCATGAGGTTATCCAATCAGCAAATCATGTGGCAGCAGTACAGTGTATAAAATCATGCAGATACAGGTCAAGGGCTTCAGGTAATGTTCACATTGAACATCAGAAAAATGTGATGTCAGTGACTTTGACCATAGCATGGTTGTTGGAGCCAGATTTGGAGTATTTCAGAAACTACTCAGCCAGTCAGTTCAGTCTGTTCAGTCTGGCAGAAATGAGAGGTGTCTGAGAAGTATGGCTTCAGACTGGCTTGAGCTGACAGGAAGGATGCAGTAACTTAAATAATCACTCATAACATACATGGTGAGCAAAAAAGCATCTCAGCAATGCTTGAACCATGATGGGAATGGGCTACAACTTCAGAAGACCCCATCAGGTTCTTCCACTTCACAGGAATCTAAGGCTACAGTAGGCACCGGAGCTGGACGGTTGAAGATTGTAAAAAGTCCTGGTGCCAATGCAGATAAATGCATAAATATGTGCAATGACGGTTCACTACAACCCTTAAATACTCATAAATACTTATTAAGTACTCACATACATAAGAACATTACAAATAAAGCGTGGCCTTTTCTTATAAAATGCAAACGACATTTGCATCTCAGGCTGAAAAGCAAATGATAAATGATGCAGTTGTTTAAACAAACAACAACTCATTTATTAGTAGTTGTGCTGAATTTAACTTGTCCCATGAATCATTAAAAAAAAAACAGTGATATTGATTCAATGGATCTCATCCCCCCCATAAATTTGTGTGCACTCCTCTCAGCCCTTTCAGCATCCTGCAGTGAATCTCTCTCTCTCTCTCTCTCTCTCTCTCTCTCTCTCGCTCTCCGGCTCTCTGGCAGCTGCCACTCTGACAGGAGGAAAGGCACTGAATGTTTTCGAGGCATGCCGAGGCGCATCAGGCAATGCTCGGAGAAGATGACAAGGCTGAAACAGCGTCAGCAGCTCTCAACTGAGAGCAACACACTCTGCCTCTCTGCATAAATCTATACATATCTCTAAGCAGTGCTTATTCTCTATCACCTCTAGTGTAGCACCATTCTAATATATCAGCCCAGTGCCAGGTGCACTCTTTTTTTCATATTCATAGATGTTCTTTGCTGAATTTTTATAACGTCAAGATAGTGGCAGTTTTAAAATCTTCTCTCACCTCCATGCTGTCACTCCATGTCCTTTCACTGGCTCATGGACCAGGTCTGCCCTTCTACAATGTATAGTCACAGCTGGGTAACCCACTTTTGTGGCTGGCAGAGTGTTTTCAAGTTTGCGCAAATAAAGTCATGACATGCTTGTAAACGGGGACACTGGATGCGAAGATGTATGAGTGTTCTTTGTCTTGTTTGGGCATGTCTGTATGGTATAGGCATGTCTGTGGACCTGCCTGATCCATCCTGATGCCCTACCTCTATATGGAGCTCTCATTAACTGGAGGCTACAGCCTGGAGATCGCTTAGGACGGTACCACTTGAAGTACCATGGAAATGGTTTTGTTCCTCAATTCCACATGGACAGTCTCGCTGTGGTTACTGGGACTACGGTTGCTTCTATGGCCTTGGGACTGCAATTACCACATGCAATTTTGCACTCAGGTCTCCTTTGGTGAACAGTGGACTAGTTCAATAAGCAGACTTCATGTAAAAGCCATAATGAACTTTCCTTTACTTTCACACCATCCGTTGTTACCCAGATGAGGATGGGTTCCCTACTGAGTCTGGTTCCTCTCAAGGTTTCTTCCTCATATCTTGCCACAGCTTGCTCAATAGGGATAAATTCACACACTTAAAATCTGTATCCTGTGTTTATATGTTTCTGTAAAGCTTCTTTGAGACAATGTCCATTGTTAAAAGCGCCACACAAATAAAATTGAATCTGTATGGACTGATCCAGTTCCTCTAGTACCCACCCTGTCTCGATCTAGCTCCTTTAAAGAAGTGCTTAACAGGAAATACTTTCAGGTTAGATTGGTGCGTCATAACCATCACCCCAAGTTTAGACCTGAGAGCTTCATAGCAGCTGTCTGACAGAGCTCGCAGTCCTGACCCTATGAGTCAGCAAGCATCCCTCCATGTCAGCATGTCATCTCAGACAGGCTACAGCGCTGACTGGCTTGCTTTCATCGTGCTGCTCATAATCTTGGCCAGCAGTCTGAATGCAAATGTGCAAGCAGCGAGCGGCAGCAGGATCGTATGCTTGTGAGGCAGAGCTGCAGCCTGGTCCCCAGGGAGAACCGCTAGAACCGCAGAGGAAAGAAAGCACAGAGGCCTGCTGTTGTCTTGTCACCGTGAAGAGAAATGGACAGAGTAATTGCGCTGTTCCTGGGCTTGAGGAATCCCATCAGCCACGAGCCAGTGCTGTCAGAGGACATAAAGACAGCACTAAAAACGCAGCTCTTCCCTCGACACGTCGCGCAGCCTGGGCCTCCGCAAAACGACAGGGGGAAAGACAGATGGATTAGCTGTGGAGGGCTGCAGATGAGAGTAAAAAACACTGTGAAAGATGTTGGGGTGGCGGACAGCCAAGACGAGGACACAGGGTGTGCATTTCAGTTGCCAACGACGGAATAGGATGGATAGGAGTTATATATAAATGGCTGTGTACTTCTCTACCTGTTTTGTTTTAAACATCTTTTGAATTTCTACCATGGCCTCGCCGCTAACCATCACACCAGATATCAGTGCTGACCAGACGGAAGGCAGGATATAGCCCATTTATTTAAACTACAAAAGGAGCCATATGATTGCCTAAGGAGCTCTCTTGTTAGCTCTTATCATTGCCCTGTGTGAGAGGTGAGCTATGTGATCTCAATACTCAAACTCTCAACACAATTAAGCGTACTGCGGGAGAAGCCGTGGCTCCCTGCGCCATACATCTCGCCAGCAGAGTGACTTAATTGTGTTTCGTGAAATGTTCCTGTTGTGCAAGGGAGACATCGGTAACCACACATTTTCTTTGTATTGTTCCTGTTGTAGCTTCAAGAATCAATACGTTTTAACACCTGTTTTTTATTTGATTTTTTCGTCACCATTAGCTTGTCTTTGAAGGTCTATCAAACCGCTTCACTGCTCCACTGGTGCGTTTTAATGGTTGCTTTTCACTGATAAAAAAAAAAAAAAAAAAAAAAAAATTCAAATAAAAGTATAGTGTGTCCCAGTTTTGCACTATAAGATGTTCTTTTCACAACAGTAGCATTAACAGCTCAGGTACACAAGGAAAAAAAGGGTTACGTTTGGGATGTAATGCTAGAACAAAACAAGTATAGCAGGATAGGTGTTAGCGAGTCCCTGTGTGTATTTCACTCTCAGCCAATGCCACACCGTGCCACCTCAGCATTCTCCCAGTGGAGAACCACATGAGCAGCCCTTTCTGAACTCTTTTTTTGGCTCGGAGTGTCCTCCTGCTCTCTTTGTTGTCTGTTTTTGAAGTCTGCACTAAAATGTTTTCACATGAGCTTAATCTCTTGTCCTCTCTTCTTTTCCAGATGGTCACAAGAACAAAGAAAATATTTGTAGGCGGATTATCAGCGAACACAGTAGTCGAAGATGTGAAGCAGTATTTCGAACAGTTTGGCAAGGTAAGATCCCGTGTTTTTGCTGATTGGGAAACTTTTCGTTGGTTGAAAACCTTGTGTCCCTGAACATTTGTTAGCCTTTGATTTTAGCTTTTAGCGTCTAAATAAAGTCTAGATGAATTAACAGAGTGGTTGGTCCAGATGTGAGAGATCACACATACAGCTGTCAGACTCATAACTTCATCACGCAACATCCAATAGAACGACACCGGATTGCGGTTTGTTTAATTTAAGAGCAGTGCATGTACTTCGTTCCTGTCTTTTTAATCAGCTGTGTTAGGTGGATTAAGCATATGTTTTATGAACACTTCACACTGTAATTGGCTCATGGAGATGTTTTGAGAGAACTAGTGCTGTCTAGCCCAAAGAGTTCTATTAAACTTCGCAGTGTTTTGCTGATTTCTGTTGCTTCTCAGGTCACGAGGTTATATTTTCAGTCTTAGCTGATGTACGTCTGTTATCGAAGGCCCTGTCTCACTGTCTGCCAGCCCGAGTAGGTAATTTATTGGAATGGACTGGCTGATTCCTGGGTAAATGGGTGTCACATTAGTGTTGCTGTTTGTTGTTAAGTTGGAGAAAGATGTCTTGGTTAATGAACTGTCTCCACAATTACACTAGGAGTAAACTAATCTTGCAAAGAGAGATGTCTTTGGTGTGAAAAAAATGAGAAATGTGGTAATTGAAATCCTTGGGTATCTGGGGTAGTTGTGTGGGATAAGTGTGTGTGTGTGTGCATGTGTGTGTACGGGTGTGGGTGTGTGGGGGGAGCTGTCTGGGTTCTCTGAATTAGTTCTTCGAGATGAAAAGGCTGTATATTACTTTGTAGCAATCCCTTGATGACTCTGCATGTCTGCCTACACAAAGATTTGCCATACCGGTGTAGGATAAGCTGATACTTAGGATAAGGATAAGGGTTTTGCGTGTGTGTGTGTGTGTGTGTGAGAGAGAGAGAGAGAGAGAGAGAGAGAGAGAGAGAGAGAGTGTAGGCCAATTAATAGTGCCTTTGCAGGCGAAGAGAGAGCTTCTTGGGAGGACAGCAGGTGGCATGGGGCAGGAAGGTCACAAAATCTGTCTCTTCGGATGCTGTGCTCTTCCTGAACCCTTTTTCTGCTCCATGACAGCTTATACACACACACACACTTACACTTCTTTGAGCATCACTAGGAGGTCTAAGACACATTGAATTCACACCTCTACAGATCCATAATAATCTTTGCGTGTAGGTGTTCGGAGCTGAAACCGCATCACTGTTACGTCCCGTTTCTTTGTGTTAATGAAATCACTTACTTAAACTTCAAACATTAATGCACAACACGATTCACAACATTTTTAGCTAGTTTCTTCACCGCAATTCAATGAAATATTATTTGTGTAGCGCTTTTAACAATGGACATAGTCATACTTATATATATATATAAATTTAGGATAGAAATTTATACATTTTGACTTCACTTCACATACACACACACAGTCTTGTGTTTATGTTTTTAGGCCTTGGGATTAGCTCCGCCCCCAGGTGTAACAGTGCTATTCTGCTCCCCTTTTCCTCAAAACTGAAGATCAGGGGAAGAAGTGTCAGGCTTTTATCACATGCTTGCATAGAGCTCTAAAAATGCTACCTGTTCTGTCACGAATCATCAAAATAGTGATGTTCAAATGAAATATTTAGATAACATAGAATAGTTATCATGTTTGAGGCCGGAAAGTATACTCTTTATGAACGTTTCTTAAGACAGTTAATGGTTCTCTCATTTCCTTATATCATTATTACGTTATCACACTATCGCTCCAGATTTTGTGATTTCGCAAAAGTCGAGCAAACTCCGCAATATTACTGCGGATTTTCCGCAGATTTGGGCCAAGACGTGTCATGTGACATCATCACAACGCGCGTTCAGCCAAGCCCTATTCGATTCACGTGCTTCGAACACGAGTGCAGCGTAAAGGTCCCATTTACCAACAAACATCACTGTGAAAGACCGTGCAAAACAATTTCGTGCAATTGCTAATTCGCCAATTCAAGAAGTTTTCCACAAAAAAAGAACAAAAAACTCTGCAAATTTTGAAAAAAAGCCGCAGCAAAATCAGGTGTTATTGTATCACTAAAAAACTCTGCAAAATCCTGTACAGGCTGATTATACATGTTAATTATGTCAACATACTATATCTATGAATTCATTATATATGTATATATTTATCATGTTATCAGTTAGAAGCTGCATGACCATGTGTGTCATGATGATTTAGCAAAAAGCCTGTTTATTCCGTGTCTAATTAGATGAGATGGATTATACTCAGTCACAGGTTTATTGTAATCAGCTTGGACCATGTCTGTAAACAAAGTGCATGTATTTGTCTAAGCTGAAACCACTCTTCATCACTGCCGCCTCCCTCCTGCTCTTTCTCCTGTCTGTCCTGTTTTCTTTTCGTTTGCTCTGGACGTCTCTGTCCTTCTGTAGCTTAGCTTTGGTTTCATTAGGCCTGAGAGTTCTTTCCAAGCCAGTGCCCAGCTACAATCGGTTCTTTATGCTTCCTGTGTCCTCGTTTCCCTATCATGAGTCAGAGCTGCTGGTGTACCAGAAGGAACTTTTAACCTCCTCTGGCCTGGAGCGAGAACACAGACCCGAGAGAGACCTGAGTGATTAGCATGCGAGTGGTGCCAAGGTGAAATTACAATCAGTTATAGAATTGAAATTGGAAAGATATATAAGACTATCATTATGGGCGTTATTACGACTGCTCATCAGTTAAGCAGTTAGGGGTCATGGCAAAGGTTTTTGTTCCTTGTATAGTAATTAAAAGTTTAGTAAAGGGTGGAAAGTCTTGAGGGTGATTCCACAATTAGGGTGGAATTTGTGTCCCACTGATATTACATTTACAAATATGTAGCCTATGTAAAGTAATGCTAATGTATGCATGTACTGTATGTATGTATGTATGCATGTACTGTATGTATGTATGTATGTATGTATGTATGTATGTATGTATGTATGTATGTAAAGTAAAGCTAACATTTTAGACAATTTGTCCTAAACAAGAAGATTTGTACATCTTTTAGATAAAATAATACAATAATATAATAAACGCCTCCCTATAGCACCTTGAAATATAATCAATAAACTACTCATTTTTTGCATTAATGTATGACTCAATTTCATATCTTAACCATTATAATAGTCAGTCCCACCAGGATTTAGTGATTTTGCAGTCGCAGAAATGATTGCAAAATCAAGTAAATTCTGCAATATTCAGAGGAGCTTGCAGTTCTCACAACGCGCATTCAACCAAAGCCCTCTTCGATTCAATTGCGTCGAACACGAGTACAGCTAAACGGTCTCATTTGCCAATAAACCTCACTGTGAAAGACCGTGCAAAACAATTTCGTGCAAGTGCAATTTCGCATCGCAAATTTTTTTCAAAACAGCAGTGAAATCAAGCATCGTTGGCCACAACAATCACAAAAGTCCTCTGCGAAATCCTGTTCAGACTGATTATAGTTTATCAAAAATGAACGTTGTAGTCCCACTCAACATTCACATTCACTCCTATGAATTACTGGAATATTCCAGAAGAAAATTGCAAATTTAATGGGAAGATTAACAAAAGCTCTCTCATTCTGTTTTTCCCCAGTTATTCTGTGATATTGACTGAGAAGGTCACTTTGAAAACACAACCCTGTAACCCAAATTATAGTAAATTATTAATTTAAAATAAACATTTTTAAGTAAATCATTAGAATGTTCTTAATGTCCTTGTGCCATAAGCATGGATGCTAGTTAATTATGCTAGTTAATTATGTGTGTGTGTTTGTGTGTATATATATATATATATATATATATATATATATATATATATATATATATATATACATACACATATGTACACATATATTTGGAGGGGGCATGGTGGATTGGTGGTTAGCACGTACCTGAGTTTGTGGAGTTTGTCTATTCTCTCTGTGATTCAAGGGTTTCCTCCAGATACTCCAGTTTCCGCCCCAGTCCAAAGACATGTGCTGTAGGCTCATTGACATCTCTAAATTGTTTATAATGTATGAACGTGTGTATGATTGTTGGCACCCTGTCCAGGGTGTCCCCCTGCCTCGTGCCCCGAGTCCCCTTGGATAAGCTCCATGCTCCCCACGACCCTGTGAAGGTTAAGCAGTACAGAAGATGGATGGATGGATGGATGGATGTTTATTTGGAGATATAACATTATATAATACTGATCGAGAGACTGTTGTAATGATGTGCTTTCTTAGATTCAGTGCAGTGAATTGTTAAAAAAATAAAGTTTAATTTTTACCAGTTGCGAGGGCTAAACGGCCCCTCAGCTGTGGGATCACCCTTGAAGCTTTGTTTTGTATGTTTCCAGTTGTAAATTTGGTTAATGGAAGCACTCGATGATTAGTCTGCGTATAGGCTGTGTACTGATGTCTCTGCAATGTCATACGTTTCTGTCTCAGTCTGTAAAAATGTGCGGCGAAGACATGAGCAACATACTAAAAAAAAAAAAAAAGGTGTGTGTGCGCTCTCCATAATGACAGCTTTCAAAGAGCTCAGTGTTAATTTAACATACCTGGTGAACCGCTAACATTTAATAACAACGTTTCGATTCACCTCAGGCACAGGTAATAAAACGCGTGCTCCGCTCTGTTAGCACCTAGCGCAAGGCTTCTTGCATCAGTGGGCACTTAAAGTCTCATTTGATAAGCTCATTTAATGGGGGGTGTTTATGGATTCGCTATTTGGAGTGGAGCTGTGAGGCTATGTCACTGTATACACACTAAGGCATCGAGTGAAAACATGGTAGAGCTCCAGTGGACGGAGTCTCTCTGGCGATCATCCAGAGATGTCCTTACGATGAATCAGTGCAAACCAGCCAAGCGCTAGGACAACATAAACACTCATAACCATGTCTGGCAACAGTGTGCAAACATGCTTAAGGTGTAATATAATTGCTTATATAACCTCTCATGATGATCCTGTCCTTTAAATCATTAATTATCACTTATGCTTAAATGTAGATCTTCATCAGCATTAGAAGTGCTATAACCATGCCATATACTGCATAAGGAGTAGTTTTTGTATTTTCAAATTAAAACACTTTGCCAGTGATGAACTCTATTGTGTGTGTGGATCAGCAGGCTTTTCTCTGCTCCCTGCAGCTGGATACCGGACCATGGGTTTCTGTTTGCACCGAGCAGGTTAGCAGTAATTCCCAGACGAGGTTTTGTGAATCCTGTAGCCCTTAAATGTTCTCCACACATCAGTGGCTTCACACAAGCGGGAACTGGCTAACAAAAGGTAGAAAATCTTTAAGACGGAGGAAATACTCAATCACAAACTCGGTGCTCTCCAGTGCCCTCTGGAGAAGAGGAGGGAAACAAATGAGGAGTTAGCGAGGGATGAAAAGAGCAAGAGTGGAAAAGCACTGCCTTTTTTTTTTCTTTCTCCCTCCTGTCTGCTGGATTAGTTCTGAGGTGATGCTTACTCCCCACCTCTCGCTCGCTCTCTCACTCTCTCTCTCGCTCCCTCCACCCTGGCGGAGTTGCGTCGGGCCCACAACTGTGTTTGTTTCACTACAGACTCTTTAACAAGCTCTCGAAATGGTTTTCATAGCGCCTGTGCCAACCAGTGAAACCAAATCTTCTTGTGAAGATTGAAAACACAATTGATTTTGGTGCAGGCTCAGGCTCCGTTATTCGCTTGCCCCCTCCATGAGCAGTGTCACTGATCTTCCAGAGCTCAAGATTGATCTCTTGTCTGTCCTCCTTTTTTCCCCCCAATAGGCTGGACTCTGTAAGACTTGGAATCCATCTCTTACCTCTATACATCTTACATTTTAACCTGTCCAGCTCACATCAGCTTCATCGGGTTTGCCGACCTTTCTCTCTGTTATTCTGAGGAGATTAAAATAATATATATATATATATAAAAAAAAAAATCATAATTGCTTCTGACAGCTGTTTCTTATTGCACAGAAGGTTAACATTTTTATTGAAATAGTCTTGAGCACAAGGGAGCAACCCAGACTGTCATTTTAGCAGTTGGTGCGTATGTGCATGTGTATGCGTGTGTGTGTGTGTGTGTGTGTTTTCTTTTGAAGGAGTTTTGCTATGAGAAAAAAGAAGCCCACTACGCACCCCAAAGACTTCTCCTCAGCTCCAGGGGCCGCCGCAAAGCTTTAAAGGCAGTGAAATCACTCGCGGTTATGGGCTCTAAAACTCCAGGAATGAACGTGAACCGAGCACGCTGTTTGGGGAAAAAGAGACAAATGATTTAATATTCTTCCTGACCTTTGTTTGCTCTGAGTATTGGCAATGTTTCCAAGAGTCAAGGGGGGACGATTTTTAAAACGCCCACTTGAGGATAGGAAGTTAAACGGCTTCTTGGCAGCGATTTCCATTTTAATTCTATCCGCTGTGCTTTTTCTTCCTACCCCTTCCCTTGCTAAACGGCTCTAATTCTGCAGCTTGTAGTTCACACCCTGTAACACTGACCATTTGTAACCCTCTTTCAGTTGTTATCCTACTGTTGCATTTAAGAGCCTTTTATTTATCCGAGTGCATGGCTTTTATTAAAATAAAGGACGGTTATTTGTGGCATAGAGGCTATTATTTTCACAGCCGCCCTTTTTTTTTACATTATTATTAAACTTTTACACAGTACATTTCCTGCGGTTCTGTTACCATTAGATTGTGTTTTTCTTTGGCTTTGATGCCTTTGTTCTTTGTTCTCTCAAAGCTAATAAGCAATAAGGTAGAAATCCGTGTGTTCATCAGACGAAGGATCTACTTTTTTTATTATTATTATTATTATTATTATTTTTACGTATCTGGTCTTGATTTAAAAACCTTTTCGACATTCCTGTAAGTTATCTTGAAGTTATATACTTACTTATCTGTAAGTTATAAATCGAACCCTCTAATCTCTCTCTTTTTCTTCAAACCTGATTTCATGACCAGCGGAGCTGAACGTATTGTAAAAGGGATCTGATTTATGCCCGCTTCACGAATTCCCTGATTCACTTTTAGCACGGAACGAAACTTAAAATAACTCTAATGAGATGTAATTTAAGATTTGATATTTGGTAGGGCCTTGTTTCAGTGATTGTCAGGTTTCTATCTGTACCGAAACACTGTAATAGAAGTCACTAGCCCAGGATTATCAGGTTTTATTCATAGTTCCCTGGTGTAGAAATAGATTCAGAAAGTTTTCATCCCCATCTCCAATCTTGTTGACTTAAGCAAAACAGTTTTCTTCAATTGATATGCATGTTTAAGCATGGTGCTCCGCAATGCTTTAACTTTAGCACACGTTAATTGTTCCCGAATCCTTCTGTCTGCCAAACTACTCATTACCTGAGGACACAATCTGGTCATTAGTATATTATACTTTTCCTAGTTGGATAAGTTAGCTTGCATCGATTGGCAGACAAAAACGAGTAAAATTTAGAGCAGTGTCACATAACACATCGTTTGACTCTTCCCCGGCATTCCTATCTATTGACTAGTCAATCCTCAGATCAGTTGTATGGTTTGGGTTGCCTTCCAAAACATTTACTCTCAAACTTTAGTTTCAGCCATCGTTTTGCACCCATTCCAGCGCATTTGATGCTCAAACTATAGAAGAAATGCCACATGCTTGGATTTTCCCTTGTTTTACCTACAAAATGCATTTAGAAAAAGGTAACACATATTTTACAGCACATGGACAGATGGACAGATGGATGGATGGATGAATGGATGGCTGGATGAACAGACTGATAGACAGACTTTATTGATCCCCCAGGGGGACTTTAGGGAATGAAACACAGAAGGCATTGTATAATATGCATTTTGGCTACTGCCATCTCATTTGAGAATAAAAAGCAAACAAACAAACATTTGTGGTTGTCATACATCTTCAAGAGACAAACAGAAAGTGACGTGAGCTACAGTAGTTGTCGCTTGCTAGTATGGACGCAGTGTTGTGTTAGTGTTGTGTTAGTACAACAGACACTCACCTTGCATTTAATACATGCCATAAAAAATGAACGACGCTGTCTAGACTCGAACAGACTTTTAAATGCAATGTATAAAGAGAACAACAGATTCATCCGTGTTACATGGACTCAGTCAGTCACTTTTTGCAAAGGACACAAACATGATGCAACAGAGAAAATATCAGGAGAGAATGAAAAAAATCCCATTCCTGGGAACTCACTTATTTTCTCCTTCAGGTAATATATTTCATATGCATATGCCTAGTCTGTACTATTGCATTTATCTAACTAGCTTGACATAGAGTGGGATTGAAAAGTCTGACACCACATTGAAAATCTAGGATTTCTTTTAAGTTCAATATTTAATATTCAAGATTCTGCACTATTTCTAGGTCCCTATTTAAATGTAAGCAAATGTGTGATAGTGACCAGGTTACCTGCTTTCTAGAAAAGGTCCGATTTTCCTCATGTCTAATCTCTTCTATTGAAGCATGTGTTCAAATGACACTTCACTGGATTGAATCTAAAACGATTCATAAGGTTTTGCACAAACTTGTGGAGTCCATACCAGCTCGAGCGCACACTGTCATTATAGCAAAAAGGGGATGTAATAAATACTAAGAAACTCTGAAATTCAAATATTCCAAAGATTCTATTTTTCACTCAAGTTGTTGTCAGTAATATAATTTGTAATGAAAATTTTTGTATTAAATTAGAAACGAATGAAAAATAGAAACATTTTCACTTCTGGGGACTTTTGGACCCCACTTTATATTTAGGTTAAATATGGAAAAACATGTTGTAGTTAATTACTACGAGTCTTTGTGAGGATTGCAATATCTTGTCCAGGCCTGGTCTTACAACTTTACTCGGATGTATTTTATTCCCTTTGAACTTTTTTTTTTGGACTAACCTGTTTTACTGAATATAATAGAAGAAGAATTTGAAAGCATTTTTTTTTTCAATGTGTCCCAACATTTTATTCTCTTATGTCATTTGGTATCAGTATTTTCTCTTTAGAAGTACTATACCCTTTTCAAGAGGACATAATGTCATTGCTACTTGCCCTGGCTCCACCTGCTCCTGCTTTATCTAGCTAAATCTTCCAAATGGGGTCCCTCCGGATAAGCATGGATTGGCTTGATTGCCTTTGAACTGAGTCATTGGGTAGTGTATAGATACGGCTCTCTGGCCAGGCACTTCTCTTTAAAGGAGCAGCTATTTTAAGAAGATTGACCATGATTGAAGAGGATTTGCGGGTTCTGCTAACATGAGAGATAGCACACCTCGATCTGGGCTCTATTGGAGGGTGTGCAAAGCTGTAGATGTAAGATGATGGGATGGAGTATAAAAGTAAAATGTTTCTCTCCTATGCGATTGCCCACATTTGAAGATCTTTCTCAAAGATCTGCCAGAGCTTTTTGGCTTAGCCCCATCGACTGCATTGAGCGACTCTATCAGATTAGCTTCAGATGGTCCCACTGTGCCTGAAGCAGCGTAGATTACAATCTCCTCCAGCACTTCCTTGGCATGGAGTGTGCCAATGAAATCAGCGTGCACAACTATTAGGATTTAACAGGGGATATAAAGTCCATTACCAGGCAGACCTTGGCATTTCGGTCCTCAGCTAGTAGCCACCTGCTCACCTGTAGTTGTGCTCTTGGGGTGGTAATAACTTTGGACTCAGGGGGCTTCCTGTGATCTTCCAGACAGAAGGGCAGCTTCTAAGATGTGGCTGTGAAATAAAGGTTCACCTGCCAGGTCGCCTCTTGGAAAGACACCTCTGCTGTGTCCAGGGCTTCTGGGAGCCTGCCGGTAACTGATATTTCCCAAAGCCTTCCAGGAGTAAAGGCAGTGTTTGACTGACAGTTTCCTTTCAGGCTGGCTCGCTCTTCAAATAAACCAGTTGGATTAGTGGCCTGCAATTCAAACTGCAGATTGTTGTGAACTTTGTTTCTTCTGTTGTTTTAACTTTAGAGCCTTCATCTTCCAAGACTCTCATGTCTCACCAGCAGAAGCGGTAGATGCAAAAACGAGCGTGACTCAGTGTGAAAACAGTTAATATGAGTTGGGTAAAGAACAAAAAAAAGATAAGAGGGAAAATTATGAGCATCTCCTGATTGTGCTAACAGCATGGGTTCTGATTTTGTGGAGAGCTGCCTGTTCGTTAGCATACTGTCACATAATATAGTGCTAGGGTAACAAAAATTGACACAAAACAATATCCCACTGGGATATCTACCTCCTGCGCTCAAAATGTTTCTAAAACTCTTGGTAATGGCCTTGTTTTTTTTCTTTTCTGTCTCTGCTTACTTTGTGTGTGTAGATGAAGGTAGGACTTGTGGGTTTATTTTTTTTTTCATCTCTGGCTTGATGTAAAGCTTTAATGAAGCCTCAAAGGTATTGAGCATCATATACAATTACTGTGCTTACATGGCGGAGAACGAGTGTGTAAGTCGCACTTACAGGAGCCCAGAGCGCCGCATGGGGAGCTCTAATGGAAGTCTGCCAGCGTACGAGAGACTAACACATCAGGAGGAGGAAAAAAAAAACACATCACACTCACATACTCACTCACGCTCAATAATTAGACAGAATTCGCTATGAGACGCAGCCTTACTGAAAGGGCATGTCCTTTTAAATGAGTGTCAACAATGGTGGGGTTCTGCCATGTCGGTTTGCTAGATGGAGGAGGAGAGATGGATAACTGGATGAGGCAGATCAGATAGATAAATAGATCCGCTGCATGCCGGCAGTTTGTGTGGAATAGTGTGTGTGTGTGTGTGTTTGTATGTGTGTGTTTCTGCGTGTGCAAGCTCTCCATGAGCATTCTCATTGTGTGATTCAAGCACACAAGGAAACGTTGAAGGACTTGCCAAGATGCAGTCCTAATTAACTGAAATGCCAACGTTTACCCACTTTTTTTCCCCCACAACAAACTTTCAAATCATCTCTAGGGGGCTCAGCGGCCACCACTGATGAGACGTTGGCGTACCTGCCACAGAGGAATGCTTTAAGCTCCGGAATACACAATAGGGAAGACGGGTTCATCCTCTAAAGAGATAGCTCCTGTAGCGTAGTCTAGCGAGAAGGCAAGGTCAACCAGCTCCTCATATCATGTTCCTATTCACAGTGGGCGTCTCAGACAGCAGGGATGCTATCCCCTCTTGTTGCTTGAATGATTAGAGAGGAGGAGGTGAGAAATAAAAGAAAGAACAATAGCTCGCTTTGGATGCTATTTATTTTTAAGGAGCGACATAAAACCAGAGAAGGCTTTCTACATCTTGGCATGAGGTATATGGTGCACCTTGTAAAGCAATTTCTAACAAAGCTCCTTCATGTTATGCTGTTGAAAATGCCTTGACAAAAGACAGCATATCCCCCGTCACACTAATGATATATAACTGTTTATAAGGAACCGTATTGTGTATGACAGTTCAGGAAATGATACTTCCATAGTATCATAGCAGCTCAAGCTTTGAGCCAGAGCACACACTTGGTTGGCTCTATTCCCAGACAGCGGAGATTCTTGGAAATTAAAAACATTCATGATCCATTAAAATAAATGCTATTTTGGGGACTGATTTATGCTTCCCAGAAGGTTTCGAACAAGAGCAACTTACCCCTATAAATGTCACCTTGAACAGATTAAGAGAAAAATGGACCGTACCTGTTTGCACTGATAGTGAGTCAATCTTACATTTCTGGCTGTCCTGGTAAACATTATCAAGGCCGCGGAGAGTAACTGGAGACGTGAAATGCCTCAGTTGCCCCCTTGCAGGCTCAGAGGAAAGACAGATTGTCAATTTGCCTGACGCCAGCGAAGAGCTGACCAATCCGTCTGCGCTGCAGCCTCAAGAGCACAATTCCACAATGAGGGAGTGAACGATGAACCTCGTTCAAAAGGAGCGGAACAAAGCGGACACGAGTTCTAATTTCCCTCCGCAGCAGGTGGTCGTCATCCGTCGTTCCAAACAGCTGGCTGGAGGCGGGTGAGAGAGGAGGCCGGGGCTTAGTGTCCCCATCAGCCGTCTTAATGACAGCATTCAACATTCTGTCCTCCAAACCGCACCATCACTCACAGATGTTCAGTGCATTCCCCTGAAGTGCCGACCTCCATATTGGAGTCACCAAAAAAAAAAAAAAGTAATTAGACACAATTGTTGTCAGTGTATTGGGACTTAATATGTGATCACTAACAGATTGATCCCACAGAGTTTCAATAAGTGCTGCTACTGTGGTATGGAATGAGAAAAGGAAGGCAAACTGAGAAAAATGTGATGCACCACCTTCTGTTTTAGAAATTTCCTCTACTGCCTCTACCTTCACAAAGCCAGATGTTTAAAAAAGTTTCAACTGGAAGTAAGGATGTACCGAGTGTATTTTTCCATTTTTCATCAACAGATATATACGAAAGCTCACAGTATCAGTCAGCACCTCATACTTATGCAATACCTTCTCTTGGAAAGCAGTGGCGTATACTGAAGTATATTTCTAATTAAGTATAAAGTTCTCTAGCAACTTTACTTTGTACTTCACTGCATTTTCAAAAACAAACGCCTACTTTTATTTGAATGCACTTCCTCAGACATACTCATTACTTATGTTAACATTTCCATGCTGCCGGTTGCCTTTGCTTGGGTGTCCAGTCATCAAAATGTCTCTTCAGATCTGAGTTGAATTGTAGCATTTACCTTAAAGATTCTACTCGAACAACTTACTCGACGATTGAATTGAAAGAGTGGATTCAAAGAGCTAACTTATGAACTTGGTAAATCTGAGCAAAGAAGGCTGTGAAAAATCGTTTTTAATGTTGAACCTTTTGATCTTTTGTTTAAAAAATTCACGAAAATACTCTGCTGTCATGGATATCAAAGAATGGCAAACGCAGCACAGGTTTATAAAAAATGTCTTTGATAAATACAGGTGTGCAACAATTATTGGCACCCCTATGAATTCATGTGTGAAAAATATATTTGAAGTATATTCCCATTAATATTTTATGTTTGTTTTGTACACCTGGGTGACTAGGAACAGGAAATTGTTCAGCCATGACTTCCTGTTTCACAGGGGTATAAATAGGAGGTAACACATAGGCCAAATTCCCATAGTCATTCATAAAAATGGGTAAGACCAAGGAATATAGCTGTGATGTGCGGCAAAAGGTTGTTGAGCTTCACAAAATGGGAAGTGGCGATAAGAAAATAGCACAAGAATTGAAAATGTCCATTTCCACCATCAGGGCAATAATTAAGATGTTCCAGCCACCTTCAAAGGTTACGAATCAACCTGGAATTGGACGTGTGACTATATTGTCTCAGTGCACTGTGAAGAGGATGGTTCGAGAACCCAAAAAATCTCCAAGGATCACAGCTGGGGAATTGCAGAAGTTGGTTGCGTCTTGGGGTCAGAAAGTCTCCAAAACTACAATCCGAAGTCACCTACATCACTACAAGTTGTTTGGAAGGTTTTCAAGAAAAAAGCCTCTACTCTCATCCAAAAACAAACTCAAGCGTCTTCAGTTTGCCAGACACTACTGGAACTTCAAATGGGCTGGGGTTCTATGGCCAGATGAAACCAAAATAGAACTTTTTGGCAATAAACACCAGAGGTGGTTTTGGCACACACAGAGAGGTAGCCATATGGGAAAGTACCTCATGCCCACGGTTAAATACAGTGGTGGCTCTTTAATGTTTTGGGGCTGTTTTTCCACAAAATCAAGGTCCTGCCATGGCCATCCAGTCCCCTGACTTGAAACCCATAGAAAACCTGTGGGGTGAACTGAAGAGGAGAGTCCACTAGCGTGGACCTTGAAATGTGAAGGATCTGGAGAGATTCTGTATGGAGGAATGGTCTCAGAACCCTTGCCATGTATTCTCCAACCTCATCAGGCATTAAAGGAGAAGACTCAGAGCTGTCATCTTGGCAAAGGGAGGTAGCACAAGTTATTGACTAAAAGGGTTCCAGTAATTGTTGCACACCTATATTTAACAAAGATTATTATTTTTTTTTATAAACCTGTGTTTTGCTTGAAATTCTTTGATATCCATGAGAGCATTTTGGAATTTTTTAAACAAAAGATCAAAAGGTCAAAAAATGAGGACAATTTGTCACAGCCTTCTTTGCTCATATTTACCAAGGTGCCAATATTAGTGGAGGGCACTGTTGTTAGTTTACTTTATTAATCCAAGTGGGAAATTCACAAAAGTATAAATACCTAATGTAGGTAGGAAAAATTGAGGAAGGAAGAGATGAGAGCTGCTGTAACTGGCTGCCACTAACACAGTGCCATCTTAACAAACCTTCAAGTGACTGATAGTAAAGTTGTTAAAATTGTTAATCTTTACAATTGTTAATTGTTTAACTTTCACTCTAATGCACATCAACATAAGGAAGATTGTTAGATTCCAACGGTTAACTGTTAGATAGTTTCCCAGTGACATACAGTGGTGCTTGAAAGTTTGTAAACCCTTTAGATTTTTCTATATATCTGCATAAATATATCTGCATACATATTTCTATATATCTGCACAAATATATCTGCATAAATATTTTTATATATCTGTATAAATATGACCTAAAACATCATCCCGTCTGATCTTCCCACTGATTGAAAGCACCCGACTCTAATTTCACAAATTAACTGCTAATCCTAGAGGTTCACATACTTTTGCCATTCACAGTTATGTAATATTGAATTATTTTCCTCAATAAATAAATGACCAAGTATCTTATTTTTCATTCATTTATGTAATTGGGTTCTCTTTATCTTCTTTTAGGATTTCTGATGATGAAATCTGATGATGTTTTAGATCATATTTATGCAGAAATATAGAAAACACTAAAGGGTTCACAAACTTTCAAGCACCACTGTAGCTATCCTGTGGCGTTAGCTTGTATCAGGTAGATTGCAGTGGAGTTTGTGAAGTGTGGTAAAAAAAACAAAAAACGTCTCACAACCCCAGGGTCTGGTGGTTCGATCCTAAGCTTGGATTACAGCTTGTGTGGAGTTTAACATGTTCTCCCCATGCCCATTTGGGTTTCCTTTTGGTTCTCTGGTTTCCTTCCACCTCCAAAAACATATTAGTAAGTGGATTGCCTATGTTGAATTGACTCTGGGTGTGAATGAGTGTGTGATTGTTTGGGCATGGTGTCCTGGGATGGACTGGTGTCTAATTCAGGGTGTATTCCCAGTTCGTTTCTGAAGATGAATGAAGACTGTAATGCATCTACCATTGATAAAAAAAAAACAACATCATTGCAGTATTTAAAAACAACAACAAAAACTACCACTGTCCATTATGTTAAAATGCATACTGTGTGTACCGGAAACATTTTTGAACGAAAATGTTAAACATCATGGAAATAATAATTAAGTGCAAATAATATCAGATTTAAAAAAAAGTTCTAGTACTTTTTCTTATGGGTTACTTTTACTAGAGTCATTTCCCAGTTAGGTATCTTTTAGTTTTTCCTCAAGTATGACTGTACAACACTATTAATAACCGAAACTGTTCAACATAAGCTTCCGTTATCAAGCTTTGAAATGTCAGAAGTGTGTTGGTGGTATGCTTTAAGACAATTTACTTATGTTCAATATTCATCAGGGGCACAGTGGCTTAGTTGTTAGCACGTTTGCTTCACACCTCTGGGGTTGGGGTTTCGAACCCCGCCTCGTTTATATGTTGTCCCTGTGCTTCAGGGGTTTCCTCTGGGTACTCTGGTTTCTTCCCCCAGTCCAAACACATGCATTGTAGGCTGATAGGCATTTCCAAATTGTCCATAGTGTGTGAATGGGTGTGTGAGTATGTATGCAATTGTGCCCTGCAATGGGTTGGCACCATGTCCATGGTGTCCCCTGCCTCACGCCCCCTGGCTCCTCCGTGACCCTGTGTAGGATAAGCCATATGGAAAATGGATGAAGTATGTGGAAGTCTGATATGGTACTGTTAGTATAAGATCATAGCATGCTGACCTGTAACTATTCTGTGACCTTTGCCATATTTTGTAATACTGTAAACAGTGGGTGTAAAACACTGGTTTGTTGTTTGTGATCCATTATGATTTCTGCAATCAGAGAATATTATGGCCCAGCGTGAATTTTGTGTTAAGAAAACACACACACAAAAAAAGACAAATAAGTAATAATAACTGGAACACATCATGGGTGATTATGAAGAAGTCTTTATATGATTGTGGACTATTTTCCTGTTGTGTTTCTGCCAAGCCTAATTATGTGTGATGTCTCATCTTAGCTGCAGTATCCAACATCCTTAACAAATGAACAGAAGTTACCAGTGGAAGAAGCTGGCCAAGTGCAAGGGCGCTATATTTATCTGAGTGAAATGAAGTCCAGGCAGTGGCTTAATCACTCACATCAGGAACCAGAAAGAGGATGGAATGGGCCGAGTCGTGCGTAATGAACATTAGCATGCGTGGCATAAGTAGCAAACATGCTGGAGAAAACTGACTGAATGACTTTCACACTTTCTATGGTTTTGATCAGTGACTGTACTGTAATACTAACCAAAACATCATGGCTGTGATGAAGGGAGGATTTTTTTTCATCATTCTCCAAATCCCCCTGCATCCTAGCGACTTTCTAATCAGAACGTTGTGTTGTGGTCGCATCTTTCTTAATTATTTGGCACTATATTCATAGCGGATTTAGAAGTTGCATGGAGAGAAGTTGTGAATGCTGAAGTTTTACAATATGTGCAGATTGTTTTGTTTAAGCCTCATAGATTCTTGGTCCAGCACTGACAGGCACGCCGCTCAGGTGGGTGCTAAGCTGCCCATCACTGGAATAGACTGCCAGTCCCACTGTTTATGTTTATGACGAGCAGAGCCATGTGCCAATGGACACCCGCTGAGAGAGCGTGGGAAGAGATTTTAGAAGCTTTTATGCTCCAAATCTCATCTCGTTACTCACCAAGTGTAAATTACTGTGCACATGTTGTACCGTCTGCCTTTTTTATTAATGCATTATACTCATTTATATTAAATGCTTCTTTTCACGCCTGCTGGATCATTGCGACTGTTTTGTTAGTAATGTACAGCTGTGAACAGGTAAGTATCATGGGTGCTTGGACAAGTAGCTTTCATGACCAGGTTGTCTTTTATTCGTAGTTTCTGGCTAACATGTAGAAAAAGGAAATATTAACAACTCCTTACTGAATGTCGCAAAATTCAAGGTTGTCATTTGGAATGTAGCTATGCTTAAACGTTAGACACTTCACAGGGGTTGCGACACACCCCAGTGCTATTATTATAGCGCATACTTCCGTCTCCCACCACCTGCTGCATGACACACATCAGCTGAAGCATGATCCGGATGGATGATGAACGATTTTTGCCAGGTGCATAAATTAGCATGAAATCAGAAACACTGATGAAACCAAGCAGAATAAAGTTAGACTCAAAGCTGTCATTTCACTCTCCTGCTATCACAACATGCAATCACCTTGCTGATAAACATATCAAGAGAAAATTCTTGAAGCTAGCCAAAGTTAAGTAATATACTGTATTTTGTCGTGTTAGGACAGCACACCGCAGCTCACAGCTGAAACGCTGAATTCTTGTCTATGTTGCGAACACGATGTACCACATTAAAAACTTTGTTAGAAGAGGTTAATAATCCTAAACTTATTTTCCCTCTCTACTTTACTATGCTCAACTAGCTAGCTGCCCACATACTTTAGATACCACTTTTCAGCCTGGTCAAGTAGGTTTCTGGTCAATTAAAATATGGGATTGGACAGCAGTCCAGTGGGCTTGCTAATAAATTTAAGATTTGTCCACCCGTGATAAATATGGGAAAAACATTTTCAACATTGTTTACTAAATTACCCACTAGTGCACTGGTTGCAGCAAGTGATTACATTGTAAGTGAACATGTATTGATTAGTGCTGGAATTGTGAAGTGCTAGAAAAGACTCAAGCTTATTCCAAATGACTTTAAGTTTCATCAAATGGCTACAAAATTGCCTGAAACTCAAGCCAAGTGGACTGCAGAGCTTCTGAGTAAAAGCACTAACTAGCTTGCACTTTACAACAGCTCATACTGCCTGCTCACATCACCCCTCCATCCTCTTACTTCTCCTTTCACTTTGTCACTGCTTTGCCACAAACTTTTCTTAGATGGTAAATATGAAAGTGTCACCCAGCCATTAGAAATGTTTTCCAGCAGCTGTAATAAAAGCATTACATTCAACACACACAGACACAATTTTATTTTGCTTGTACACATTTTTAATACACAGTTTACTGTAACGTATTGTAACCAGGCTTGGGGAGTAACGGAATACATGTAACGGTGTTACGTAATCAGGGTACAAATAACTGGTAACTGTAATCCGTTACAGTTACGTCGAAAAACAAAGTAATCAGATTACAGGTACTTTTTGTGAGAAATGGGAATACTATCAGGATTACATTTTTTCTTTCAAAACCAAAGAAATGATTCTTTTGACATAACACAATATAGACAGCTGCTTGACTATAGTTCTGGTTCTCTCTGGCTAGTCGTGACTCACATAAGCAACCTCCTGGTGCATGCGCAAATAAATTTTGCGCACGGTTAATTTGGTAGACATTTTTGTTAAGGTGCCCATACATCCTCTTTTTCAGACCGTAAAAAAGCGTCCGGCCAGGATTTCTACATTTGAGAAAATGGCTTTAGTTTCATTATGATGTGTTTATGGTTGAATACTGCATCATGTGTGCACATGTTTGCATTGCTTTAACCCCTCTCTGTAATTCCCGCCTTCTCGCACACCAATTGGAAGATTATAAAAGGCTTGCAGCAACTATTGGCCAAATTCCTGCCTCTCAACCATTAGCCTACTCTCAGCGGACGTGAGAAGGTGAAGCGCTGTTGTGTACGGCATTAAACAGTTACTTGACAATAGCAGCAAATGACAGCTGTCCTGAGACGAAACAATTCCCATGACCATATAATGTCATTTTTAATTTCATAGATGTGTCAATGATGGCAGAAGGTACACTCGTGGCATCTAATAAGCTATTTTATTTTATTCCATGGACATTCTAAAGAATGTAGGATAAAATGTCAAATGTTGGCAGAGTGAAAACAATTTTATTTATTTATATTTATGTGATGCTAAAGTCCATCGCAACCCTGCGACAGCTTCCCGATCCAACCATGAGAATGATTTCAGTACATTCTTCTTTTTTTAAAAGGCATTCTTAAAGGCTATGTGGAAAAAAAAAAAAAAATTATATATATATATATATATATATATATATATATATATATATATATATATATATATATATATATATATATATAAAACTAAAACTAGGATAACCCACATGTACAGATTGCATGAACTGCAAAAATATCACTGAGACATAAAACCTAACTTTATGGTGATTATCCTATTGTCTGTACTTGAGGATATTACTATATATACAATATTAATATCATATAATAGTGTATCAGACCTGAACTTGTTTGACTCTCATCAAAAATTCTTGTGAAACGTGCCCTAAGATTTGCAATACATTTTTGGACAATACTCAAAAAAATTAGAGCATTTATTCGACATATTTGACCTGAGCAATAATGTACACGCACACACACACACACACACACACACACACACACACACACACACACAAATGCACTGTAGCAAGTTCATACATCTGACACACTGATGTGTAAATGCAAATGTGATGCCACTGATGATTTGGGCGATATCAAGACGACTTTTCATGAACAGTTGTTCCTTCTTGGTCTTGTGCATTGACGCCGATGTATAATAAAGAGTTGTAACTGTACATTACTCCTCCATCTCGTGTTCTCTTTTCCCCATGGAAATAATCAGCAGTTCACTGTGTTCCTTTGCTAAACACAGCTTTCTGTCCAAACATGGGAATCCGTCATCCTGTTTGTGAGCTGAAAGTATATTTATTGTTTGAGTCTTACAATAATTTATACAAAAGCTTAGATGTTTTCAGTTGAATTGATTAGAAACCAATAAAACCCCAAAGTGGCTCAAAGTTGTTTCTAAAATCACTTTCGACAAAAATGAGTTGTTGCAACTTCAGACGTAAAAAAAATGATAGAAAATGTCACATACTGTATATGATTTTGAATTGACAGTTTTTACAGAATGGCCATGATGGATTTGTCTTCTTGGACTTAAAAAAAAAATGCATATGTGTAATTTACATTTCATATTGTTTACCTCTTATGAAAAGAGACAAAGGCGTGAAAAGGAGCTGCTTAATACAAGCATGAAAAGCGGAAGACAGAATGCTGGGCAGGAAGCGAGGCAGCGATGTTCTGCGTGCGTTCGGTGAGAATGCTGGTATTTCCATCCTGTTAGTGACTGAATAATCGCATGTTGCCAGAGTGTGCCAGGCCTGAATGTGACCTTTCTAAGGCTTGGAATACATATAAATGCTCTGTGGCGGATAGATTTCATTCTGCACATCTTTTATATTCTAATTTACTGGCAATTTATGCATGCCATGGGAGAGTATTGTCACTGAAGCCTCTCAGATTTGGCATTTGGAACATTAAACACAATGGGCTGCATAAAAGCGGGACTTGTTTAGAGAGACGGATTTGAGGGGGAGAGAAAGAGAGCGACATTTCTCTCTGAGAGTGTGTTTTCTCCTCAGTAATCTGGTTCTCATGGTTCAGAAGCTGAGCTTTAGCCTCCATCATCCCAGTGTCACCTGATTCAACTCAATGACTGAGTGTTCCTCTGTGTGTCTGTGTGTGACGTGTCTCACCTCTGCCTGCCCCTCCTGCTGCCCTCCGATAGCACTTTTCCTCTGGGGTTTGAGCACTGCAGGAGCCTCCTAACTCTCCGGACTGCCTCCAAGCCGCACTGTTATGTGTGGATGCGTTTACATCGGCAGCCTGTTAAACTCAGGACAGCGGTGGTTGCGTTTATATTCAGCTGTATTCATCAACTGGAGTGAATTCAGTTCAGCTACAGACTCTAAATAAACGGTTTACATTGACCTAAAAACAAGATGTATGCCCATGTGCGGAGCTTGCAATATTTCTTGAGTGGCTACGTGGCTAACAGAGTTTGAGTCTTTAACATTTTCAATATTGTCAGTCTAAGGAAAATGTCCTCCAAATGTCCAGGCAGGGAGAAGACTTGTCTTGCATCATTCAACTTTGAAATGTTTGTTGGTTCCACAATTATTTTAAAATTTTTTTAAAGTGAGTCAATTGAGTTTTATTCCCCAGCTCCACCCTGTGTGTGCAGAGTTTGCATGTTCTCCCCATGCTTTGGGGGTTTCCTCGGGGTACACTGGTTTCCTCCCCAGTCCTGTAGGCTGATTGGCATTCCCAGATTGTCCGTAGTGTTTGGATGTGTGTGCGATTGTGCCATACGATGGGGTGGCACCCCACCCCTGAGTTCTTGGGATAGGCCCCATGCTCCCCCACGACCCTGTGTAGAATAAGTGGTATGGAAAAGGTATAGATGGCTGGATTGATTGATGGATTGGATTTTTGTCCCTGTGATAGTTAGCATGTGCTGTGGCATTATTGTTATGGTTATAAATGAGGGTGCAAAAAAATCTTATTAAGATCCTAATCTTAATTTGTTTCTCAATGAAATTCAATTCAGGAACAGTGTCTAATTTGCACCCGTTGCATAAAACAGAGCACCACTATTTCCCTTCTTTACTGTCATCTATGATCATAGATGACCTAAATGATACAGCTACCAGCTAGGGAAGGTGAGGGCTAGCATGTGATTTCGCCAAGACACATGATGCCAGCACCGCGTCTTTGAACTGCTGCCCTCTTCTGCATACACAAGCTCACAGACACCCATGATTGTTTAGTGTTACTCTGATTGACAGGAGAGAGAGAGAGAGTGTATGTCATCCCTCCCATCGAGAGGCACAACCAGTTTTGCTCTCTCAGATTCCCAGCCATGGAAGTAAATAGATTTTTATCCCTTTTATCCCTTACAGAATGATTTAAATCAGAATTGCGATCTCAATTCTAAGCAAAAAAACGTGCTTGCTATTTCATCAAGAATTATACCGCGCTAGGTATACATCACAGTGTAGGCATTGTGGAGTTAGCACACGTTCAGGACGTGGCAGTCTGAAATTAACCTCTTTCAAATATTTTCATTGGAACTATTCTTCCACTGAACAGATTATCCAGCTCATTTGATTGAATAAAAATTTAAATTGGCCACATTGGGTTTCATTTTGATATAAGCGTATACAGTATGGTGTAAAAGTTTTTCAAAAATACGTAAGTTTTTCCAAATGTTTAAAACCCCTATAACAAGAAGTTATAAACACCCCTTGCCTTTAAAACTGTTCTCTATAATACACTGTCCAGCAGTTTTATAAGGAAATTGTCTGGTTTGTTGTTGCTTCTCCAGACTTTGCCTGTCTCACTTGCTTTTGCCTCTGCAGGTCCCAGACAGCCTGATGGTTTTATAAGTGGTCTGTTACTCTGCAATATTTCTCAATTTCTTGCAAAAAGAATGTATGAAATTCTAAAATTAGCTGTTTTCTACAGACACATCAATACAGATAAAATAAAGATCTAAGTTTAAGTAAATTCATACAAAAAGTTAATTCATGTATTTCATGTTAAGTCCTGAAATTAGTCAAAATCGAATACAAATGTTCTCTGCAAAGAGTAAAACATACTTTGGATGATGATTACACCAACCTCCATTTTCTCATCGTGTGTCATCGTTAGAAGGTTACCTTTGCCCGATGCGGTCCTCAGAGTGTGGTGATACTATTGTGAAAGGGAAAAAAAGGATCCTTTTTTCTCCCAGAGGACGTCTGAAGAAAACGAGTGCATTCTCTCAGCAGTTAATAACCATTCACACCACCAGAATGCTTCATTACACATCTTGACCTCTATGGCATTTTCTCTTCACTCGGGATTTTACGCCAACTTGGCAAAAATGGTCTGTGTGTATGTGTGTGTGTGTGTGTGTGTGAGAGAGAGAGAGAGAGAGAGAGAGAAAGACAGAGAGACGTGGTCCAAAGATCCAGTCTAACTGTCAGGTGGAGTGTTTTGTAATTACTGCAGCTGCAGCTATAGAGTTGAACAGTTCTGCTGGCTGGCTTTATTAGATTCTGTCAAACATCTCTCCCCCACACACCCGCAGATGCACACTCACTCACTCACTCACACGCGCCCTCTCACACATACATCCAGCCCTCTCTCTCTCTCTCTCTCTCTCTCTCTCTCTCTCTCTCTCGCCCTTGGTTGATAGTGCACCAAACCTGAGACACAGATACATCTTTGCATGTTCTTTATTTATTTCAGTGGATTCATTTCTGTTCATGAATATAAAGGAGCAGCAATGTTGCTATCAATTGTCAGTGTCAAGTTGACTTACATTTCTATTTGATAGACGCTTACAAACGTTTGAAGCAGCTGAAAGTGATATATAGTACTTGAAAAATGTGTAAGGGTTTACTGTATAACCCGAAAGACTAGAGGATAATACTGGATTATACAAGCATTAGTAACATCTACAGGTTAGCTGTACATGTTAGTATCTTTACAATTTTCTACTTTTTCAGCCAAATCAGTGGTCAGACCATATGTGAAAAAAAACAATTCACTAAAGGGGAAAGGACCCAAGACATGAAAGATGCACATTTTCCTCAGCTTTAGCTTTAGTTACGTACTCTGTTCGCTGTATATTTGACCTGTGAGTTCACAAGTTTGGGTTTTGTGAGCCAGTTGAAAACAAGGGGTGTTATTGTATGTTGCATATTATTAAGTAGATGTCACTGCTGTGTTTTCTTACTGTTGCTTGGCACACATTTCTTGTTACCAATGGTGACGTCTTTGGGGTTCCCTGGTGGACTAGTGGTTAGCATGTGGCGCCTTCACCACCATGGCCCAGGTTCAATTCCCAGTCCGGGAACTGACCCCAGCCACTGGAGGGTTGCACGAGGCAGTGGACTCTCAGTGCCGGTCCTGGGGAGGGTTGCATCAGGAAGTGCATCTGGCATAAAAACCTGTGCCAGAATCAAAATATACAGACAGGTATGAAGAATGCACAAAGAATAAAGTTCATAAAGATACAAAGAAGGTCTTAGACATTGTCTGAGGAGATAAATCTATAGCTGTTGAAGTAATGGCGACACTGTGCTGTTTGGACTGTAATGGGAACCTCAATTAACCTTTTCGGAGCCACTAAGTATTTTCACCTTGTGTATCCTGTGGTCACAATAAACCACGCATCCGAACATTCGAAGTCAATACCAACATAAATCCATAATGGAAGTACAGCATGACATGAGGCGACGTCAGCAGCAAACCAAACTAAACAGCAACAACCATGACAATCACGGAAACAGTTGGAGTTCATGATGTACTGGAGTGAAGTATATGCTTGCTAGAATAGTCGCCGTGATGTCCGTAACGTTTTAAAGGGACGTCTTGACTCTGGCCTGCTCTCTAGTGGATAAAGCTTTTAATTCCTAAGATGCACAAAAGTTATGGGAACATGAACAAAGTTGTCTGTATACACACTGTACAATTTCAAATTGAATGCACTGAAATATCACATTAATACATACACTATACGTTGTTTTAAAGCCCGAGATTTATATACACACACAGTCTGAGGATAATACGGACAGTTTACACAACATACAATAGATGCTAGCACTGTATATTCAGGCAGTTCTGTCTATTGAAATTTTCAGTAGTTGATAATTCTGGATTTTTTTTTAACTCTCACAGTTAGTGGATGAATCAGAGTATCGCACACCTGTTAGATACCATTGCTCACGCTTAGCACAGGTTATTTATTATTCCGGTGTGTAGCTCCTGCCAAGGTTTTTTCCTGTTTCAGCTCACCATGGTAGGATGATGAATCACTATCATACAGGCATGTATATTTTTGCAACTCAACCAACCCATTCTCCATGCACCAGCTCTACTGTGCCATCCTGTTGACTGTTCTTACTGTTCCCTTGCGTTAGTGTACAAAATCAGATAACCTATCTGATTATGGACAGCTCAGTTGGGCATCATTCGGGCAGTTGATCAGCCCCAGTCATACTTCACATCTGATGATGATGATGATGATGATGAAGATGCAGCTGAAATTCACTCTGTATTTAAGAATCTGAGGAATGGTCGGATTTCAGAGACACGTCACGCAACATGAGCGGGAAGATCTGAGTTGCTGTGTGGGTGTGTATTTATGAACCAGAGTTTATAGATATGGAGTTAGTGGATTGAAGTCACATTAGAGAAATTCAGGAGTTTATGAACCAGCAGCTTGTTGTTTAACCATAAATTCATTTTTATTACTGTTGCTCATGAAGCAGTCATGTTGTCAGGAGCTCGTATGAGTGCCATCTCTCTGGCTGCTGACTGAAGCTAAATTAACAGTAGCATTCTGAGGGAAAGAGAAGCTCAGGCAGTATCAGTCATCTACTGAGCCAGTCACATCTGTGTGTAAAGCTCTCTGAGTCAGCAAGTACACAGTGACCTCGACAGCACACACACTCACACTTTTCTCTGCTCTGTCGGACACACACACACTCTATTTATCCCTGTCACATTCTCTCTCTCTCTCTCTCTCTCTCTCTCTCTCTCTCTCTCTCTCTCTCTCTCTCTCTCTCTCTCTCTCTCTTCTTTTCACTTTCTCTCTCTCTTTCTTTGTGCTTATCTCCAGCTGACACTCAGGCAGCTGTTATTTACACCATTTGAAGCTGTTTAATTTTTATTTAATTTTTTAAGCTTAACCTGTATGTCAAAGGGTTATGGCTTCTTATAAAGTCCACTAGTAAAGCACTGCTGGCCTGAGTGTGTCATGTGTGTTGTGCAGAATCACAAGCCCCTTATTCACCACTCCTTTACACTTTATTGCCCTCTTCATGTGAGAACTAATCATGTCATGGATACAGGCTGTGATTTAAATGGAATAAAAAGGGGGGGGGGGGGGGGGGGGCATGGGGGAGGCGAACGTACCAGGCTGGAGGTTGAACGTCAGGTGAAGTGTTATTTTGTCAAATGGATGATAAGCTTATTAATCCACTTCAGTGCCTCCAATCCAGAATGACACTCGTGACAGCTGTGGGTGGTGATACAATAATCTCAGCCACAGCTGAATCACTGTCGCTCTTGTTTTCATGACCTTTTTACATAGTGACTGCAAATGAGGTGAGAGCTGGTAATGCTGGGACTGAGGGCGCCGTTTCATCCTGCTTGCTCCTGAACTTGCTCCTGACGTGGAGTGGTCTAAGGATTTCAGAGAATGATGTGTTTTGGCTCTGAGGAAACTCTGGTTTGGTGTTTCATGCAGGATCAAAACCGCTGTGGTAGGTCAGCGTGTAATTAAGTACTGGAGGAAACATTACTGCGGTAATTCCATCAGGCTGGAAGTCTTAAAGGAAAACACTAGTGGGTTTTTTCTCAATCTAATCTCTATCCTGTGCATTTGTAGTACATGTGCAATTACTACAGATGAGAATTTTACCATGTTTCTTTGTGCTGAGGAAAGATCTGAAAATCAGTTGACTTTAGAAGCCAAAAGTACAATTTTACGTTTCAAGAATTATAGTCTCACCAGAGCTATTCTTATGTCTTTTTCCCCCCAGGGTTTACACACTGGAATAACTAAGCAATAAAATCCAACTGGGCGTGCTGTTAAAGGAAAACAATCAAAGGGTGGTGTGATGTGGCTTGTCACCACTCTGAAGTTGATTATTTATCCTATATATCCTATAACAGTATGTTCTGAAGTGTTTTATTCTGCTTATACCACAAAATTTGCCAATATTATTTGAATATATAAATGAACGTTAATATTTTACCTTTTGTAATCTTGTTTCTAACTTTTAGTTTTTTTTCTTTCTTTATTTATTTAGATTTCAGTGTTCTGCTTTTTTCCTCAATTTGTTTTATTAAGTCAGTTTTTTTTTTAATCAAGCTTGCTTAAAGTGATTTTATTTGAACTTCTGTACAGCACTTAGTAAAAGATTGTTTTTTTTTGGTCATTATTGCAGCCAAATATTTGAGTTTTTTGTGCTTTTTTGTGGAAAACTATTTGAAAGTTACCAATTTAATGTTGCAGCACGTCCGTGAGATAAGTTAGTATTTGTTATCAGTTGCATTATGGCATGTACAAACAGCCATTCTCGGATGTTGTACAAGTGCATTAATAGAAACCTGGCAACTGGAACCACTGCCAGAGCTGCTGTTATAGACAATTAATCAACACGTTCTTTCCAAGCAGATTCGAGAATTTAACAGTGTAGTGGTAAAGTAAAGCATAATGTAACTGCAGTTTTGTGGTATCCATGTGCAATCAGGCAGAAAACTGAGATTATCCTGGTAACACCACAACTTCCCTCTGAAAAAGTAGCCTTTTCTATGAAAGGACAAATGATAGTTCAGAGCTTACATTAATAATACCATTGGAAAATTCTGGAAAGCATTCTACAAAAAATGTCTTTTGCACAAAACGTCCGTTTCTCTGTGTAGTGCAATGTGTTGAAATTCTTGTCTGTAGTAGATACAGATGAGGTGGAAAACTCTGGACTGTTCCTTTAAAGGCGAGTGGACCGGAGGCTCCTCGTGACAACCGCCACCTTCCTGCGTGGGAAGAAAGCCAAATCAAAACAGACTAATTTGAATGCGTGGCTTCATACTCAGATGGCATGGCTTTTCCATAATGACCTCCAGGGGAGCGAGGGTCACACGTCGGACTGTGTTACTTAGCAGATTGTCCTCTGCAGGTTCGCTTCCTCAGATCTCGCCTCACACTAGCACTTAGCCATCGGCTGTGAGACTGACCTTCATCTAGTAAACAAGTTCAAGCAAAAGGAACATTTAAATGCTTGCCAAAGGCCCATTACTCCTCCTGGATGAACAGAGCAAGCAAAGGACTCGGTCTTACTTTTGCTGTGCTAATTCAATCAGTCATTCCTCTGCGCTTTGCTAGCTCTATGGCAAACTCGATTTGCCATGTTATTATGTATCATATTGTCCTCAGTAACTTCTGCCTGTTTGCTTTGAAAATTACTCAGAAATAAGCTGGCAGATGGATAGTGTTACAGCAGTTTAACTGATCTCAGATGAGGAGAAGATGGGTCCATGGGACTGGCCGGTGGGGTCTAAGCAGGTCTGAATCAATCCAGAGTCAGGGTTGGTGTTTAACCTTGCTTTCCTCAGCACTGTGTCCTCGTAAGCCTGGGGAGAGCACAAACTATTTACTCACAGTGCTGTCGCCCAAAAATAGAGGCACAGTAATCACAATTACACAGCTTGTGGAGGGCTGAAGTGTCATTTAGAAAAATAATCAAAAAGTCATCTCTCTGTGTTTATCCCTCTCTCTCTCTTTCTCTCTGTGTGCCTCACTCTCTCTGACTCTCTCTCTACATTTGGCACAGTTTGAAGTAGCCTTGTAAAAAGCCATTAGCAGGGCAGACTAAAGAGCAAAGAAAAGGTTGATAAATGACAGAGAAAATGGACAGATATAGGCTATAGGGTGATAGAAGAGTCGATTGCTCTTTCTAAGGCTTAGAGTGTTGGTGGGGATTAAACACACTCCTCCCGCTAACAGAGCTCCATACTGATTGCTGAGATGCATGCAACTGGCTTGGAATGGAAAATGTCTTGAAAGATACTTTGATTAAATGGCGAATGATGAGTTCAAGATTTTAACATGTTTTACAACAGCATTGAGGTGTTCTCAAATCTGATTGGTTAAAAGCGGTAGGGTCATTTTTTATAACGGTAGTGAAATTATAACTTGTAGAGAGTTATAGCTAGTCACAACACATTGATAATTGTCCTGTAATAGCACGCTCCGTTGCGTTTTATTCCTTACTTAATAGGCAATAGTACCACAATTTTATTAACTGATCACAATAATAAACAAACTGGATATTGAGGCTCTCTCTCCCATTCCAGATGACCAGTTGTTTACTGCACCTTGTTTCTTGCTGAAGCCCTGCTACTGCATGTTAAATCCTGCATGCTATACAATTAGCATCTTACTCCTTTCATAGATTGATGACATAAAAGCAACCAACAATGGTCTAATTGTGCTTAAAGCTTGAATCAATCCCTACAAACCAAATGTAATCACACTGATGGTGTAAGTCTGATAGACTGAAGCAATTTAATTTCTATTGCCTCTGACTCCAGGGTCACAGCAATTTACTGAGTGCTAATTCACTTTTTAAAAAATGCTAATAAAGATTTATTGAAGGATTCCATGGCCATTTGAAGACGACTGGGACCAGAGGCTGAAGTGGTTTTGCTGAAGGGGTTTCCAATGGGGACCCATTTATGCTTTCTCTTGTCTTGTTTATGTTCCTGCCTCTGCTTTTTGTTCAGTGTAGTTCAGTATGTCCTGATGTGCTCTCGAGAATATAGACTCTAGCTAAACCTAACATTGTCTGAGGGCAGGGTTCAAGCTGTCTCAAAATATGGATATTACGAAATCCACAAAAATGAACGTCTCATGTTCCATGACTGGATCCATGAGCTGTGTGCTACCATCCTTGTGCGTATCGTCTAAAACTCTGTTCTGTGAGGATGCATCTCTCCATGAACCTGCAGGCACCTGGGTTCTGTCTGCAGCTGCATAGAGCTTTAATACAGTTAGCTGTCCCTGCTTATGAGGCATGGGTGGCTGAAGCTGGGCTTTGACACTGACACTTAGAGAGATGAGGCGGGACAGGATCAACACCAAAATGCTAGCTAGATATATCACGGGGTAAGAAAACCTTGTGCAAGTATATGCGTCTGGGCTAACGACTAATGAGTTCCACCTACACATGTAGCTGTGAGTAGGCTACACTTCCCAGCAAGGAACATGGTTCAGCCTCCTGTGTTTTGAATCATGGTCTAAAGTGGACATAAATCAGCAGCAGCAAAAGGAGAGGGTGATTTACAGGAGGCTTGCATAATGGTGTGTGTGTTTGTGTGTACATGTGTGCATGCTTATGGCTGTGAGTATATGAAAAGTATGTCAATGAATTAGGATGCCGAGGCAGTGGTGCATGCAAAGGTAGACGCAAATGAACTACAGCAATATAGAGCCTGCAGTATTTTTTTTTTTTTAAATCTACAAGCCCTTGGTATTATTTGTTTGCTGCAAAAGCGACAGGGTATTTGGGTATTTGGTTTGCCAATTCATTTGATCTTTTAAGGTTTCAGATCCAGAGACGGTGCCTCGACTCGGACCTGAACTGGACTCACTTGCGACTCGACTCTAGACATTTTGGCCTGGGTGAAAACTTGAACAAAGACTTAACAAATTAGGATGACCAAAGTTACACAAGAAATGAATAAATCCATTCTTTTCAGACCTTACATGCATGGCTTTGTCTCTCAGTTTCATGACTGCCATGCTCAGTGCTATTCACATGCAGCTTGCAGCTGTAAAGCAAAACAGCTGCTTTACGGCAAATTCAGAAAAACAGATGACCTTAGTTAAAGAAAAAAAATAAAAATGTTCAATTTCTAAGAATGTATACAATAAGCACTACACATGGAGTGCTATTGTTCATCCGCACACATGCATTAGAAAGCTAATATTAGTGCAGCTACTGAAGCATTAGTTATTATCACTCTTTCACTTTCTGATAAGAACTAATTATTGATTGTTTTTCTTGCTACGCACACACTATAAGTTGGCGCTATTATTGTTCCCAAGACAGTATGGGAAGCCTGCAAATGATAGAAGTTATTAGCTATTAAGATTATTATCCGATATGTTGGGGGCTGTTGCAGATTTTCATGTGCTGCAATGTTTATCTTGTCAGTTATTGTGTATCGTCTAATGCATAAAATATGAGATTATTAAAGTTATTAAAAATCAGCTTTTTATATCTATTTTGAACAACTTGATATAACAGTATCATAGTTTATTCTGATGAAAAACATTATATTTAAAGAGAACCATTGTCCAAAATGTATATTTTCATTAGTTAGTGTATATTTTTTGATGGTTAAGTTCATCCCTGCCGTAAACGTAAGCTGTCCCCGGGACCGAGTTTAAGTGGAGGCCCAGGGGATCCATTACCATGTGGAATAGGTCTGTTTGATAAAATTGATTGATTTCAAATAGCTGTGAAATGCTGCTTGTAGATTGTGAAATGTAAAAAACAAAAAAACTAAATCCTTACTCGCTCCTTTATGTTTTCCTAAATCCTAGAAATACTCCTACTTGAAATATAACATTAATGTTTGGTTGCAGATACTTTCAGTGTGATGGATATGAGTGAAGTGCAGTAAATATAACATCACAATGAAGGACATCAGAATATTAGCTTCACATTTTGTCAGACACATTAAAACGCACCCAGAAATGCCGGTTACTTTGGATTGCAATTAGTCCCATGTCTAACAGATTACTAGAAATATGATATTTGGTTACATATAGTGCGTATGCTTTCTGACATTAAAAAGGAGCAAGGCTGCATCCAGTGTGCTTCAGTGCTTTCATTAGAAATTATAAAGCAGCGTTTTACTTGCAGTGTGCAATAATAATAATACAAAAAAAACCCTACATTTAACATTTTAAAAAAGGAACAGCTGAAGACCTGAGACTTGACTCTGACGTCTCTGCTCAGATGTGCTGTTCTTGATTTCACAAATATTTACTACAGGTTCTCAAAAATGCAGTGCAAAATGACGTTATATTTAGTTCTTATTGTTAGTTTAGTGTAGTCATTTACAGTTCTGATCAAGTTCATTTTCTGGGAGAGAAGCAGAAAGGACGTCCATGGTTTGATGCTAAAGTATGACTAGGGCAGACAAGGACAGTTTGGCGCAGATGTGTTTGCTCTCTGAAGGACACCTGACTGTGCTAGAAGCTATTTGAATACATGGAGCTTTTGGCTGGGCATTTTAATGTGGAGAAGGATCTTGGCATAAATGTCAGCTCCAGTTCACAGACCTGCCTTGATGCTGGAGGCTTTAGTTTCGTTTGGACTTATTTTTTGTCCTTGTGTGAACTGGCAGCCATTGAAGTTGTTGTTCCCTCTTGAATATGCTTATACATGATTAGAGAGAACTGAAGAAGACTAGGCATTGGCTGGACTTGTAACACGTAGCGATTGGCTAGCTCATATACCAGCATTGAAAAAAGTTTCTTTTTGGGGCCTTTGTTTCAACTAAACTTGGATCATGTTGTATTTTCTATGATTTAAGGCCTTACCTTAAATCACCTCTAAGGTACACACTTTATTACAGGGGTTTTAAAACGCTTTTGTAGCCAGGGACCCCTTTAACTGTAAAGTAAATTCCATTCCCCCTCTCCCCCCACCCACACCACACTCAGTATTGGTTTTATTTCATAAACATTATTTACATTTTTCAATTAATTTATTTTTTTTGGAGCAACAGAGCTTTCTATTCCTAAAATTTCCACACATAGAATGTATCAGGTCTGATTTAACTATACATTTAATAATAAGTTGACTATAAATTTAATAATGTCATGAAACAACCTGAAAGCAGTGCTTGTTATTTCATCTGAACACACACTGGGTGGTGGTGGTGGTGTGTTGGTGGTTGAATTTATGACACCTACACGCAGCTTTAATAATAATAAAAAAAATCTTTTGTAAAGAAGAGTCGAAGATGACGAAGACCTAATATTTGCAAAAGTAACATTTGCACAAAATTATTTCTATATTCACATATAAGTCAGAGAACTGGGTTGTTGTTTTTTTTTAAACAGCCTTACAGAACAAAACATTACATTTATTACTTTTGTGGCATCTTACATCATCATTACAATATTCAGAAGGCAGTGAATGTGCTGAAAGGCGCATAATAATAAACTAATAAAGCATAATAGAATGTTAACTGTGTGATTTGGATTAAATTGTTGTGCAGTCTGTGTCTTTAGATTTGTCAGGAGTAGGAACAGAGTTGCAGAGTGGCTAAGAGTAGTCTAGAGAAGTGAATGATGATAGTGGAGAGAAATTAAGACTGGGAAAGACAGAGCAAGAGGAGCTATGTGATTTAGCAAGCTGCCAGCACAAACTGTTTCAAGGTTCCAAGGCATTTATTTATTTATTTAATCATCTTTGTTTTATCATCAGAAATCCCCAGACATCCAGATGCATAATCTCTCAAAGTTCATGAGGCTAATTAAATCACAGCCAAGCTTCTGGTCTATTAAATCTTCAGAGCTAAGATGCAGAATATGAAATGCTGCTTTCTATTTTTAACACAGCCTATAGAATTGACTCACCTGTTTCTATAGGCTGTTTTTATGCAGGTTCCATGTTCTTACTGCCAAGACAGAGTAAGAATAATGCTTGTACAGTGGGGGAAATAAGTATCGATGAGGCTATTCACATGAAATTTTCACCAGACTTCGGTATTAACTCAAGAAATCCACAAATATAAAGAAATTCAAACATTAAAGTACATAAATAAAGTATGTGTAATAAAGTGGAATGACACAGGAAAAAAAAAGTATTGAACATGCTAACTGAAATTTATTTAATCCTTAGTGGAGAAGCCTTTGTTTGTAATGACGGCTTCAAGACACTTCCTGTATGAAGAAATTAATCGCCCGCAGTATTCAGGTGTGATTTTGGCCCGTTCTTCTAAACATATTGTCTTTAAATCTTGTACAATTGGATTGAAGTCAGATGATTGACTGGGCCATTCTAATGCCTTTTTTCTCTGAAACCGATTGAGAGTTTCCTTTGCTGTATGCTTTGGATCGTTGTCCTGCTGGAAGTCCACCCACATCTCATCTTCATCATCCTGGTGGATGGCAGCAGATATTCTTCTCAAGAATTGGTAAAGGGCTCCATTCATCGTTCCTTCGATTATATGAACTCTGCCAGTACCATGTGATGAAAAACAGCCCCACACCATGATGAAGGAAATGGCACTGCACATCACCCTAAAAATACTATACCAACAGTGAAGTTTGGAGGTGGAAGCTCCAAACTTCACTGTTGGTATAGTGTTTTTAGGGTGATGTGCAGTGCCATTTCTTCTCCAAACATGGTGTGTAGTATGACAGCCAAAAAGTTCACTCTTGCTCTCGTCTGGCAAGATGAGACACTACACTCTCCGAGTATTTCATAGGCTTGTCCAAATGAGTTGTAGCAAACTTTAAGCGAGCTTCGACATACCTTTTCTTTAGTGACGGAGTCTTGCGGGTGAGCGTGTGCAGTGGAGGGCATTGCCTATTGTTTTCTCTGTGACGATGATACCTGCTGCCTCCAAGTGTTTCTGGAGCTCTTTCTGAGTGGTCCTTGGCTCTTGGGCTACTCTTCTGACTATTCTTCTGACTCCCTGGTCAGAAATCTTGCGAGGAGCTCCTGTGCGTGGCGGGTTGATGACGGAGTGATGTTGCTTCCACTTGCGGATAATGGCCCCAATGGTGCTTACTGGAAGATTCAGAAGTTTTGAAATACATCTGTATCCGATTCCATCAATATGTTTCACAACAATAAGAGTGCAAAAGTCTTGGGTGAATGCCTTGCTTTTACCCATCATGAGATGTTTCTTGTGTGAACACTGGTAATGAAAAGCCTTTTTATAGAACATCAATTTACTAGCCCAACTGATATTAACTTGCACAGATAGGAGGTATAATTACTTCCTAACTACTTACGGATTTCAGCTGGTCCCTTGCTTTCCTTTCTTTGGAGAACTGCCTATTCTTAGTGTGTTCAATACTTTTTTCCTGTGTCATTCCACTTCATTACACATAACTTTATTTATGGACTTTAATGTTGTGAATTCTTTATATTTGTGGATTTCTGGTGAAAATTTCATGTGAATAACCTAATTGGAAATATATTTACTGATAAAATGTTGACGCATTCTATACTTATTTCCCCCTCTGTAATGCAGAGATATGAAGTTCGTTCTTGGTTTGAATATATTGGGCAAAGCAAATGACTGGTGGACAATGGAAATGGTCCTATGGGAACGCTATTTGTTGAGTGATATATGTAGTGATGTAGTAAGTCACGTAGTTAGCACTGTCCTTCAAACCTGATGAAACCGTCATAACCATCCAGAATCCTGGATGTAAAACAGTTTTCCTGACACCTGTCATTTACTCATCCCCTGCAGCCTCTTGTTTTCTTGCACCCCACAGCTGGATGACTTTTCCAAATTCCCCTGTTTCTGTTTACACATGTTTCCCATGCTCTTTTGCACATCTCTCAGTGGCCCACACTATATGTCAGCACCACGTCCTGCTGAGCTGAAGCTGTGGAAGCACTGGCTAGGGGGGTCTGCCAAACCCCAGCAGTGGTAGGCTTGCCTGCAGGCACAGCTCTCAGTGGAAGGTCCCTGAGGTGAAAGGGCCCTGTTCTAATCATGACACCATCTGTTGGAGAGAAGGTTACACCAGCACCACACTGATGTCACTCAGCTTCGCTCCATTCACTCTTGTCATTCTCTGTACGTCTCTCTCTCTCTCTCTCTTTCTCTCTCGGACGCTCTCTCTATCTGTCTTTGTTGGCTGCCAGAATGACAGGCAGCTGGTAGTCCTTTAAAGCAGCCAGAGGGCAGAGCTCTGCAGCTTCTCGCCCCCCGACTTTGTGCCATCTGGGCCTTGCTGGCTGGGAGAAGAGCACGACTCCTGGGATCTGGAGGAGAAGGTTGGATCTCCTGACGTGGAGGATGTAGCCACAGGTTTTGTGATAACCTTCTAAACAAGGATGTTTACATGGGCTCTGTTGACAAGCTAAGGCACTCATTTACAAACCAGCACAGCATATTTTATTATTGGGGTATATTTATCTCAAACCTTCAGAAGTGCAAAAAAAGCAGAGGTGCATCGTGGCATTTACATTTTTTTTACTTCTTGTTATGATGAAATAAGGGTTTTCTACTTTTTCATCTAAAACAGCAGTCAGACCAAATGGGAAAACAATTTACTTGGCAGAAGACCAGTTTACCAAAGGGGAAAGGACATTGTACATGGGACTGCTTGACTTTATAGCATAAAGTTGTAGATGAGTAATGACTCATAATCGTACTTTCTGGTGTCACAAATGTCATCTCTGAGAGTTTTTCCTTGCTGCCATTGCCTCTGGCTTGCTCATTAGGGATAAATCTAAATTCCCTAATCCCTGTCTGGATTTCTGTAAAACTAGCTCTATGTCCATTGTGACAATGTCCATTCATAGTAGCGCTATGTAAATCAAGTTGAATTGAATTGAATTGAATTCAAAGACGTGCATTTCCTTCTGGTAGCGATTACTTTCCCCTCATGCCGACATTAACTAGGCGAACGTTGATGCATCTGTGGCCTCTTTGGTTGGACTGTTGCCTCACTGTTTTCTTACTGTCACTTGGTGCAAATCTGAAAGAAATATCTCATCCACCAACACATGCTATGGTTTTTGTAGTAAAATTCAGTTTTCTTTCTCTACCTGCTAGGATTTTCGGGTTAGCAATGCCGGCACCTATTGAAAGTTTGTGTGCATTCAATTGTACTCTTAAAGTACAACACACTTTAGTCATTATTTTTATTTCATCTTGACTGATGATGAGTCTCCATTGAGATTTCCATTTAGTTAAGGTTGAGTGAATTCAGGTAATATGGGACACATTAAGAAAGTTTTGTTTACTTCCTTGTCTTAAATACATACTTTTAATTTCTCCGGAGATGGTCATCAAAAAATTTGAAAATAATAAAGACACTTACCAATTCTCACACACGCTCCGCACTATCATATGATGAGGGTGAGGGCTAACATGCTTAACAGATGCCCACAATTGGCTGGTGTTTCTCTAACTGACAGGGGAAAGAGGGTAATGCTATCACTCCCGCCCAGAGAGCACGGATCCTGGACACAGGTAGCATCATTGGAATTTGAACTCACAATCTACCGTCGCTAGGGTGAACACCTTCTTCTTGAACTGTTCAGAACCAGTCTTATGAAAGTGTGCTTTAGGATGACTTGTGTCTTGTGTTCTCTTAAGATTCTTAAGGTTCTTGTCAGAGAAAATTAGTGAGTACTCGAATTTCCAGGACATAGGGATGCTGATCTCACAACAGATTTTTTTATTATTTTTTTTAAATAGAGACTATTGTGTTTTTAACCTTGAAAAAACAAAACAGCAGCAAGTCTTTGTGTACTGCCTTGCCAGCACCTTTGATTTTGCTTGTGTGTGTTTAAACACAAATCAGTGGCACTCTGTACAACTAGTAGAATTGTAATATATAACAGTGATGCTTGCGCTATCAAAATGTCCTTTTATGCCAGCTGATTGTGGAAAGCAGTCACATGACTGTGAGCATTGTGGCAGTTGATATAACACACACATGCTCACACCGTAAAATATATATGGAGAAGATTGGAAAATATATCAGATCCTAATCCTAATGTCAAGTCAGATACGAATCCAGAATTCCAGGCCAGTTCTGACCAAAATACCAATACTCTACTACTACTGTAACTGGCTGAGAAAAACATTAGAAATGTTATTTAATCTCTGTGGCTTGGAGCTGTCGTTTTCACACAGTTCAGAGCTTCATTCCTAAGTGCATTATTGAATACAGGAAACAGCCAAGAAATGTTGTATGCATTGTTGATATTTATATCCACGCAACGTTAGTGATTCATATTTACCATTAAAAGGACATTTACAGTAGAAACCACGTGAAAATATGAGCTGGTGCTTTGTACCCGTGTGTTCCTAGCGCAATACAGCTGTTGGACAAGATTTATTGATTTATTGTCTCCTTCAGTGAACCAAATATATTTGATTTTTATAAACCTCTTCTGTCAAGAGAGTTTGGCTATAACTTCTTACGTTCCTCTTGGTTTCTGTACTTCAGCTAAATCACGCCTGCTTAAATCCACCTTCTACACCAACATCTACATCAGTGATAATGATAATGATAATGAGTCTTTATTTATCACATGTACATATGCACAGTGAAATTCTTTTCTTTGCACACCCCAGCATGACTATTATCAAGTCCTATATCAAGAAATAGGACTCTTGTTTGTGGCATGCAGGAGGCTGTTAACAAAGGGACAGGCTTTGGTATGACGGTAAAGGACTACCTGCACATGAGGCCAAGCAGGAGGAGAAAAGTTGGCACTTCCTCTCTGCAGCTGGGATGATCCCTGTGTCTGGACAGGCGTCCAACATATTAGACAGCTACTTGACCTTTTGTTCGAGTGGAAGATGGATTAGTCCCCTTCCTGCATTTCCAACCCCACTGAAAGTGAGGTTGGAATGCAGCGCAGTTGAAGATTAAGTTTCAATTATATTTCAAATGTAGCTAGCTTGAAAAGGCATTCAAAATAGGTTTAGGGTAGAACAAGGAGTCATGTCTATCTGTGTTTCTTCTTTCTCAGAGGAACTGTGAAAGTCACACAGATGTAGGGGGAATGACGGCGGCTGGTTCAGTCCCTATCTACCATGACATTTTAAGACTCTGGAAAGAATGAAGTCACAAAGTATGGACATAAAAATCCTCGGAGTTTTAACTACCAAGTCATGAAATATACATTTTCAAGATGAAAATAAATTTTCCATTTAATTTGTGAATGTCATGGCTTTTTAAATGTGATTCACGAATGCTGGGAATGCTGCAGAAGGCAGGCTCACTTTAGCACTGAAATCAGAACAGATGCAAAGCCACAGCACACAGACACCTTGGGCTCAGAGACCACTCCCATTATTGGTGAATTAAATGTAATCCTGTGCTAGGTTTAGGCTTTGATCTGCTCCATTGTCTCTCATTTAATCAGCACAGAGGGCCAGGTATCCCTCAGTTCTGGCTCCGGCTGGCCGTGCTGAGCGAAGTGTTCTCCGGCCCTTTCATCCGTGCCTAAGCCCTCTTCCGGAACTGTCACGAACCGAGGTGCTACAAGAGGTAACCATAGTGACAGGCAGTAATTGGCCTGAGTGTGTTGGCACAGCTGCCACAGCTTTTGAAGTATTTACTCTAAATGTCCAGGTCGTTCTGTGCAAAATGGAGGAAATCAAACATGACGCTTCTTATCATGATTGAAAAAAATGCATAAATCAGGTGTCACATTTGGAGAAGCTGTTGTGACTTCCTTTAAGCACAAGTTGTTTCTTTGCACGCTAAAAAGAACAGCTTAAGTTGTTAGAAATGACTCTTTTGAAGGATGACAGGCAAACGTGGTACTTGCAGCGAATGCTGTTTCTGCAAAATGGAGAGAAAATAAATTGCTTAACTACTAAGCGTTTCTCATTTTAGACCCAACTGAAGGAACAGAATGCATTTCTTCCCGTGAAGAGGCTGTCACACTCCACCATGTTTGAATAAGTGTCTGGTTACTTGCTGTATTCCGTTGCATTAGGCTAACTCTTAATGCGTTTATGAAGTACTGTTTTTGTGAGAGATCAGGCAGACCATCATCTCTAGAAGGTATTAAAGTAAGAGATGTCTTTATGATTGTTAAAACTTTATAAGGTTGAGAGTTTATATAGCTGCATATGTAGCCAGAGCAAAGCTGGAAACCCACACACACTCTCCTCTGAAGGTCTGGGTGAGGTCTTTTGAGAAAATTTTGTGGGCGTAACAGATATACGAAAAGAAGCTATAGCTACTCATCACCAGAATGACCACTGTATTCATGTAAAGATGGCAGCTTGGAGGCACTGACTGACTCAGCTCTGTCTTTTTCCTTAAATGCACACTGAACTCTACACGTCTCAGCTGCGTGTTCCATGAGTTTCCAGACATGCTACTGGCAGGAGAAAGAGAAACCGTGCATTTCGATTATAATCTGTTTTGGCAACACCAGCATTCAATTATCAGTTATGAGTAAGTGACTTTATTATTGATTACATTATTGTTTGTTTGATTTGAGAGAGAGATTTTAATAATAATGCTTAATAATTAACAGAATAGACTTAGTTCGAGAGCTCGTAAGGTGTTGTCACAGCCTCTGGAGACTCCAGTTCTCAGAATCCTATGCAGACAACCACACCCCCCTCTCAACCAAGTCACAGCACCCAAAAACCAAAAGTAGGGGAAAAAGTCAATTCCCAAGTCTTGTTTGCTATGCAGTTACAGGTTGTGTAATCATGATACCGTTGTAGATTATTCAAATGAAGTGCACAGCATATAGGAACTGTGGTTTTGTGATTTCAGTGGTATATATGGAGTTTACGCTTCACTCCTATGCATAGGTGAAAGAAAAAGTGTCTGATGTGGCCCGTGTGGATTGAAATGCTTACTAAAAGAGGTCTTGCAGAAATACGTCCGGTGTAAATTGGGCCCGACAGGGACCCTTGTCTTTCATGCGTTGTCTGCTCACGTTTTGCATTTCTTCCCTCATTTCTCACTGACTGGTGTGTCAATGGCTTCCTGGTTGCTATTCATCATTAGAGCCACACATGATTCAATCTGGTAATACAGGGATAAATAGGTCAGTGGAATGGCTGCCGATTATTGTGAAGATTCTGCTCCTGACATTTTCCATTTCCGTCTGCCAGAGTCAGAGAGCTGGCAAGTGCTTTTGTAAGCCCAGATGCCAGTAGCAACAAAGCAGCCAGCTTGGGCACTACCGGTAAAAAAAAAAAGAAAAAAAAGAAAAAAAAAAAAAAGAAGCTTTTTTTTAAACCAAGAATTGGACCTGTAATTTTTATTTATTTATTCATTTATTTATTTACCTCAGATGGAACTCAGTATGTCTTTCATTACCTCAGGGAAGGAGGACTGTCATATGAATGATGTGATGGTTGTTTTGAAAGATTTGTTACATGGATCACAGATTGATGCTACTTTGTTTATACACTTGGGGCAAAACGAGTAACCCTTAACCGCTGCCGCGCCTACCTTTCCTACCTTTCCCGCCTTATTTGGAGAGTGTCTGTGTGTGACAGTAATGAGTGAATTCCTTCAGGTGTTTTGGCTTGGATTTGTAGCTGACGTTACTACACGGGCTCAACGAGCCAAAAAACTGGCATCAACCCTCACTTTAGGGAGAAGATATGGAGCTGTCACTTCCTTTCCGAGCATGTAAACATATAACTGCACAGGCGTTGTTTGACACACAACCTCTTGGGCGTGGTGCTGTCAGTCATTCATCAGCGTCAGCGTTTATTGTTACCAATTATTCCACTCCATTCCACTTCATTCGGTAGTGAAATTGTGTCAGAACTGGAGTGTTTTTCTCACGATACCACTGCTGTATTAGTCTCTTCTGACTGGCAGCTTGATCTCTGATGGGACACAGATTGTTCATTTTCCCCCTCTCCTTGCCACTGTGATGCCAGCACGTTTGTTCTTTAGTATTCTGTTATTGCTTATTCATGGGAGCAGTGTGTGGAGGGGCTTACCTGTGTTGACAGTGTGCTGTGCATGGCTGCTGTAGTGCGTGTCATTAAAAGGTGGTTCCGAGCTAGGAGAAGCTGATGATCTAGATGAAGTGCTCTCAGTGCTGCCAACTTAATGTTGATTGAATGACAGCCTGGGTAGGATGAGCCACACTGAGACGTGTGTGTGTGTGTGTGTGTGTGTTGCAGTGAGACAGGCAGGAGGGGCCTGGTAGCCCACAGGTAACTCACACTCTGTAATTATTTTCATCATGCTAGTTTGGAGTCATGCTAGATACCTGGAGTTGGAAAAACAAATAGAAAATTGGAGAAATACTGACTTGTTCTTTGTGCGTAGATTACGGAGCTGTTTATGGCTGTGCCGTGGAGTGAGACGCAGTTCAATCAGTCAGAGCTGCGCATATATTGTACTGCGGTTATGCAAAAATGAAAACGCCATGCCCCGACTGTGATCATGCATCATTTTTGATTCCTTCCATTTTTTGTTCTGTTTTTTTTTTTTTCCCCTAGGAACTGACTTGCATGTTCTCCTCGTGCTTCGGGGGTTTCCTCCGGGCACTCCTGTTTCCTCCCCCAGTCCAAAGACATGCACTGTAGGCTGATTGGAATCTCTAAATTGTCCGTAGTGTGTGAATGGTTGTATGTGTGCACGATAGTGCCCTGCGATGGGTTGGCACCTCGTCCAGGGTGTCCCCCGCCTAATGCCGCGAGTCCCCTGGGATAGGCTCCAGGCCCCCCACGACCCTGTGTAGTATAAGCAGTACAGAAAATGGATGGATGGATGGAACTGACTGTCACATATTCAGTGAGTCATGTCTTAAACAGGACATGTGTGTGTGTGTGTGTGTGTGTGTATGTATGTGTGTATGTATGTGTGTGTGTGTGTGTTCAAGGTGAATTGCATATCTACACACTCACACCGGTAAAAAAATAACTCCAGCGTAATCTTCTTAACACGCTATCATAAGCAACAATAAGGTAATGATATTGGGCAGCCATCGTCGAGTGCTAATTACACAGCTCGAAACAAGTGATTAGCCACGTTTGTGGGAAACTGAAATGTAATTGGCAGTTTATGCAAATGTAAATAATGTTTGAAGCACGGTTTTGGCCCGAGGAAGCGTTATAAGTAATGTGAGGAAACACACATAACTCAGTAGCTACATTCACAAGCAGCTTGATAAAAGCATCAATCGTCCAACTCCTACCTCAGTCAGAATGAAAAATGTTCACGTATACAACCAGTTCAGAATAGAACGGACCTCCGAGCCCGATCTGAATAAAGTTTCCCTCTGATTAAACAACTTTAATCATCTGTAATATTGCAGCGCAGGTTTCAGGACCATTTACACAAGAATTTTGGGATTCATGAAAATCCAGTTATTTTAGAAAAAAAACCCCAACAACTTATATATATATCCTATGAGAGCTTCCATGTAAATTTACATATAAGGAAACCTTGATTAATCAGCTTCATAGACTAGAATTGGTGATATGGTACTGCACATTTATATACAGATTATAATGTGAAGTTTAAATCACTTCTTCATTTCAATTGCACACATGAATTTAGTGAAAAGGTTTGGCAGAAATTTTGGTAGCGTTGTTTCCTGCTCCTACCTTGAAAAAAAACAATCCAAAGAGAATTAGGACAAATGAAATGACACCCTGTGACAGGAAGAAGTGTCGGTGTGTGTCTGTGATAGCTGACACGCTGCAGTGGCTGAGCTGCATTACTCAAAGATTTAGCACATACTATGCTTCAGAGGAGCTCCTTATCTAGTTCGTCGTCATTTGACCATTTTCAGCTCTCTGTACGCTTTGCCTTTTATGGACTTTCCGGATGTCATCAAATGTCAATCATCTGTGCCGTGAATGTGCTGGTTAATTTCCCGGAGACTGGGATTTATCAACATGCGCACATGAGTACAAAGAAAATCAGTGTGTTACTGACACTTTTATAAATCTGCTGGGGATATTTAGTACGGTTTGGGCTACGAAATCATTTACACGCAACTTTAGTAAAATATTGATAAACGAGGCCCGTTGAGTGGAAAAACGTGCAGAGATCACTAAAATCATTGTGAGGTGAGTAAATGGTTTGAGGAGCAAAACAACGAATATTTCTAATCAGAATAACGCAGGAAAGGTATGTTTCTTCCGACTCTCTGGTTCTAAGTAGGATGTTCTGCTAAGATTCGTTCAAGCAATGCATCTCACCATTAGTAATGTATTACAGCCTGACAGGATTCCGAATCATTTCATTGTTATGGTAATTTTGATATTAAGTGCTGGTTAGCACATGGCCATTTCAGGATCATCTTTCTGCACTGGGATTATCCATCTAAAAATGAAAAGCTGACTGCACCTTAAATCAGATTTCAATCTCAGTCAGATTATTTTAGGAGGCCTGAGATGCATTTTAGTTACATGTTACATAAGTTCAAATGCATCAGGCTCTCCAAAGCCATATCTGACGAAGAAAATCCATTCTAATTATATCATTATATACAAGTGCACAGGTTGCATAACTACAAAGTTGGTGCCTTTTATGAACACTTTTGCATCTATTGCAAATCCTAAAATAAGAATGAATACATTCGAACGAACACAATCATTGCAAGGACATTATGTGACCACTTCATGAAGCTTCTTGTGACTCTCACCACGCCACGATACACAGAAGCGCCTTTCTTGAAGAATGAACCTGATACGTTCAGGATTATTGTCTGTCTTACACACATACATGAACAACCATGTATTCTGATCTTAATAATGATGTACCTAAGCATAAGGGAATGACTGTCCAGGATATTGTGTGTTTTACATGAGGGCACACGCACACACACACACACACACATACAGATGAATGAGTCTGTCTGTGGCAGTGGCCATTTGTCAGTTCTTTCAGTACTCTGTGTGTGTGTGTGTGTGTGTGTGTGTGTGTGTGTGTGTGCGAGCGAGCCATAACTCTTGTTTATTTTGCTGGCTGTTGATTTGTAAGAGCATTTCTCTCTGCGATATTGTTGCATTGAAATATTTAGAAATAATACAAAGGCGTCAGGATTGAAATATGAATATTTCATACAGCACCAGCTGGGGATGTTTAGGGGCAATCAATAAATGCAACTGATGGCTAAAGGAAATACTTTTCAGCGCTCGACCCAGATGTCTTTTTGTAACCTGTACAATCTGGTCCATCTGTAAAGGCACTTATATAAAGTTTAGCCATTGCTTATTGTTCATCGTTTACATTCTATAACAGATCATATACAATAAACCTAATCATTCTTCTTATTTTATTCAGCCCTGTTATGTAATATGGTTGATGATGCAATTATATGGATTTGTATATGCTATTATATACTGCCTCAGGCCGTTTGAGTTATATTGGCTCCAGTGTTAATGTGTTACACTAGGATAAAGCAAAGAAAAGCTCAAGGGGACTTTTATTTTACGAGTGTCCGCTGTCCTCAGTGTCACTGTAGCGACGCTGTGGGGAGGAAGGTGGAAACTGAACATCTCTGTGGCACAAAGAGGACACTCCTCATGACCCGCCACCTCTCCCCTGTGCACACACACTCACTAACGCACACACACACACACACACACACACACACACACACACACACACACACACACAGCTGCAGTGCTTACGCAAACCCTAGACAGCACTGCAGCTGAGACTGGGTTTTACCCTGGGTTCCAGAAAAATAACGCAACAGAGAATAATATTTTGAAAACTTACATTAACAAGTCGTTGATTCTTTCTGATATTAGGTTTTGAAGAAATGTTTAGTAGTTTGCCATATTGTTTTTTCATTTCTTGATTTTTTATTTTTTCAAAATTAAGATCTTACAACTCTCCTTGGGGGCATGGTGACTTAGTGGTTAGTACATTTACCTCGTACCTCCGGGGTTGGGGTTTGAAACCCACCTCTGCCCTGTGTGCACAGAGTCTGCAAGTTGTCTCCGTGCTTCGGGGGTTTCCTCTGGGTAGTCCGGTTTCCTCCCCCAGTCCAAAGACGCATGCTGTAAGCTGATTGGCATCTCTAAATTGTCCGTAGTGTGTGTGTGTGTGTGTGTGTGTGTGTGTGTGATTGTGCCCTATTATGGGTTGGCCCCCCATCCAGGGTGTCTCCAGTTTGTGCCCCGAGTTCCCTGGGATAGGCTCCAGGCTCCCCCGTGACCCTGTGTAGGATAGCAGTATGGATAGATGGATAAATCTCCTTATGTTGGTTACTACTAATAATGCTACTAATATTTGCTGGTCAGAGCTGAATTTCCCAAAAGCATTGCAGCACAAACATCATCGTTAAATGGTAGAGCAAGCATCACACTGAACACGCTCTTTCTCTGAGTGAGCTGGAAGTGTACATTATCATTAACAAACATCACAGAAATATACGAAATACCGAACAGTGAATAAAATAGTTTCCTTACCAAAACTTCATCTTTAATGTGCTTTAATATTGTTAATACCTCAGCGCTGTACACTTCTCATTTTTGATCGGATTGACAATATCGATTCACTTTCTATAACAGCAGCTCTGACAATGGTGCTTGTTCTAATATTATTGTTTCTATAGTAACAACTAATGTACAGGGACATGGTATTGTGGGAACTTCACATAAACATTAAAAAAAAATGTGTATAATTGTTGATATAGTGATGTTTTGTGTAAGGACCCATTTAGTTAGCGTTTTTGGAAGGAGTCTCCAGTGTCAGTGCTTTGATATAGTCAGAGGTAAATCTGTAGATTTAGTTTTCAGTCACGGGAAAGTCTTTAGGACAGAGGACTGTAGTTTCTCAGTAGCATCACAAGCTACATATATCTTTTGTCAAGTCAAAAGTCAACAGGTTGCTTTATTGGCATGACAAATATTAACATTTGTTAACTACAAACAAGATCAAACCTTTGAGATAAACAAGACAGCTTTGTGAAGGAATTGCTGTTTATAGCTGCTATAACATAAGTGACATTCTATGTAACTAGTGACAGATAAGAAGTATAATTTGTTGTTCTTTAATAAATAAACATTTTGTGTGTTATAAGAAGAATAAGCCCCTTTGGCACATGCTGAAAATAATCAGCTTTGTGGTAGTAACGACTCACATCACCCCGTTGTTGATCATTTTCTTTTAAAAGCACACCCCGTTGTGTTTTATTTCCGACCTACTTGATTGCTATAATAATGGCCATAATCAAACCCATGTGCACACGTGTGTTTTAGGTGTAATGTAGAAGGGAACACTGAAGGTAGGGGCTTTTATTTGCTTACAAGTTTTAATGCTGCATTAGATAAGATTAGTCGTTTTTTCTGCTAAGATTAGGTCTCCAACATTTAATTGGTTTGACATTTGAAGCTCTGTGCAAGAATCTTAGCTGGCCCGTATAGAGTGCCTATATAACAACTGACAGGAAGTGCATCCAAAGTATTCCGGGCCAGAAGTCAGTTTTGAAAACTTTTTTTTCCTCAGTGGATTTATACACTTTTGCTAAGGCCATGGCTTAAGCCACTGTTTTTTTTTTTTTTTTAAATGTATATTATGTTCTACGTGGTTATCTGTACAACAAGTACGAAATCGAAAGAAATCAGCTACTGCTCCTTTAAAGCTTTCACTAAATCACTACCTATATCTTTAATGTCCAAAAAAATCTAATCAGTTAAGACATGTTGAGGATTTTGGTCACAGTGAATAGACCCTCAGAGGCCCTGGTGTGTCTCCTGCAATAAGCCTTTCACCACAGTGGAACTCAATCTAGAGCACAACAGTAGTTCCCTATGAGGTCCAGGCCGGTAATAAAGATTAAGAGGCCATCAGCGTGTGAGTGTTTGATTGTACTCTGAGTCATGGCCTGAAATGCCTACACTTTCTTCTTTCTTTCCCATTAAATTCCTGTGCACATAATGACAGCAGAAAAAAAAAGTGGATAGAAAATGGCTGGGCATGCAGTGATGAGCAGAGCAGTCCTCTGAGAGATGGGCAGCGCTCGACTCCGGCTGCCTCAGGGCCCAATAAGACGCTGTCAAAGCACAAGTGCCTATATCTCTAGATGAGATTGTTGTATTAGTCAGACAACTGGTGGTACATCATTAGATTTTTTTTCTTCTTTCACTGAGTGATGCAATGCAAGTTAAATGCTACGGCAGTAAGAGAACAGCGATGTCTGATGCACGCTATGTCCCATGATGCTCCCGACATGAAATGAACTGTTTTTACACCTTTCACATTCTTCCATTTTGATCTCTTCAGTCAGTCAGTGGTTAGGTGACAGTGCATTTCATGTGTACCAGTCAAATGCTGTGTTGCCGCTTTAATGGAGGGAGTGGGAGGGAGAGAACTGGAAGAAAGAGATATAGCAGAGAGAGAGAGCGAGAGAGAGAGAGAGAGCACTGGGGTTCTGGGTGAGGGCTGATTTAAGGGAGAGCAGAGGGATCAGAGAGAGGCCTTGTTAGACGAGTGCTCCCCAGAGCTCAGAGGGGGTTTCTCTCTCTCTCTCTCTCTCTCTCTCTCTCTCTCTCTCTCTCTCTCTCTCTCTCTCTCTTTCTCTCTCTCTCTCGCTCTTCTCTCTCTTCCTCTCCCCTTGGTCCTTTCATTGGAAGCAGCGCTAGTCAAATGGCAGATCAAAGCCGTGTTCAGTGCGTGTCAGAGCAGATCATTTGCACTTCCATAAAACATGCCATTGCCGACGACACAAAACCTCTGCATTCATTAATATCCAAATACAGCAAAGACAAAGCACGCGCCGAAATAGACATTGTCTTTCGTTTGAACCAAAAGCATGCCCCCTCTGCTCCCCTCCAGCTCCAATTTATTCCATTTAAACCTCATTCAATGGATTTTCTCTCCCCCTTCCCAGCTGCTGTGGAAGCGTTCAGTGTATTATTAAATGAGCAATGAGGAGACATTAGCACCAGGCCCGGAGTGTTTTCATTAAAGGTACATTCTGCTGCTGGAAGAGGAACCTTGTAGGCTTGACTGATAAGCAAGTTTGCATGCTAAAAATATCCAAACATAGCAGTTGTGGTTGTTTATTTATTTATTGATCCCCCCCCCTTCCCCCGTTTTTGTCTGTGTAGCATTGACAGAACAAGTCAGATGTGCTAGGAAGGGAATTCCATGACACGTTATTCAAGTTCAAAGTTTTCTCCGCAGCTCTTTCAGCAGACATGTCAGATAGTTTTCTTCTCTTCGAACAGTGCTGTAGATAAGACAGCACAATGTGTCTACACTTGTTCATTTTAGAATGGCAGATGCAGCGGAATATTATATTTTGAGCAGTGATTCAGCAACATTTCCTCTCTTGTTTGTGGAGTCTTTTACTTTTTTTTCCCCCCCTGCATTCAGAAAACTATTGTATTTAGAGGAAAACTCTGAGTTTGTGTTGGGTGTCTTGTTTCAGGAGCTCTTTAATCTTTTCATACTGCCCATGCAACGTGGAGTTCACAGTGAGAGCTCAAGGGAAATGTGTTTAAATTAGAACACATTTGAGAGTGTTGTTGGATTTTATTATACAGGGTGTCCCAAAAGTCTCCAAATATAGGGTGCTATGTTTGCCAGCACCATGTTGGTTGTGTCTTCGTCAGTGGATGTTTGTGGACGGCCCGCAACACTTCCAGTTTTTTCATATTTGTTAATAAGTTTGGTAACAGTGTCATGTATGATGTGCTTGCCATGTTTCCTGGTAAAGTCCAACGCAACCTTGGGACAGCTTCCCGATCCAGCCATGAGACTGATTACAATACATTCTTCTATATGTACATATAAATTAAGTATGAAATATTTTGGAAGGCATGTTGCTAAAAAGTATTAATTTCCCCTATGTCTGGAGACTTTTGGGACACCCTGGATTTCGTATGTAAGAAGAAAAGTGCGAACACGGACCCCGCTCTTAACCATGACCTTTACTCACAGACTTACATACATATTGAGTCTCGCCAGTTGTTCGGACCATTTTTGTTTTTTGGGGGATTTTTTTTTGTTTTTTTTTACCCAGTGTAGGTGAATTTTGTTAAAATGTTATCACCTTATCTGTCTGTACGCCTCTGATATACAGTTGTTTTTTCTTGCCATCAGGAAAATTCTATTCTTCATCAAATCTCACTGACAGAACTTCTGTCACCCCCCCATCCCACCCCTCCGTCATGACTGACATTTGACGTTATTCCAGCTTGTCATTTCAGACAAGTGCCGTAATTGTCAGCTCATTTTTCTTTTTTTTTTTCTTTCTTTTTTTTTTATTGTTTTACTTTTTAATGAGAGTTTGCTTTTGATTGGACTCTAGTGTGTCATGCTGGAATAATGAGCTCGAAAAACAAAAAAAGAAACAGTTGTTAGAGAAAGCCTGCAGTTGTAAAACACTCAATTATGCTGGCGAGAAGTCTGGACTCTGGCGGTGAAGTTCAAGGTCACTGTTGCGGCGCCCTATAATTTTCTGTCTCTCCATTCCGGTCTACTTTGCTGCTTTTAGTCCTGTCTGTATGTAACGGTCTCCTTATAAAAATTTTTGTGCGTTCCCTTAATCAGTGCTTTTCCCTGGAAAACACATTAACCTTTGCAAGGTGTTTCAATGACAGTGCATCGGAATTTAAGCTGTCATTTATAGAGTTAGTTATGACAAATTGACCATAATGCTGCTGTTAGACTGATTGATGTGGAATATTAAATCTATTAGGATTTCATTGCTTTAATAGACTTAATAGACGTAATTTTTCCTGCCTGCAGGTGTAACGTGTGCTGTTTGTCAATATGGCGTGTTTCTTTAATAATATACTGAGCTCTGTCCTTTATAATTTGAGAATGAGATCGCAACATGCGAAGGCTTTTTTATTTGTCAGCAACACAGCTCGAGTGTTAGTGCCTCCAGCTGCGTGGAACTGTCTTGATGATTGTTTTTCTCTCCACAAAACATTGCAACATGGATTCTTACAAAAGCCCATCTTCTCTTCCTCTTTGAAACATACTGTAATTAAACGATCAACAGATGATTTGGAGAATGCTCAACCGCCTGCCAACCGATAGCGGGCAGGAGTGCCAAGCGCAGTCTCTCAAATCGCAATTCAGCAGGGAGCCTGGTGCTGTGTGTTGCTCCTCTCGGCTTGCCTCTCTCCATATGGGCTCCTCAGAAAGAGGGCAAACGTCTCCCGCGAAGCCTCCTGCTCACACAGCCGCAGCCAGGTGCGCCCGGAAAGACACGCTGAGCCAATCTTTTACCGAGATGGCTTTATTAAAGCATCCACTCTGCCTTTGTGACTGTTGATTCGTTTCACTAGTCCACTTTTTGTGTGCTTCGGAGAAAAGCATGTCCTGACATAACGTATTTATGTAACGTTAATTGCATAACAGTTTTGTCCTGATGTTGTGTCGAAGTAAAAATGACTCAGAATGTTCCTGGAGTTTGAATTCCTAACAATCCACATGACTCTATTTATGCGAAAGTGACAATGGTTAGGGTTGAAGTAGGGGTTAACAGTCGTGCTTTTCTTAGAACTTTACTTATATGAACAAATTCCACATTTCACACATTCTCCCCATGTCTGCATGGGTTTCATCTGGTTTCTTGCCACTACCCAAGAATATGCCAGTATTCAATTTGTCTATGCTAGCTTGCCCCTAGGTGTGAATATGCGTATATCTGCATTGTGCGCTGTGATGGACTGGTGTCCCATCTAGGGTGTATTTCTACCTCTTGCCAAGTGTTCTTTTAATCCACCATGACCGTGAGCAGGAGGAAACAGTTACTGAAGGTAAATAAATGAATGAATGAATTAATTTACTTTATAGGATCAGCATCATTGGTCTGTAGACTGTCTAGGCAGCCTTGACAATTTTTTTTTTAGGTATCCCCACTAACAGTTGTGTTGAATTTCCTGGTACACTATACAACTGATTGTTGAATCATAGCTTTCTGCAACATTTAACATTCATATCTATTAACATGCCCCTGATTCATTTCCTGAGATAATGACATTACCTCAAGCAAAACACAGATTAGATAAATGATTCTCATTCTAAATATAGAGTTAAGTGGCGCATTGGTTTAAATCCCGGAGTTTGTCATGTATGCTGTTGTAAAGTCAACCAAATGTTCACAGAGCTGCACTTAAACAGCTACAGGTTCCCACTGCTCACATCAGCATGATCTCTGATCAGGGAGCTGCAGCGTCCCTGCACAAGCTGCATGGGAAATAACTCTTGTTGATGCCAAGCTGCACGCTGTGGTCCTCCACTGTTTCCCCAAGGGAGATTACGATTAAGGCTCTCTCTCTCTATCTCTCTCTCTCAACTTTTTTCAGAATCGTGGTCTGTTTACAGCCCAAGCAGGCTGATTAGCAGGATCTCTTTTGCAGGTCCATGTTCCAGGATGAAAGGATGAGAATAAAAGAGCAGAGGGATCGGAGAGGAGACAAATGAACATTAAAATGCCTTAAATAACTGTTGATGCACAGTGCTAATGGAAAGAGGGTGGATGTGTATTTTTCAATTGGACAACATTATGAGAGCATGCCAGGGTCAGATTTATGCTCTTCTCTGTGTATTTTGTAATGTAGTATTGAAGTAAATGGAACTGAGGCTCAAAAAGTATCAGTGCCATTTTTGTTATTAAGAGCGCTATATAAACAAAATTATAGAAGAGTGCTTCATGATAGTGGATTGCATTTTTGAAGATTTCCTGTCCTAAATTAATTACATTTGCAATTGCAATACATCTTAAAACAAACATGAAACAGAAATCATTACACAGTTTTTTAAAATAATGTGACATAATGGTTTTTGGGTCACTACAAGACACTCGAGCCCGGTGTGGAATCCATGTCCAAACTGTAATATCTGTGTGTGCGGTGTAGACCACCTTACCACAGCATACACATTCTGTAAGGGTACCCCTTTTGGATAATGCCTTTGAGGACCCAACCCTACTAGTGAAAGAGCCCTTATGCCCAGAGGCGAAGCTAGACCATGCACCTCATACGGCAATAGAGATTGCTTCCACTATCCAATTAGAGATGCGCTGCTTTGACACAGCATCACCTCTACTGTTGCCACCAAAGCAGACCAACAACTGCTCCGGCTTACAACACTGGCCAACACGTGGCGGACGTAGGTATGGACGTAGGTAAGAGCCCTTACTGGACACAGTAGGTGCAGTTTCTCTTGTTCCGGTGTGAGGAAACGGAGGAGGGCAGAAAGCCTGCAACACTACTGGCTGGGAATTGGTTGCCTTACAGACCTTCCAGGACCGTAGACAGATCCCAGGAAGGTATGCATGGTCTGCAGATGGGCCTCAGCTGCCTGACACCACGCATAAACCTCGATGTTAGAGGATGTTGCCCCATAGAGTCTCCATGAATGTGGCATAGACCCTAATTGTAGAAGGAGTCAACCCTGCTGAGAAACATCCCTGTAAGAACTCCAGGAGTTCTGTAGCTATTGCACAGTTTACTGGGTCTAACTGATGTTCCTCACACCATGAGATAAAAAGTTTCCACTTGAGCGCATACAATTTTCTCGTGGATGGTGCTCTAGCATTCAACATGGTCTCTACAACCTTGGTTGAGCGACCAGAATCTATGAGCTGGTGCCCCTTAGGGTCCAGCCCCACAGTTTCCATAGTTCCAGGTGAGAGTGATAAATCAACCATCTGGCATGAGACAATAGAGCCTTGCAAATGGGAATTTCCCAGGCAGTACCATATAGCAGGGATATTATCTCTGAGAACCATATTCGAGCTGGCCAATAAGGTGCTACTAGAAGCATACATAGACAGTCTTGGCGAGCTCTCTCTAGAACTTGTGGGAGGAGTGCGATCAGGGGAAAGGCGTAAAGACGTGACCTCGGCCACGTGTGTACCATGCTGTCCAGCACCAATGGTGTGGGAGGAGTGAGGGCAATCCACCTCGGGTAATGTGTTGTTTGCTCTGAGGTGAACACATCCACTTTTGCTTGGCCGAACCTCTGCCATACGGACTCCACCACTTGTGGATGGAGCCTCCAATTCCTGGGCCTCAGTCCCTGCCTTCCGGTTGCCCGGAATGTACATTGCACTCACTAAGAAAAACTTTCCCTTTGCCTAGAAAATAATTAGTTGTGCCTGCCTGGGGGGTCGAGCTCTGAACTGGACCCCTCCACCTTTGGTATAGCCAAATACCTGTACTGTCCATTCCCCACAATGGCTGAATAATCTGACGTCGCAGGGTTATTAATACAGCTGGTGTACGGTTTTCCCCAGAAGCACGATATTTCATAATGTACTTCTGGAAAAAAAAGGAGTTTTCTGCAGTGTGAGGGAGATTTATTTTCACTGTGGTGAAAGCGCTCATCCAGCCTGCTATGAGCCACTTCCTCTTCCCGGGCCAGTCTAAATTCAGTTTCTCTACAGGCCTAGTAATCACTTCAAGCAGCTTTTTATATGCTTTTTATATTTGAGTGCTGCTCTCCATTTTTAGTGCACTGGCTCCCCCCTCTGACTCCTTAGAGTCAGAGAGGCTGGGTTGAATCTCCATGCCAGAAGGAGGAGTCGTGACACAAGCTCCAAAACACGGAAGCAGAGAGTTGGACCCGGAGGACAGAGCAAGAGATAGAGCAGCACTCGTCTCTGGCTCCACCTCCAGATCCATACAGGATCCCCAGGCCCGAAACCCAACTCCCTTCGAAGAGTACTTTTCTTATCATACTTTTTTTTTTTTGCAAAGGGACAGAAAACTAAAGAGATGTATATATTTTTTAAATAGAGAGGAAGTGAAGAGTTTTTATAAGTGTTCACACAAACAGCCGACATGTGGTCTTTGCTGAAGATAATAAGGCTGATGACATGGTTTACAGGCACTGTTTTATAATCACGCGACATGCGAAATGCCACGGCAACTGACCACGGCATACCTATAAATAGGTGCGATTTCACACAGCCTACAGAAACCAGTCATGTGCGAGGGCGCTTCCCACAGCGTGAAGCTCACACAACTTTGAGTTCCCTTTGAAAGGGAACAGATATTTATAGGTGGCAAAAGACATTAAAGATTATAAAGATTATAAGAAAAACTGTTGAGGTTTTTTTCCCCACTCAGAAATACATTATATTATAGAGAGAAAATACAAAATCTGTTTGTTTTACTCCAACTGATTGATGCTGAAATTTTGATTCCAGGTATTTAAAACAATTAAACATCATATAAAAATTAATTCAGCATTTCCTAAATGAACAGAATGTACAGTGTTATAGCAAATCAGTAAAAGTGCTACATATAACATTGTTCCTCTGATTATTATAAGTGTAGTGTCTTTCTTATAATATTATGTTAAGTGTGAAGGTTTACACCACTAATATTGTACCACTGTAATGTACATTTGCTTGCTCTTTACTGACCTTGGGATTATTCTAATGTGTTGTTGGGTCTTTTGGCCTGGTTAACATTAATGCTAGACCTTGTAAGGGCATGACAGTGAATCCAAATTGGCCACAACCTGTCAACAGTTAGAGCTTGTTTTGGTAATGGCTTGTTAATTAATGTTGCAAGAATTCTGAACATTTAAGCCTGTTTCTCAACTCAGAGTTGTTTGTGGCTGCAGCTGTGCATGTTGTTTAGCGTATTGATGATTCAAAGCTCAGGGATTCTTAAGATGGATTTGGCCAATTAAAATGAAATTTGATACAAAGACCTGAAGAGGGACGGAAGGAAAATGGAGCTGCTTATACTGTGTGTGGGAGCGGATTTAGGAGAAAAACCTCAGTGATATGTCCAATGTAGTTCTGTTTGTTTACTTTGTATTAGTATTGGTCAGTAGGATACAATATGAAATAGGTAGTAATAATAATAATAATAATAATAATAATGGGGGGGCATCGTGGCTTAGTGGGTAGCACGATTGCCTCGAGCCTCCAGCATGGGGGTTTGAATCCTGCCTCTGCTGTGTGCGCATGGAGTTTGCATATTCTCCCCGTGCCTTGGGGGTTTCCTCCAGGTACTCCAGTTTCCTCCCCCAGTTCAAAGATATGTGTTGTAGGGTGTCCCTCGCCTTGTGCTATGAGTTCCCTGGGATAGTCTCCAGGCTTCCCCACAACCCTATGTAGGATACACGGTATGGAAAATGGATGTATGATAATAATAATAATAATAATAATAATAATAATAATCATAATCATTAACATATAGCAACTGCTATAAGTGATTTTGTTTGTATGTATGAATATTCAGTATTCATTTTTAACTTAGTAGCAATGTGTGGAAATTTTATAAAATGAGATCCTGTTGTATTTTACTGCATGTGTGTGTTCATGGCTGTGTGTTTGTGTCTAAAAGGTTTCAAGCAGAACTCTCTGTCAGTGTCTGTCATTGTCTGATCTCTAAATATCAGAAGAGGAGCTCAGTTCCTGCAGAACACACAGACATACACACACATACACTCCTTTTTTTGTGTTTGACTCTTTTCAGGTGTGTACTTGTGATCTCAGAAAGCAGATAGAGTGCCAAATATTTGATGATAATTTCATCCTCACATTCTAACAACGATGCATTTTTTCCTCTGATGATATTCTCATTGTCACAGTGGAGAGCAGAGCAGATGAAGGCTTCGTTATTGGCTCACTCCCTTGCCTCAATCACGGCCCTGCTGAACAGCTCGCCATCTTGTCATTACCATCGCTTATTTATTTTTGACTCAATTACACATGCTGGTGCAGTGAGAGACAGTGTAACACACACACACATGTAGGAAGTAACAATTTTTTTAAACACGGCGACCTGTGAACAATCTTTAAGGTTCTCATTTGCATTGATTAGCCCGCATCAGGGTGGTGTAGATTTTTCACTATATCCCAAACGCATAATAGAAACATAGATTGAGGCAGAGGAGAGTTCAGAGCTGAGGATTGTGGGGAGGGAGGGAAGGAGGGCAGACGGCCGGATGGCAGGGTATATGTGTGAGAAATATATTAATTTGCCTCTTGTCATTTTTGCTCGGGTAATTCTAATGTTGTCATGGTAATTTGGGCCTGGGAGGCTGCAGGTCACTTTCCAAACAGAGACCTTGCAGGGGAGGCTGAATCCTTGGGAAGGGCTGATAAGGCGTCGTGTGTAGCCTTCAGCCACATGATGAATCACCCGCTTATCTGCTTCAGCCCAGAGAGGCACGAGACTGACAGAGAGAGAGAGAGAGAGAGAGGGAGAGAGAGAGAGAGACAGAGAGAGAGAGAGAGAGAGAGAGAGAGAGAGAGAGAGAGAGAGAGAGAGAGAGAGATCTGTCATTATTGGCGGATGAAGAAAAAAAACATCCCAGCACAGTGTAACAAAACCGCTTGTACAATAACAGGCAAGTTCCCTGTGTAAGCATTCATGAATCTATGAATGGCAGCGCTGTCATCACTCACTGTGTCTGCCGGCTGGTTAAGAAAATGCAAAACTTTTTTAAATATATATTTATTTATTTTTTCTCGCTGATGTTTATAATCCAAATGTCTGTATGATATGATCACTAAAAAATAAATGGCTGAGTGAAGGTTTTTTCCTGAAATGTCTTTTGGCAGTTACACAAATAATAAAAATTTCACTCAGCCTCACTTCCTCAAACTGATATTTTGTAATATTGTGCCAAATATACCGAACTCCTTCTCTTTCCTCAAACCATAGTCGCTTGATGTGGATAGTAGGAAGGAATATGAGGTATTAAATGTGGTAGCACACACACACACACACACACACAGACCATGCACAGATACAGTACCTCCCACTACTTGTCAGCTTCATAGGGGGCTTATTGCTAAACGGATGCACAGTATGCTCGCACAAGGTGCCTTTAGGCTAGATCACCACCTCATTCTCTCCCATCTCCACCCCTCCCCCTCTCAATCCCTACATCCTTCCCGTGCTGCGTTGTGAGTCTGCTTTTAGCCTGTGGTGCAGGCCTGATGCTAACAGATGATGAGGTGTCTCTGGCTGACTACTGTTTCTCACACAGACCGCAAGTGATCTCGTTATCAGGTGCTTCAGCCCTCTCTGTCCCCAGAAAAATATCCACACTGACGTCATTACCAAATATGCACATGCCTCGACGCATAGTTATTTCCATTAAACCTATTATAATATAGCAGATTACTATACCACAGTGCTGGTGAATGCTTGATTTTGATTGGTCAGAAGGTATTGATTAATTTTCTATAACTGCAGTTCTGGCTGCAAGGTTTGTATTAATGGGTATTTGTATAAATTGGAATTGTTTGATATAGTGAAGCTTTCTTTGAGGTGGTGTTTATTTAGCATTTTTTGTAAGGAGTCTCCAGTTTCAGTGAAAGAAAATGCTGTTCATTTAAGTTTTCCAACACCGGAGAGTCTTCAGGACAGAGGACGTTATGCTTTGCAGTTTCTTGGTAGCATAACAAGCTTTATTGTTTTGTCTGGAGAGAGCCTGGAGACGAGACGAGTGTTTATGGTCGCTATAAAATAAGTGATAAAAGGAACTTGTTTAAATATTAAATGTAACTATATTCTCAGGAAAAAATAGTACTAAACTGTAACATTCCTTGTTGCTGGGGTGGTACGTGAATATAGCGTACCTTTGAAAAAAAATTACCATTTAGATTAAAGCTTTAAAGGTAATCTATATGCACCTTATTATGTAAAAGATGCATATTAAAGGATCGAAAAATGTAGCCTTGAGCGTGCCATCCTAGTGACAAGAAAAAGTACATGGGAAAAAAGTCCATTATTTTCGAGAGCGTATAAATGTGCCATTCTTTAATTAATAAAAACAATGTAATCATTGACACATCGCTATGGTATAAGAATAAAAAAACTTCAGGTTGTGCAGTTATCGGAAAATAATCAACTTCAGGTAACTCCGCTCTGTGTTGCCACCCCGTCATTTATTATTTTCCTATATCAGCGTTCTCTGTCATGCTTTATTCCTTACTTATTATTATAATTGTTTTACCGCACTAAAAAAAGGATTTTCAGTGTAGTATCTTCCTTGACTTGTCGTTTCGTTCTGAACTCGGCTAAATCTGCATTTGACAATTTGACAGGCTGTCTGCAGCACTTGTAGCGCAGGATGTATCTCTTCAGCCGTTAATTAGAATCGCTGTATTTCATTTCTTTAACAGTTAGCACGCTGCTTGTTCTCTCTGTGCAAGCCTGTAGGCCGGGCCCTTTTGTACATCAAGAGAATGGGGGGAGAAGGCAAACGGAAGCGTAATAGGTATTCATGAACTTCCGAGTCAATGCATATGCATGACTCAATGAATGCATAATTCAGTTCAAACTTGCTGCCACTGATTCAGCACAACTCAGAGCAGCGAGACGGAGAAAGAGAGAGAGAGAGAAACAGAAAGCAGGATGAAAGCTAAATCTAATGTGCAAAGGCTTTTAAAAAGAAAGAAAGACTTTTAAAAGCCATCAATAAAAAATACGAGGGACTTTGACACGCCTTTGTTGAGAATATTGGGCATTTATTTAAGTCTTCTTGCAGAGTGTAAATTCTTTTTTTCCTCATCAGGTCACTCACAACAATACTCTACTGTATGTCTTCACACAACTTTTCAAACTAAAAAGTCTTTTTTCAAACTGAAGAGTTGTGTATGGCTTAGGAATCCCATTTTGATGCATTCATTCATTATAACTCATTTCTGCCTCTGTGCTTCATCTGAAAGGAAGCTCTTTTGCCTGCTCAGTCCATTTCTGAAACATAATGGAAAACCGAGCAGAACAGCTGAGGTACACATTTGCTCTCTCTCTCTCTCTATCTCTCTCTCTCTCTGTCTCTCTCTCTCTGTCTCCCTTTCTCTCTTTCTCTCTCTCTCTCTCTCTCTCTCTCTCTCTCTCTTGATTCCTCTAGACCTTCGGCATTTTCTTTAACCCAGATCTCCTCCTTGCAGCCTTAAGTCAACACATTTCGACAGAAATAAAATGATTGTTATTGTTATTTCCTGAATGCTCCTCCAGTGCGGTGAAAAATGATTTGCTCCTTGCCTTTCTATACATCCCATATACGTTTATTTCGAATTCGAGCATTTCTTATTCAGGGGAAAGTCATCAGTTTCTTATGAATCTTATGTCAGTTTGAGTTTCTGATAGAGGAGTTGCACCATCTATTAAAGAGCCGCCAGCAGTAATGATAGTAATGATAGTAGCAGCATGATATCGGATTTATACAGGAAATATAGTGGACTTTTCTGTAGTTAGTGTCATAGGAGCCAATTATTTTTCATTTATGACCTTGGACTCTGAATGCTTTCTTCAGTATGAATGTAAAAATACATTCATGGAATGAAATCAGACAGGTATGTAAATCGTCTTGCACTCGTGTCCTCTGGTCTAGCGCAAGCGACTATTTCAGTCATCTAGCTAAGTGAAATAGTTTTGATGATAACTAGACTGTTTCTTGTGTAATGAGACATTTCTCCTGTTCACCCCTAGGCTGTGTTTATACGTCAAGCAGGCAAGGGGAAAAAAGCATTAAGTCTCGGAAGCGACACATTTATATGCCTTTAACAACTCATTTAGTGCGCTTACTTTTTTTGGCTGTAATTGCTTTGGCCCAGTTCTGTCTGTCTACTTTATAGATCGAGATCCTGTAAAAAGGCACTCTGGGCAGATGGGTATGGTTTGAGGTTATCGAATGTCTTCTGCCAGAGCTCTGGTCAGAAGTAGCCTCCATTCGTAACAAGCACAATAAAAAAGCACAATAAAGAAGACTGTGGAGCTAGCATAGTTTAAGGTCATGGAGTGGATTTCATCCAGAGTATGAGACTGAGACAAACAACAGATGTAGAAAGCAACTTCTTGATTAAATTGCATTTTTCATCCTTTTCTTCTTTTATTTCCTTTATTTAAAAACACTTTAGACATTATAATGAGAAAAGAATAACTATACTCTTTCTCTCCTCATTTGAAAATGAGGAGAAGGCTCCTCAGGCTCCTGATTAAGAGCCTTCAGTGCAGCTTGCAGTAACCTTCAATAACATTTTACACTCTGGTCCAGCTTTAATACACTTCCTCACAAACTCTTGAAAGACGTCTCTCAGTAGCCCTGGGCCTCTAGAGGCCCACTGACCTGCTCCAGATGTTTCAACCTTTACTTATCTGGACGACTCGGCTCAAACTCATGCATGTTCATGAGTGAACACACTGCCTGTCCAGTCTGGAGCGTTTATGTTGGTTGTGTAAACGCCTCAGGTTCAGTGCGTTAAGAGGTTTCAGGAAAGAGCGGAAAATTTTAATGACAGCCAGGAGCAGAAGGTTTAAAGACTTCCTTAGAAATACGACAATTATTCTATTTTTATTACAGTTGCAAAAATGTGTAAATGTTTATTATTTGCTGTTTTTTTTGTTGTTTTTTTGTGTGAAAAATGTCGAATGTATGAGTTCCAGTAAAATTTCTACTTACAGACTTGTTTGGCTTATTCCGATATGAGCTTCTGTCTTTTTTCCAATTAACATATTTATCTGGAAATATTTCCATGTATATGTTGTCATATTAACTGACACTCGTGCAAGTCCTGCCCCCTTCCCTTCATCTCAGATTAATAATCTTTTGGCCAGTTCAGTCTGGTTTAAAGATTGAATGTTCTTTTTAAAACTTGAAAAAATCAAGTATAACATCAGAGGCAGGGGTGAATCAGTTTTGGGAAAATGGCAACAGTTTATTACCTACTTCAATGATGTACGCACCCTGGAGGTGGATTGAGGAAAGGTAGACGGTAAATACTAATCATCTTACCTTTTTTTCTTTCTTTTTTTTCTTCTCTCTTTATTTATTTGTTTGTTTGTTTTAGTTTTTCTGTTTGTTTTGTTGTTGTTGTTGTTTTCCCATTTCTTTTTGTTTTGGCTGTGATTATTTTGTTGGGGTTGTTGGATGGGGTGTTACAATATGTAAAATGGAATTTTCCAATAAAAATTCTATGATTAAAAAAAAAAAGTAATCTTTTGGCCAGTTCTCTCATTTTGATGAGATTTTTCTTGTTTGAAAGTTGCACTGATGTGGTGTCCTTTCCTGTCTATGTAAACGGAGAACGTTTTACATGTGCAGTATGTTTGACTTTTACTTAGACATGTATATCAGTTTAGTATATTTGAGGGATTATTATGTATTAGGGATGCACTGAAATTTCTTCCAGCAAACATTTTGGGCAAAAATGGTGCAAAAAAATCGAAAGAAATCCAAAAGAGAATGGGGGAAAATATTTAGAGAATGGTTATATTAATTCATAAGATATGTTATACAAATGTTGTTTATTTACTTCACGCGTCTACGCCGGCCTGCACAGACTTGTTCAAATGGTCGGAGCAGCAGCTGAACTGTGATAAATGTCGGCCGTGTGGAATCATCAGTTATTTGACGAGGGATTTTTAAAAGACTATATTGAAAATATTGTTTTATGTTTTTTTTACTCTTACTCCCACTCTATGCTGCGGAACTAAGTATTCCTCTTTAAGGTTAGCAGGTCTGTACTCATATAAAAGACAAAGCCTAAGAACTCAAGGCCACTTGTTGCATAAAAGATGATAATTTAACAAAAGTTGCGTTTTAACAGTGTGAAGGTAGAACAGTAAAAGTGGCTCATGGTTCTCTTGTGAACGTGTCTGATTCCTCTCTCTCTCTCTCTCTCTCTCTCTCTCTCTCTCTCTCTCTCTCTGTCTCTCTCTCTCTCTCCCTCCCTCACCATTTTCTTTGTTTTAATTCACTCGCTGTGCTATCTGAAATAACCCAGCTTTCATCTCCAGTGCCTCTCACCTCGGCTTTACAATTCCACCTTTGTATTCACACTTCAAATAAACCTCTTTTGTTCTGCTTTATAACAGCGAGAAACCTACATCACTCAAGTATATTAACTGTAGACTATTACTGTCGTGTGGAACTGCTCCCTGGGCCGTTGTAAAGACTCCCTTGACAAAACTCCCTGTCATGTTAATTCAAGCTTTAATAAATAGAGGGATGTATAACGGTATTCAGAATGTGCCCTGGTATTTCCTTGGCTCGAAAAAAAAAAAGGGAACAAGTTATCAGAAAACAGCAGAAATTACAGTGTTTTACATTACAGAGGAGTACTGGCTCGCAAAAAAAAAAGAGAATCTTTCTTCTCTTTTTTGTGGTGAATGTCATGCTATTGAATGTGCCTTATAAAGGCTTTAGCGGCTGCACTAAATAAAGAACTGCAGGGGGTGAAGGCTTGGCAGGAGCTGTAATTGAAATGAACACTCTGATATAACCCCTAATGCGTTTTTATCAGCTTTGTACATCTGCAGCCACTATAATAGGATGCACATCAAACCTGCCATGCTTTTGGAAGATTGATATTATGTTTATTGAAATCCAGGTGTGTTTTAGTTTATTCTCCATATCCCTCGGTCTGTGGCATATTCATCTATCAGTTACTGTGCTATCAGCTGCTCTCCTCCTCTATGACAGATTTAATAACTTTCTAGAGTACTGAAATGTAAACAGGAGCATCAGTGGGGTTTTTGGCAATGATTCCCGCTTCAGTGTGTGACTGAGAGTGTCCTCTAGTGTGTCTCTGAGGGTGATGTTGGCTTGTCAGATAAGAAAAACGGGAGCAAAGGTGAGCTCTCGACTGCTCTTATGTCACCAGTTCTAAAGAATGAGCAAAAATGTTTGGGGTATTTTTTGCCTTTGTGCTGAAAATGACACTGCCCCTCTCCAGGAAAAACTTGGATTCGTGTGCTCTTGTTCCACAGCTGCTGCAGTTTTACCATCAATCTGAGAGGCGAGATGAGAAAGGCAGAGAGAGAGGGAGTGAGGTTGCTAGCCCTGAGCTTTTCTAAGGCTTTGCCACAGTAAACTGCCCTGCTTGATCCCACTCCCAGTTCATTTGGCATGGAACAACCTTCACACTGCTGTTATTTCCTGAGCGGCACACTACATTGCCTGCCCATCACATGCACCTTAATGAAAACTGACAGATTCAAATTTATTTGTAAATTTGTGCATTTGGACACCAGGCTTGCCAGTGTCCCAGAATTCCTCTTTGCAATCCAGTTAGCAGGCTTAATTACAAAATTTCAAGCTCTTAATATCTCTAATCTGTGTACTTACATGGAGAAAAACATTACCCAGAGGTGTTGCAGGTCTGAATTACGCTAATAATTTATCATTCATCATGATTTTGATACAGGGAGTTGTTGATCATGAATTTGTTTATTTTTTTATTCGTGTTATAGGAAATGATTTCTTTTTTTTTTTTTTTGTAAGACTTCTATTTTATTAGTAAATTGAGATATGTAAATATATGCATAAAAGTGTATGTACATATTTAACATTTGAAATATTATTTTTTAGTTATCGTAGTCCATTAAGATGCCGAACTTTTAGGCTAAGCGGCACTTTTTGTTGTTTGATGCAGGAAAAGGCTTTGAATGAATGCCTCTTATAGCATACTTTACACAACATTTTCAATTATATTCTGTATACATTTTTTTAAAAAATCAAATATAAAAACTAGAAAAAATGTGTCCATAAGTGATATTACATGTTACTAGTTATTTCCAAAAGGCACTTGTTGGAGTTGCTCATTTTCACCATTTCAATTGGTGTTCTATTGGACATGTTTATTGCACTGCATGTTGTGTCTGGTGCCATTAGGTTACACTCTCCAGAGTCTCCATATTTAGTGAGTAGGAAGCCATTTTGGATTCAGCCTAACTTGCAGATGGTGGATCTTTTATGGATAGAATTATACATTTATTGAGATGAAAGCATTTGAATACTAAATATATTAAGAATAGCAAAATTCAATACAATTTTAAAGACATCCTAGCATTAATTGGATGCAGCACTACAACAGCAACTGCTGGTGCTGAATTTTGGAGCATAGCTAGTTAGGTAGCTGACTCATATAGCTAGCTGGGTTAGCACTTTCTTCTACAAGCAGCCTAACAGTTATATGAATGAAGAAAATCTGCAGGAAACAATGCTTCATATCAGCTGTCATTAATGGATGCTGGTCTACCCTCAACTAAAGAAATTTCAAACAACTAGCTAGCTTTAACAGACGTTAGCCAACAGTGTTTACCAGTCATTATTGCTATTAGCTGCAAAACAGTACAATTTTGTCCAGCTATAGAAACTCAGTGCACTGGAAATAATGTGGAGAAATGACTTTTGCTGGTTTTATCCACAGCTAGCCAGTTTCTCTCATTTTAGATCACACGCAGCCAGTTTAAGGCTTTTGCCCTTCTGTTATTATCATCTATTCAGCATCATTGTGCGACGGAGAAGATTGCTTGTTTTGTTTTTGGGCTTTAGCTGATGTACTGTTTATACTGACAGTGCAATGAAAAATGCCACTATGCTTTACATGCTTCCCAATCTAGTAAGTAACACAGCCAGTTCCCATTCTGGTGCCATGTTCCCTGCATGATTTCTGAATCATGCAGGGAACATGGCACCAGAATGGATGGACCCCAGAGTTAGTTTCCAAATCCTTTATAAATCTAGAATCCTCCTATGGGCTTCTTAGTTCCCCTGTCTCCCCACTTGCTATTTTAGCTTGAAAACATTGCCTTATGGTTCCATCAGTTGGCCCTGCTAGAGGGACATAATGTGCCCCTCACATGCTCCCAGCTGTAATATATACTCAGGCGAAGAATGGCTGCTTGGCCAAAGTGGCGAATAGGGGGTTCAGCCTGGCATGTTAAAGCTCCATAAATAAAATCCTGGTGTAATCCATTGCTCCCGAACAGCTTGCAAACAGAAATAGTTGGGAATTCATCACCAGACCCTCTGGTCAAGACGGCACAATTCAGAGAGTATGGATAAATCTTGCATGGAAGGCTTGTCACGGCGCCATGACAGTGTTCCAGCGCTGTGCTTCGAGCTGAGTTGGGTAATGAGTGGCCGTGGTGTCACCTGGTGCCCTCTCTCTAGGCCAGCCTCCACTAATGTGGCCTGTCTCGTTCCATGGCCTTCTGGCCCAGATCACACAATCGTTCTGGGCAACAGTGGGCTTTTGTGGATGACTCTTGCCAAGAGATGGAGCAGTGCAGTGAAAGGCCACCATGGGATTGACTTGGAATGGAGTGGCCTCATACATGCCATGATCTTTATGAATGCTCAGACAGAGAATATGTCTTCTGGATGAATTTCGGTGCTGTTATTGTTTATTTAATGACTGGTTTATTTAAAGGTTAGCTACACTTTTGTCAAGAGTTCTTTGGATAGTTAACAGTTCTAGCTTTCTACATCTAACATTTTTTTTAAATGCAACCCTCTGTAGCATTCTAGCATTTTGATCAATACTAAAAATATTAATTAATACAAAATTCTATATTCTATATTTGACAGTCCAACAGTAATTTGATGCAGCCCAACATCATTCATCATCATTGCTGAATTAGCGGCATAGCTAGTGAGTTACTGTATTTAACTCAGGTAGCTTGCTGAGTTAGTGTTGTCAGCAGATATAGCTATGTTTAGCTTGACTTCTTGGATAAGCAGCATAACGGTTATAACAAACAACGCAAACAGCAGGATATAATCCTCGATCATAACAGCTGCAATTTAGGAATACTAGTCTGGGCAACAACTCAAACAAATAACTAGCTTTAGCAGCAGTTAGCTAGCATTCTACTTAGAACCTATAAGGCTCTGCTTTATGAAAATTAATACATGCTAATTAGCACTGGGATCAATCATATGTCGGTGTGAATCGCACGAGTTACAATGTTGGCGGGAAACCCGAAATGTAATTTAATTTTGAAGAGCATATCTTAAATACCTCTATTAAATTGTACATATGCAATATGAAGGTGCTACATTAAGGTTCTACCCTAGGCCCTCTTCATGTATTCATGAATTTTCTTATTTCTGACATCCTTATCAGGTGTGATACAGCAGCAGCTGTAACTCACCACCCGTTGTATTGTGTGTACGAGCTGTTTCCGTTGGTGTTTTAGCCAAACTGCTTCTTTATTCCCAGGGCTAAACAAAGAGAAGGGTTTATGTTTGCTGATTAGGTTTTGTTAATGAGTGTTAAGGAGAATGAGCCGTAAAGGCTTGAACTGAGAACTTGAACAGCTTTATATATACCCAGAACCTGAGTTTATATGAATTCAGGTTGAAGCTACCTATGAATAATCTACACTGATCAGCCATAACATTAAAACCACTGACAGGTGACGTGAATAACATTAATTATCTCCTTTCAGTGGCAGCTGTCAAGGGGTAGGAAATATTAGGCAGCAAGTGAAGAGTCAGTTCTCAAAGTTGATGTGTTGAACGCAGGGAAAATGGGCAAGCGTAAGGATAAACAGCCAGGGCTAAATTGTGATGGCTAGACGACTGGGTCAGAGCATCTCCAAAATGGCAGGTCTTGTAGGGAGTTTCTGCTATGCAGTGGTTAATACTTACTAATAGTGGTCCAAGGAAGGACCACTGAAAAGGTTAATGCTGGCTATGATATAAAGGTGTCTAAATACACAGTGCAGGGGGACCTACACAATATTAGGCAGGTGGTTTTAATGTTATGTTTGATCATGTTCTCAAATTGATGTTATTTATCAGTTTGGTTTTTTTTTCACACACTTGAGAAATGCATAGACAAATGTACTAGGAATCTTGACATGATTGTTTTAAGCAGTTATATCAATTTTTATTTGAACCTGCATGTGATTCGACCTTTTTGAGAGCTGGCGTAACATTTGGTAAGAATGATGCATTATCATGAAAACATCAGTTCTAATTCTCCTTAAGCTAACACTAAATCATTAGAGGCATGTCGACTTGCTGTCTTTCTCCACACAATAATTAATGTCTTCAGAGCAAATGAAATCTGATTAATGCCTCTGCTCTCCTCACAGTAACTGACAGACAGTACGATATGCCTGGATTTAGACAGGATTTCTGTCCAAATCCCTGAATGCAGTGTTGGTGTGATATGGTTCAGGTAATTAAACGTTTAAGGGCATAAATGAGTTTATCAGGGGCCTGCCTGCAAAAAAGAAAAAAGAAAAAAGGTCATCAGTACCTAATCTCATCTGTTTCCCATCTTTAGGCTGTCACTTAAGTGAGCAGATTTACATACATTTCCACCTTCCCTCATCATGGTGCTGGTGTTGGAGTGACAGCAGCTTGATAATGCACAGGGAGTAAATCCTTTATTGCAGGGGTCCTGAAGCCTATTCATTTAGATGGGGTGTTGCTCTGAGGCTGGAATTTGACTCTCTCTCTCTCTCTCTCTCTCTCTCTCTCTCTCTCTCTGGCTCTCTCTCTCTCTTTGACCCTGAGCTGTAGATATAATACTATATGGGTTTTGTGTCTTTCCACTAAACTTTATGTAGAACGCCAGAATTTAAAAAAACCTGCACAACCAAAAGTATGTGGACACGTGACCATAACCACATGTGTTTGTTGAACATTCCATTCCAAAACCAATGAGCATTTATATGGAATTGGTCCCCCGTTTGCTGTTATAATACCCTCCATTCATCTGGGAAGACTTTGAACTAGATTTTGGAGCGAGGCAGTGAGGATCTGTGCTCATTCAATCACTAGAGCATTAGTGAGGTCAGGCACTGATGTTAGACGAGACATGCAGTCTGTGTTCTAATTCATCCCGAAGGTTTTCAGTGGGGTTGAGGGTCAGTGCTTTGTGCAGGTCAGTCAAGTTCTTCCACACTAACTTTGTCAAACCGTGTCTTCATGGACCAGGGGCAGTGTCATTCTGGAGCAGGTTTGGGCTAGGTCTGTTAGTTTCAGCGTAGAGAAATCATAATGCTTCAGCATGCGAAGACATTCTAGAAAATAGTGTGCTTCCAGCTTTGTGGTAATAGTTTGGAGAAGGAACACATATGGGTGTGATGGTCAGGTGTATACGTACTTAGACACTGAGAAAAGTGTAAAATCTCGAATTTTGCTCTGGTGCATCACTTATATTTGTCAGTGTGTTAAGAATAAGGACAGATGAAACGATTGAACTTCAAACATCTCAGAATTGAAAATGACACACATAATCGCCATACACATGCATTGTTTACTGTGTCCGGAATGCTTGGTTTATAAAGTAATGCATGCTCAAAGAAGTAAAGCTTACATTACAATAATAATATACAGACAGTGTTTAAAATGTTCAGACAATCTGTGGATTTAGAGTCAGAGGTGCAGAAGAAAGGAACACACCCTGGACGATATGCCAGTCCATTGCAGAGCAACACACACACACACACACACACACACACACACACACACACACACACACACACACACACACACACACACACACACACACACACACACACACACACACACACACACACACACACACACACACACACACACACCAACCACCTAGCCAGTCCTAGGTGGCATTATGTTTTCAGGTTGTCTGTGTATCCATCCCAGATTCTCATTAGCACAATATCTCAAGAACAATTGGGTTGAAAGTTTGTAGGCTTTATTTGGAATGATCATTTTAACCAGCAGGTGAACCGATTAGATTTTCAAGTCAAGGTCACAACAAGGTGAAATGTCTAAAATTGTTTTTCTTCAATAGTTTCCATTCTGTTTGAAGCATATTTTAAGACATACTAATTAGAAGGACTAGTCTTGTTGCCAAAGGATGCATCACTGTTTACGCTGTTGGTTTCAAGCTCTGTTGGTTTGTTTTATCCCTGAAGCTGATCATTTTGCAGTGGAACATCACCACCACCACTGAATTGACTTCACTTTAGCCTTTCCAGGAGACATTTCCTTTTGAGGAATTCTCTCTCACCAAAACAAGAGGCCACATCACCAGATCCTCTTCTTTTTGTAGAAAATAAAAATACGAAGTTTCTTAGCCTGATATTTTTTATTGTTTTTTTTTTTTTTTTTTTTTTTTTTTTAGAAAAAGAATGAAGAATGTGAAAGGTCATAGGCTGCAGGGTGCGTGTGGGAGGTACGGCAGTGGATTGTGTGCCAGCAGTCGCTTCCAATTCTGTTATGCAAATAAATATCTCCCCTCGTCCACCCGGCCCCACAGCCAACCGAGGCCTGCCTTTGAATATCCATTTCCACCTCAGTCCTGTTTGTGTTTGATCGGTGTGTTTATTTGCACTGACACACACACACACACACACACACCTATGATAAATGTTGGAGATGTGCTTCAACTATTCTCTCATTGCTTATCAAGCCACTGAGCCATTGAGTGCTTCATGCAAACACCAAAGAGCTGTTTACATGCATTTCTTACTTCTCTCTTTACTCTGTCCTTTTGTGTAGACATTGTGTGTGTGTGTGTGTGTGTGTGTGTGTCTGTGTCTGTGTGTCCGTGCGTGTCCGTGTGTGTTCATATCTTGGTGGGGACCAAATTTCCCCATGAGAATAGAAATACCTGAAAACTTATTTTCTGTATAATTATAATAATCGGAATAATAACAATAATCGTAATAATTATTACAAACTAAAACAGTCAAAATGTTTCCTTTTGTTTAAGGTTAAGATTAAGGTAAAGGTTTGATTCAGCATTAATTAGCTGCATTAATAATTACATCAGGTGGGCACGCAGTGGTTAGTGTTTAGCGCATTTGCCTTGCACCTCTGGGGTCGGGGGTTCAATTTCCGCCCCCACCCTGCGTGCACAGAGCTTGCATGTTCTCCCCGTGCTTGGAGGGTTTCCTCCGGGTGCTCCGGTTTCCTCCCCCAGTCCAAAGACATGCTCTGTACTGTACTGTCAGTAATTTGTGAGTGTGTGCGATTGTGCCCTGCGATGGGTTAGCACCCCGTCCAGGGTGTCCCCCACCTGGTGCCCCGAGTTCCCTGGGATAGGCTCCCCTGCGACCCTGTGAAGGGTAAGGAAAAAAGAACGTGGATTGCTACAGAAAGCTGATGGATCAATAATTACGTCAGTAGAAGATCCTTATAAGCATGATAAGACGAGCATGGTTGTGTATGGGTTATTGCGTGTGTTGGTGTTTGCGATGACGCTCATTATCACATATAATTCTTTAAAATTAACAGATGTTGGACATGTTTTGTACATGCTCCTTTAATTAAAACCCTTTCCTTGTTTTCAATATGTTCTGCAAAACATCCTCTCCATACATTAACATCCAATCTCGCCTGGCCCTTATGTAGCACATAAGTGATTAGAGCGCTGTTTAACTGCTGTCACTCTGCATAAATTCATCGGATAAATCAGAAGCTTGCACTTTCGCTCTGTCAGAATGCTTCCAGTCTTCGAGCATATGGCTGTGTTTGTCCCACGCTAAATAATTCTAAAAGTCTGATTAAAAATTTTGCGCTCGCGTGTTTTGAGGAGTTCCAGCTTCTGCACTACGTCCGTCTGTGCTCGTCTGACGTGTGGAAAAGAGGAGAAAAGGAGGTCCGCTTGTTTTCCTCTGCACTCTGAGGGAGGTTTAATGTGTATGCGGGTGGCAGGAGGTGGCTGTCTCTCTCTCCCGTGGCCGTGTGAATTTAAGTCTTGGATTGCGTTTTGCGTTTATCGGCTGTGTGTAAACACGTTTCCGGGGCTGGCTGTGGTGGGTATTCCCTCCTGTTCCCCTGCTGATACATGTTGCTGTGAATAAAAAAAGCGGTCCAGCTGAATTTCCAATTATATTGCTTACTTAAAGGAGATCGGGCTGTCAGATACAGTAAGTGTGCTAAGGCAGTGGTGAGGAAGCGGACAGAACGGGATGCAGAAATGAATGACACGTGACTCCGGCTGTTTAGCGCTCTGTTATAGAGACAGATTTCCTTGTTTTATGTAGTAGTACTAAGTCAGGTACAAGGTTTTCATCATTTTGGCAGATATAGTGCTGAAGGTCACCGTTTCTGTCTAAATAATTTGAGCATTTGTTATTGTTCTATATTTTATATGAGCTCTTTCTTGGTTCGCACTTTGCCTGGACTGAGTTTTACCTCATAACAGTCCAGCACTAAGAGCCCATAAAGGCCAGGGTCTCAGAGGGGGGAAACGCTTGGCCCCCCTGCTAATAAGAGACATAAATTTCAGCCTGAGAGAAACCTCAGTTTCACAAACTGCATTTAAAGGTGGTTTTATCGCTGCTCTGGCAGGCCTGCCACATCTTTGTCTGCCATAAAAGAGGCATTATGATGGGGCTTAGCCACGGTACCCTGTCATATGCTACATATTAGTCAACAGCCAAGGTGCCGCCTGTTCAGTCAATTAATGGTAATTGGGTTTAATGGTAAAGTAGCTTGACCACCATAGGCGCTTTTAATGGCGTGTGAGCAATCAGGCCTCCTGTATTGCGGCCTGCTACCTCTCCCGTCGTCTCTTTTGCCTTTTCCTCTCCATCCACAAAACTCAGCTAATTAATTCTTCACCACATCTCTGCACTGTAAGGGAGCTCAGCATGACGGCGGGAGCAAACGCTGACTAAAGTGGTGTTCCGCATCGATCCGCGTGCCGCAGGCCCGGACTCTGACCCCCTCTCAGCTGTAAGCAACGGCACAAAAGCTAACAAGTAAAGGTCAGGGCCATTTCCAATGCGACTCCAACATCTCTGCTAGCCACATTAGCATCAGGTAAACACCAAAAGAGGCCCTTCTCTGAATCGCTGGTTAACAGACAAGCTCTCCAAGAGGCTCGGTTTCTCTGCTTTTTTTTCTTCTTGTGTTCTCAGTATACAGAAAACTCTTATCTGTTGGAAGCGCTCAGCCCCCTTACATACTGAGGAGACGCTCTTTATCCTTTAGGCCCTTCTCTTATACAGGGCAGAGATTAGACGCTGCATAATGTTTATGCTGAGCTTGTGTGTCTGTGTGTGTGTGTGTGTGTATGTATGCCAGAGAGCTTTTATCCTACAATCTCCTGGATGCTGGAAGGCAGAGTCCAGCTCAAATTGATAGCTCATGGCAATCCAAAGCAGCAGCAGGGGAGGAGACGTGCATGTTATGTGCTTTCCTGTGTATGGAAAGGTATTGTGTATTTGTAATCATGTGCCTGGGAATAGGATAGAATAGAAAGATCAGGCCTCTGTAATATGTTCTGATTTGAATTGCCTAATTTGGAATCCAATTGTGTCGCTTGGAGTAGGAGAAAGGATTTGAATACATGCACATCATTTGTCATTGTATTTCCACATTATTTAATGTATCAATTGTCTAAGAAAATAGAATAAACGATTGTGCCAGTGTAGTGTAGTGGATAGGGTGTCCTCTGGGTTCTCCACTTTCTTCCCACCTCCCAAAAGCCTATGAGAAGGTGGATTGGCTAACCTAAATTGCCCCAAGGTGTGAGTCTGTGTGTGTGTGTGTGTGTGTGTGTGTGTGTGTGTGTGTGTGTGTGTGTGTGTGTGTGTGTATGCGCGTGCATATTGCCATGTCATGGACATCCCATCCAGTATGTGTTCAGGGGATAGGCTCCAAATCCAGCACAACCCTGACCAGGATAAAGCTGTAACAGAAGATGAATGAATGATGAACGAATATAATAAATGAACAAAGAGTTTTAAAAAGTAATATCACGTGTAGGGCGCACGGTGGCTCAGTGGTTAGCACGTTCGCCTCCCGCCTCCAGGGTCGGAGATTCAATTCCCACCGTGGCCCTGTGTGTGCGGGGTTTGCATGTTCTCCCCGTGCTGTGGGGGTTTCCTCCGGGTACTCTGGTTTCCTCCCCCAGTCCAAAGACATGCATGGTAGGCTGATTGGAGTGTCCATAGTGTAGTCCCCACCTTGTGCCCAATGCTCCCTGGGATAGGCTCCAGGTTTTCCCGTGACCCTGAAGGAAGGATAAGCGGTATAGAAGATGGATGGATGGGAATATCACATTTTGAGTTTGTAACTCTGAAATAGTGTTCTAATTAGCAGATAAACTAGCTGTACTCTAGTTCTAGCTCTACTATTCTTTGTGTAATAAAACATAGTGATGTTAAGCTATTTGAGATATAGCCTGACTTTGGAATCTTAAAATATTTGAAGATAAACGCCAGAAGAAATGTAATATTTAGCTAAATCGTTTTGTGTGTAAAAAAAAAACAGAGATTTTAGATTAATATTCAAATGAATTTGAATGCTACATCTTGTTTTATTGAATCTTTATTAATCTTGTTGTGCTATTAAAATTAGACATGCACCGATACAAAATTTCTCAGCCGATAACGATAACCGATTATTCAGAGTGATATCAGCCGATAACTGATACCGATAGTTCTGCCTTTTATGCTTTCTTATAAATTAATAATAATTAATTCCATAATTCTGAAGGAAATGCAAATAAAAACTTTATTCTCTCCATTTCAACAAGTTGTTTCACAGTACCTGGTCTCATAAACAGAAAACACATTACTCACATTAACATTAACACATGAACTAAATTCTGAAGATTAAAGTAAGATTTCTTCACTTATTGAATGTTATTAATTCATAGTAACATTGACTGAATTCTAAAAAAAACCTCCTGATAGTCTCACATTCACTCACGACAAATAAAATTATTTCTACTTCATCATTGAACATCAAACTGGTGATATATAGGCCTAATATATACTTTATTTTTGATGATATTAAGATATCATAATTTGTTTCAACATGAACTGCATATGAAACACACTACTCTACAAATATATTTTTCTGTGCAATATACACCATTTTTTGTCACTCATCTTTATTTCAATCTTTGAACAGTGTACTGGCCCTTTAATTCAGTGCGAGTAGGGTTAGGTTATTCGATAATTCGATACCGATTATTGGCCGATACATCGGTGCATCTCTTAATTGAAATGTAATAGTTTTGAATGGATTTGACAACCCTACTTTGTAGCCCGTGCCATCAAACCATATGTAATTGCTGCACATTGATTAAAAACAAAACATTGGTTTAACAGACTAAACTTGTGGTGCAGTTGAACTTGTGTTGTGCTACATGACAGCATGCCAGAGCAGGTAAACACACTCAGGAGAAGGAAAACCAAAATGCTTGCTGTAATATTTGTTTGCACTTATATTGTGACAGTGACAGGTGATACAGTGTTCCTCTGAACCTGAACCAGAGCGAGAGAGAGAGAGAGAGAGAGAGAGAGAGAGAGAGATTGTGCACATTATAGAGACAGACACTTAGATATGAGGCCAGCTCTGTCACTGTCTTTCCCCATCTCATATTAGTGCACTGCACCCTCAGTCACTGGTATCTTCTCGCACTTTGCACAAACCAGGACACAGCTTGCTCTTGGTCTGTTACCTAGCGACTGTCACCGAGGGCAGCATGCCTAGGGAGCGTACACCCTCACATCATGGCATTTCTCTAAAGGTGGACCTGCTGGGCTGTGGGAGTCTTGAGATCAAAGCAGGGAGTCTATCTGCTCTTAGGTCTAATTTGTCACCTAAAAAAACAGTGTAGAAGTAAAGAGTCTTATTTTGGAGTCGTTTCTGACTCATATGAGGCCTATCTGGTCTGTAGTGCAGGTTTAATGTGATAGACTAGCATACATATGCATTAGTGCAGTAGTAGCACTCGTCTTCTGCTGTGGAGGATAACAGTTCCCATCAGTCTGAGTGTGTGTGCCAGTCAGAGTGACTCTTATAGAGGATGATTGAGGCTGATGAGGCACATTAAGCCTGGCGGGTTTGCTCTTTGTCATACTGCTGATTGGCGGCTCTGTGAGCAGATGTTTGCTTCTGCAACCTCGCAAGGGTGCAGGTGGGACCTCAGCATCCATTTTCATATGGTCCAGTTTTGGTGAGCCTGTTCCTATAACCTCAGATTCCTGTTCTTGGCTGACAGAAGTGGAACCCGATGTGGTCCTTTGCTGTTTTAGCTCATCCACAAGAAGGTTTAAGATATCCAGAACCTTAACATATCCAGAACCTTCAAACTAACTGTTCCTCAGTGGTGGAATGAACTTCCAACCTCAAGAATCTGACCGCAGAATCTGTCACTATTTTCAAAAAACAGATAAAGACCCACCTCTTCCGTGAGCACTTAACTAACCCCTAAAATGGCAACCCCCCATATTATTAAAAAAACAACAACAACAACAACAACCTTGCTCTCACACCTGCACTTTGCTTCTCTAGAACTGCTACTCAATTCTAAATCTTGTATGGTAGATTTAGATATATCGCTTTGCTTGTTTTTCCTCATTTGTAGGTCGCTTTGGATAAAAGCGTCTGCTAAATGTATAAATGTAAATGTAAACATGATGTGCATTGTAAGATGTTTTTGTAGAGCGTGATTATTTGAGTTACTGTAGCCTTCCTGCCAACTCAAACCAGTCAGGCCATTCTCCTCTGACCTCTCCCATTAACAAGGCCATTCTGTCCTCAGACATGGATGTTTTTTGTTTTTCACACCATTTTGTGTAAACTCTAATGAATGTTGTGCTCAAATCAGCCGTCTGGCACCAACATCAATGCCACGGTCAAAGTCACTGAGGTCACACTTTTCCGCCTTCCGGTGTTTGACGTAAACTTTAGCTGAAGCCGTTGATGTGCATCTGCGTGATTTTATGCATTGCGCTGCTGCCGTATGACTGACTGGAGAACTGTATGAATAGCATATGAGTTCCTAATAAAGTGGCCAGTGAGAGTATGTTGAATAGGAAGCCACTAGAATTTAGCCTTTGTTTTTTGTGTAGATCCTCTAGTGCCTAAGGATCTGAAAAATTAAAATTGATGATAAACTAATAATATTGCCTTCGTCCGATTTTGCATTAAGAACGCGACAGAATCCACTTTCTGTGCTGTACATGAGCTGTATAATAATACTGTCTATGTTTGCTCGGTCTGTGGCAGCATAAAATTATTGGCACATTAATATTTATGTTCGTGTTTAATATTCAAATGCATCTATATCTTATATTTAATTAAAATTCAAATGCAGTTTTAGTACAGAGTGTGCCATTTCATGATGTTTATATTTCACACACTAATCCTTTTTTCCTCTTCTCTTTCAGGTAGAGGATGCCATGCTTATGTTTGATAAAACTACAAATAGGCATAGAGGTAAGTGTGTGTGTGTGTGTGTGTGTGTGTGTGTGTGTGTGTGTGTATGTGTGTGTGTGTGTGTGTGTGTGTGTGTGTACGCACGCATGCAGTACCAGTCAAATTGAATATAAGTAAAAATGTATTGAGTTTTCCACAGTAAAGACATTTTGATGTAATGGTTTATGCTTGGAATGTGTTTCTAAGAAAAAAATATATAGTGAAGTTGATACCTATGTATGAATTTATTTCAGAACAAGTAGGTTTCATTGATCACACAAGGAAAACTATGAACTAAAGCTTCTACAGCATATGAGAGGACTACAAGTCCGTAATAAAAAGCAGATGGCTTCTCATGAATCTGGTTGAGCAAATGCCAAATCGCCTCTCTGAGGATCTACAATATAGGTTTTGATTTGTTTAACACTTTATTATCACTTTTTACTGTTGAATTATGTAACGTGTAGTTTTAGTTGTATTCTAAAAACGTATAAAAAGGAAATCTTTTTAAAACTGGGCAATTTTTGACTGATACTGTATGTGTATATGTGCTTTCTGCCTGCTATCACTGTTTCCTGTGTCCTTGTGTTTTGCTTAGATTGTAACTCAATGTTCTATTTTACACAGGCTGAAGTTAGTATTTTCCCCTAAGAATACTTTGCACAGTATGCTACATTATAGCATTACATCTTCAAGGACATGTGGCCCTCAAGGTCAAGGCTAATATGGTCCAATAAAAGCTTGGTGTGCTCACTGTAACCAATCAATCGCTTCTATTTGATTATCTCGACATTTACCTGCACACGTACAGCAAGGAACGTTTCCCTGACCCGGTACACTCGTGCCTACAGGCCTGAGTAATATACAATCCCTTCTCTTATGTCTCCACTTTAGCTTATTGGCCACCCATGCTATATTCTGTATTTCCTCCAGAGGAATGAACAGGCCAGAGACTGTGTGTGTTGGTATGACTGTTAAGTAGTTGGAAGTACTTTGGGCTTTTGGAGTGGCCAAAGTACAGTGTGCCTTCATGCTGTGTGTCTTTAAGAAGGAGGCTAACTTCAGAGTTACAGACGTGGCAGTGTGTAACAAGTCTGAATACACTACCAAGTAGAATGATCTGAGTTTCCCTATTGATAGTTGAATCATTTTTACTAATCAGTTTCATACACTGTATGACTAAAGGCATGTGGACAGTTGACCATCACACCCATATGTAGTCCTTCACCAGACTGTTGCCACAAAATTGTCCTATACACAGTTAAAATATCTTCATATGCTTTAATATTGAGATTTCCTTTCACTGAAACATAAAGGCCCAAACATGTTCCAGCATGACAATGCCCCTGTGCACAAAGGGAGTTCCATAAAGACATGATTTGGGTGTGATGGTCAAGTGTCCACATACTTTTGGCCACACAGTGTGGTAGTTCGCACACAGGCCCTGATTGACTCCAGTCCCAAATAACAAGTGCTAATTTGTGTGTGACAGGAGTCTTTATGACAGTTGATTCCTGCTAGAACAAACCTTTATAAATGTGTACATAGTAGTCATACACTATAACGTATGTGTTGTGACAGGGAGTTTTTCCTTGCCACTGTCACCACTAGCATGCTCATTAGGGATAAATTCACACACTTAAAATCTGTATCCTGTGTTTATATGTTTCCGTAAAGCGGCTTTGAGGCAATGTCCGTTGTTAGAAGCGCTATACAGATCAAATTGAATTGAACAGGAGTATTTACGACTTTTAACCCCAGTTGGAACAAACCTTTCTAAATGTGTATGTAGGTTTATTTCAGCTGTAAAAAAAGAGCTTATGTAGGTGGCATATAATGATAATGAGTCTTTATTGGTCGTATACATTACAGCACAGTGAAATTCTTTTCTTCACATACCCCAGCATGCCAGGAAGTTGGGGTCCGAGCACAGGGTCAGCCATGATACAGCACCACTGGAGCAGAGAGGGTTAAGCCTTTACTCAAGGGCCCAACAGTAGCAGCTTGGCAGCGCCAGAGCTTGAACCCCTGACCTTCTGATCAAGAACCCATAGCCTTAACCGCTAAGCCACCACTACCCCTCTATAGTTGTAATAACGTACAGTAACATGCGTCTATATAGTGTATTTTATGTCTATTTTATAGCGATAACAGTTCTTGGTAATAGATCTTAGCTCCTCAGTGTCTGTGTAATATTAATATAGTGTATTCAGCCTGTTCAGGAAAGTGTTAAATGCAAGCTCTGAATATCTGAGCGTTACTTAAAAATGAGATGTGGGTGTTTAATCACAAAAGGATGTGTTTTTTTTTGTGTGTTTTTTTACTGTTTAACATTTGGTCTGGGGGGGGGGGGGGGGGGGGGCAGCACACTTCTAAATGTCAAGTTCAAGTTCATCTTGTAACACAGTGTGAACAAAGCAAAGCTCTGCTGCATCTTTATGACTTTTGTCTGTTATTAAATGCAGATCAGATTGTCAAATGAGAAGTGAGATTTACAGAGTGCTGTACAAACACATTTCCTGCTCTCTATCCAGGGTGGAAAACCCCCAGCGGGGCTCTGTGTTCGTCAGTGTGCCTGCTCTACTCTTATAAATATTCCCAATGGGCTGTGTGTGTGTGTGTGTGTGTGTGTGTGTGTGTGTGTGTGTGTGTGTGTGTGTGTGTGCGTGTGTGTGCATGTGTGTGTGCATGTGTGTGTGCATGTGTGTGTGCATGTGTGTGTGCATGTGTGTGTGCATGTGTGTGTGCATGTGTGTGTGCATGTGTGTGTGCATGTGTGTGTACGGGAACAGCAGGCAGAGCTGGAGAGAAAGACGGGACGAGTCAGTCATAGCAAGGGTGAAGGGCCTGTTTAACCGTGGCCACTGATCGAAACATGAGGGAGAAAAAGTGACTATTCTTCGTTATCCATAAGCAGAGAAGCAGAAGTGTGGTGGGTCAGAAATGAGACTCCTCGCAATTAAACTTTCAGCTGGTAAACACAAAGCGCAGACAATGCAGTCGGAGATGAGCTATTTCCATTACAGACCCTTGTGTGCCACATCGCCGCCTGCGGATATGGTTTTCACTTTTTATACTTGGCATTTGGAATATGTGCGATTGTCTCTTTGTTTAGCTGTGTCGCCCTCGTTAAATTCTCCCTCCGTTAGCGCTGGCAGCTAAACGAGGTTCTGTAAGGTCACCATTTTTAATAGGCTCTCAGCAATTACTGCATGTGGCTGGAGCCTCCAGTGAATTAACTGGCCAACTGGACTGTAGTGGTGGTGTGGGGCTGAGAGCCAGAAAAAAAAAAAATAGTGTTTGAAGATAACGCTTGAATGGGTGTTTTAGTCTTTTCCTGAAGGTAAACAGAGCATTGATGAGGGAACAAGAATAATAGGAAATGAAAATTAGAAAAGAATTATATTCTCGCATTCTTGCACCGGCGTTCTTTTTAGTTATGATTCTTAAAGTGAGATAGAAGTATAAATTGAGGGGAAAGTTAGACCTGTTCTTTTTTGCTACAGAGCTATTCAGCACTGTCCTTCAGGTCCGAGGATATAGACGAGCCAAGTACTAAAAGGCTGTTTCTCCGTGTGCCCTCTCTCGGTTTCCTCCTGTGAAAGAACATCGAATCGAGCCAAGGTCTCACACAGCGAGTGAGAGTGAGAATGACAGGGTCTGATATGAAGCCAGGCGCTTCATTTTTCAACGCGTTTTATACAGTCACCTGACTGGTGGCTAAAGCCTGCGGTAGATGAACACCCACGCCCGGTGTGAGACTCCTGATGAGTCTTGCTGAGAGAGCTACAGACCTGCCGTTAATTTAAAATGTAAATGTAAATGTGTTTGGCCCACTCTTCTCTTTTATCCTCACTCTCACCTTGCTAGTTCATCTCCCTGCTCTTTTCTCAGCTTTTCGTAGACCCTAACATGATTATGTTTATATCTGTGCTTCATTAAAAAAAGGAACGAAGCTGTAGTAAATCTGATGTACCTTGAACCGATTCTTAAACACAGTGCCTGTGTTTACCTGCACATCAAATTCTATTTAATGGTTAATGGTTGTTGTAAGTATGTCAATCTACATGTGCGCTTTTCCTTTCCCACTTTTATTTCCCAGGAGATGCAAGATGTTTCCGTTGCTACCCACAATTCCTTGCAGATTGAGCATGCGCATATCTGCTTTCAGTGGATTTTCTGAATAAGGTGTTTACATGCAGTAAATTTCTGATTCTGAATCAGAATTTGGTGAATCAGATTATCGTCTTAATCTGAATTGGGCAATCGGACTGTGGTGTTTACATGACTCGATGCTAATTACAACATTACCAAATTCCGATTAATATCGGAATATCGATGAACATGTAAAGGCTCGGCTCGGACTCGACTCTGATCACTGATTCGGTCGTCAGATTTTACACAAAAAAGCTGAATCTCTAAAGGCTGTTCAAGTACATGCATGAGAGCCTTCTATGACCGTATTTACTAAGCACACCTAAAAGTATAGTAAAGTATACTTTAATAGAGTAAACTAAAGATGTTGTACTTTATTTACAAGTGTGCTAGTTGAACAACCAATTTAGTCTGAAGCGAGTGTAGAAATGAATCGTGTATGTAGTGTTTACACAAATACAATATAAAGGCATCAGAAGCACTGGCGTCATCATCATTGTTATTTGCTTTTTATTATTTATGTTTGAAATGACTATTTAAATACCTCCATAACAATCAAGGAATGCCAGAGTTCATAACCCATATACCTCCGTCCCAGCAATATGAGTGTAAGTGTGTGGCTGCTGGAGGGAATGATTGGATGATGATATAAGTCAGAAGTCTACAGTGAGGTCAGACTGAACAGGATCATTATTTCTGAGGAAGCTCCACGTTTGGAGAAATAGTAATTTGCTCAGGAATTATTCTACTATATTGCTCTTCCTCTTTTTGTGGGTAAAGGTAATCCAGCATGGACAGGACCTGTTTAACAGATAACAAGTAGAACGTTTTATACTGCTTATTTATTGAAGAATTAGTTGAAACAATCAAAGTACTGTATATGGTGTTAAAACGGACCTTTACATGGTTCAGGATGTCATTTTGAACGTCATGCTACACGATTTCATCAAGAATCAAATCATACTAAATACAGATTATTGTTTTCTGTTAGAGCCACTAATTTACTCATGTGTTTTGGATCATTGCCATGCGGCATGGTCTAACCTTTGTTTATGTATAATAGATAAAATGCGGTTTAGTTATTATTATAACAGGAAGACTAGGTCACATTTTAGAAGCCAATCATGCAGAAATCCAGATAATATGAGGTTTTTCTGGCATGCTAATGGGATAATGCGTGTGTGTGTGTGTGCGCGCGCGTGTGTGTGCGTGCGTGTGTCTGTGCGTGCGTGTGTGCATGTGTGCACGCATGTGATTACTCTACATAATTTGACATCCTGCACAACCCATGAATGGATTTCCACACCTGTAAATATTTCAGCATCAGCTAATAATGAATGATGTGTTGAAATCCACTGAAAGAGTGCTGTCTGTTTCCAGAAGGAGAGTGAGAGAGATTTGTAGAGTGTGGAATTTGGAGAAGAAAAAAAAAGTTCAAGATACAGTATATTTGAACTGGGAAATATCCATTCATGATTCAGGAGTCATATTAAATGTTAAAACAGTGTTATAAATATGAACTAGGACACTAAATCAGATTTGGATAAAGCTGTGCTAAACAATGTAGGTTTAAAATAATTCTGCTTTAAATATTTAAAGCTTTTGAACTAGCGTGGTACGGCCAACACAGGATGCATTCATAAAATTATTGAGTTGTGACGGTCAAGCTATTGTGTATGGAGACTAGCATGTTTCCTGTAGATGCAGGAGGTTGTTCATTGACAGTACAATGTTTCCTTTAGGTGCAGGATGTTGTTTTTTGACCGTAGTATGTTTCCTGTAGGTGCAGGAGGTTGTTGTTTGACTGTAGAATATTTCCTGTAGGTGCAGGAGGTTGTTGTTTGACTGTAGTATGTTTCCTGTAGGTGCAGGAGGTTGTTGTTTGACTGTAGAATGTTTCCTGTAGGTGCAGGAGATTGTTTTTTGACTGTAGTATGTTTCCTGTAGGTGCAGGAGGTTGTTGTTTGACTGTAGAATTTTTCCTGTAGTTGCAGGAGGTTGTTGTTTGACTGTAGAATATTTCCTGTAGGTGCAGGAGGTTGTTGTTTGACTGTAGAATATTTCCTGTAGGTGCAGGGGATTGTTTTTTGACTGTAGAATATTTCCTGTAGGTGCAGGAGGTTGTTGTTTGACTGTAGAATATTTCCTGTAGGTGCAGGAGGTTGTTGTTTGACTGTAGAATATTTCCTGTAGTTGCAGGAGGTTGTTGTTTGACTGTAGAATATTTCCTGTAGGTGCAGGAGGTTGTTGTTTGACTGTAGAATATTTCCTGTAGGTGCAGGGGATTGTTTTTTGGCTGTAGAATATTTCCTGTAGTTGCAGGAGGTTGTTTTTTGACTGTAGAATGTTTCCTGTAGGTGCAGGAGGTTGTTGTTTGACTGTAGAATGTTTCCTGTAGGTGCAGGATGTTGTTTTTTGACCGTAGTATATTTCCTGTAGGTGCAGGAGGTTGTTGTTTGACTGTAGAATGTTTCCTGTAGGTGCAGGAGGTTGTTGTTTGACTGTAGAATGTTTCCTGTAGGTGCAGGAGGTTGTTGTTTGACTGTAGAATGTTTCCTGTAGGTGCAGGAGGTTGTTGTTTGACTGTAGAATGTTTCCTGTAGGTGCAGGAGGTTGTTGTTTGACTGTAGAATGTTTCCTGTAGGTGCAGGATGTTGTTGTTTGACTGTAGAATGTTTCCTGTTGGTGCAGGAGGTTGTTGTTTGACTGTAGAATATCTCCTGTAGGTGCAGGAGGTTGGTGTCTGACTGTAGAATGTTTCCTGTAGGTGCAGGAGGTTGTTGTTTGACTGTAGAATGTTTCCTGTTGGTGCAGGAGGTTGTTGTTTGACTGTAGAATATCTCCTGTAGGTGCAGGAGGTTGGTGTCTGACTGTAGAATATTTCCTGTAGGTGCAGGAGGTTGTTGTTTGAGTGTAGAATATTTCCTGTAGGTGCAGGAGGTTGTTGTTTGAGTGTAGAATATTTCCTGTAGGTGCAGGGGATTGTTTTTTGACTGTAGAATATTTCCTGTAGGTGCAGGGGATTGTTTTTTGACTGTAGAATATTTCCTGTAGGTGCAGGGGATTGTTTTTTGACTGTAGTATGTTTCCTGTTGGTGCAGGAGGTTGTGGTTTAACTGTAGAATGTTTCCTGTTGGTGCAGGAGGTTGTTTTTTGGTGACTGCATATTGGAACAGAAACATAGGGAGTGGAATTATCTGTAATCTGCTTAGCTGGAACGAGCTGCTAGGGGACAGACCTATCGCAGCTACCATCAACAGCAAGGCCTGAACCAGTGTCACTGCGTCAGAGAAAAAACGACTGTCTATACTTATGTGTGTTTTCAGAGATTTATTCTGTTAAGGGCTTAGGCTGGTATTGGTATTGCCTTGTCTTGGACATATCTATTAATGTCAAATCGAAGGCATTTTGGGAAAGAAAAGGTTACAGGATTACAGGAACATTATTACACCTATAGGCACATTTAAATATACAGTAAGTCATTATATTTTTAAGAAATAGATTCTGATATTTTCAGTTGCTAAGATTTATGCTGTAAGAAAGCTGTTATTTTTTCTCTAGCCAGCGCATTAAGGCTGTTTAAGTTGTAAAGTGTCTGTGTCTCAAATGCAGTTCCCCTCTGTTACTCTGATTACGGCATGATTATCAGACGCTATGAACATGCAGAGAGTCGCTCTGATGGAGTGATTGAGCTGAAGAGGGGGCCTGGCAGGAAACGAACAGAAAGAGTGATTCCTGGGTGAGCTCTCTTCTTTCTCTTTCCCCTCGTCCTCACTTTTTGCCTCTCCCTCCTGATCTTTTTCACTTTCGCTCTCCTTCTCTTTCCTTTTGTTTTCCCTCCCTGACTTTATCTCTCTGGTATCTGCTTGAGTCGAGCTCTTGTAGAGAACACCATGCCCTTCACTCTCCAGCTCCCCCCGTCGGCAATTAGAGCTCGATTAGTCGCAGCACGGCAAAACATTTCACATTTTAGGCGCAGAGGAGGAGAGGAGGAATTGCTTGTTGTTCATTCCAGCTGACCTTGAAGGATCTCTGAGCATTTCTCGCCCTGTAATTTGAGTTTTATGTGAGCTGAGTAACAGCTTCACAAATAGGCTACTTAATGCTGAGTGTTTTAAACTAAGCTATAAACAGGCATTTAATGTTGCATAATATTGATCATGCGTAATTTTTATAATGAAGAATGTTTGTGTGTAATGCTGTACTACATTATTACAGTGGCTCTCTGGGCAGATATCACAGTGTGTGCTTGTGTCACTGCAGCAGTCTTGAAATCCCGGGATTGTATTTGGCTAAGAAATGTAAGACATTGTACCAGGCATCTTTTGAACATATGTTTATCACTGTGCCGTAACATGGGGATGTTAAACACATGAATGAGCTCTGAGGCCTGTTTCATGGAGCTGTTTTCGGTGGCTACCCAGTTAAGTTTGAGTTTAGTTTGAGCAAACACTGGTTTTTCGGTCTCAACAAGATGGATTGGTTTCTAGCGTGTTTGATCGCCATGCTAACTTACACTACATGGCTAACCTGCTCCAGAGCAGGTTTTATTCTGGGTTAGAAAACTCTAACCCAACTTTACCAATCAACTGCAAGCAAAGTGATATCTGACGTTAACCCTTTAGTGTTTGTAGAGGTGGCTTCACCGTTTATGGAGCTCGGAGTGCAAATAATTAAGACACTTCGAAGGGAAAGAAGGGACAGATACAATCCCCTGGCTTTTCCCGATGACCATCTGTATAAAAGATATGGATTTTGGACAGATGGCATAGTTTATCTCTGCCGGCTTCTTGGGCCGCAAATGAAAGATCTGACACGCTGAAGCTGCTTTTACTCTACCGCGAACTGTATGTATTGCTTTGCATGCGGCCGCATTATTCCTGTCCTAATACATTTTCCCAAATTTATATTTATTTTATTAATATTTCATTGAAAAAAAGACATTTATATTAAATGAGATTACATGAAATATGTTGGAGTTATATGTTTTCAATCCATTTATTCTCATTGAGAGCCTATAAAAGTAAACTTATACATTTACACAATCAGCAATTTTCACAAGCTTTGGCAGCCGCAGCGGTGTGATTTTTTTTGGTTAGTGTAGGTTCCTCATATTTTCGCATAACAATTTCTTGCTCTTCAGCCGGAAGTATACGCACACCTGCTTTCTTCCATGTTTGCTGCAAACGTCTGGCTTTTATATGCACACGCAAAACTTGATCCAGGGTTAAAACCTGGGTTGATTTAGAAAGTTGATAACCGGTGTCATGAACCCGGTTAACCTTAACTAACCCGGGTTGGATTAGTTTGGTTTTGTCAACTCTAAACTTACTCTGCAACTCAGAGTTTGCTCAACTTGCTTTGTTAAAACTTTTCATTGTCATGATTATTGTAATGAGCTCCCTCACAATTCATGTACTATGACTTGAATCCGGTTCCTCTCAAGGTTTCTTCCTCATGTCGTCTCAGGGAGTTTTCCCTTGCGACCGGCACCTCTGGTTTTCTCATTAGTGAAAAATGTATCAATTTAGAATTTACATCCAGAATTGATATATTTCTGTAAAGCTGCTTTGTGACAATGTCCATTGCTAATAGCGTTAAACAAATAAAATTGAATTGAACTGAGCTATGACTTTTTGCTAGGTTTTTATCTTTAGGTTTTAGTTAAGTGAGAGGGTTTTTTTTTTTTTAATGCAAACACCATCATAGGGAAATCAGTTAGTGTGAACACTCCAAACTGTCTAGAAGAGTAAATGCCGTTTGAGACACAGTTTGAGTTTGTTCAGTCGGTTGCAGACAGTCACATTACGCTACACTGTCTCCATCATTTCTGTTGGTACTGCAACATGTGCATGTGATAACGTAATGATAAGATTTTGGACGTGTAAAATCTTTGCATGGAATGAACACAGGATACGCCTAGCCACCATATGCTTATGTGTAGTTATAACCTTGGGCTTCCAATACAGAATACAACCATGAATTTAAAAGCACAGGAAAGAATCAGAAATGAGATTTTAAAAAGATGTCCTTAAATCAAACACTTTTTGTGATTGGTTATAAATTTGTTTAACTTTTGCCAAGAAACCAATCGATTAAATCTGTGGGTGTAAATCGGGCGGCTGTGGCTCAGGTGGTAGAGCGGGTCGTCCACTAATCGCAGGGTTGGTGGTTTGATTCCCAAGCCTACATGACTCCACATGTCGAAGTGTCCTTGGGCAAGACACTGAAGCCCAAGTTGCTCCCGATGGCAAGTTAGCGCCTTGCATGGCAGCCCTGCTACCAGTGGTGTGAGTGTGTGTGTGAATGAGACACAGTGTAAAGCGCTTTGGATAAAAGCGCTATATAAGTGCAGACCAATTAAATCTAAATAATGACTGCTATATTTGGATTGTCTAAAATATTGCTTGCATAATGATGACTCACAATACCTTGCTTTCCTTCTAATAGCAAATTATTATGATGGAAACATGGGTAAATGAAATAAAAATGCAGCAAAAATCATGTAATATGTATTTCTGTTGGTTATTAGGTAAGTTGTTGAGTATTAAGATGTTTGTTTTTCCCTCGTGTTTAGTGTAAAACGCCAAACAGCCAATCACATGTGAAATGTGGAAATTTGCAGATAAATACATTAAGGGATCAGTAACCCATAAGTTCTCGTTGTAACATACATTAGAGTTTATATTTGTTTAAAACTGCAGAAAAAAACTAAACCTTAAGTATTTCATAAAAATGCAGATGATCGAGTCAATACTCTGAGAAGTGTGTGCTTTTTTGGGATTGTTGCAGCCAAAAATGCTTGATTTTTCTGCATTTTTTAAATTATTATTATTTTTTTTTTTAATTGCGATGAAACGTTTTTTTGTGCTTTTTTTTTTTTTGATGGAAAACTACTTGAATTGGTGAAATTGCAATTGCACAAAATTGTTTCGCATGGTCTTTCACAGTGATGTTTGTTGCTAAATGAGACCTTTTAGCTTTACTCGTGTTTGACTCACATTAACCGAAGAGGGCTTTGACTGAACGCGGGTTGTGATGACGTCACATGATGCGTCTTGGCCCAAATCTGCGGAAAATCTGCGGTAATTTTGAAAAATTGAAAGCTCTGCCACACAAAGCTGTATTTGTGCCTGGGCTCTTCCTATAAAGTGCTGTGAAACATGAAGAAAGTGTCTCTCAATCAGTTATCCTTAATCTCGCCTTCCGTCCTTTCCACTTTGTGCTAATGCGAGCAAGAAGTGTGGCAATAATGTAGCAGAGGCAGTGTAAACAATATAAGCAGTGTTGATCCACAGAAGCTCCTTTAGATCACAAAAAGGTTAGCTGAGTTTGCTCTGGCCTTTTGCAGCATAATGGCAGCAATTTCCATCGGCTTCACATACAGCACGCCTCTCTGTCAGAGATCCCTGAGTAAACCTAATTAGATATACCCTCACCTTTGCTGGCATGCCTTCAAAAAGAGGCTATGCTATTCTCTTATATTAGTCTTTAATATCTTCTCTCCTTGTAAGAAGCTCTGGGTGGTGTCAGCAATTAGTGCGGAATGTCACTGGAAAATACCATGGCTACTCAGACGTTTTTTGTTGTAGTGCTTTTTAAATGAGAGGGTTTGTAGCTGCCATTGTGGATAAGAGGAAATATTGCATTAGGCAATTCTTAGTGAATGTGTCAGGTCTTGCAGACTCAGAGTTAAAGAGCATAGAGGAGTTTAAGCTAATATTGTTTTGCACTAGCAGGAAGATTGTGTTTTCTGTAAGTCATCCATCCATCCATCCATCCATCTACATTGAGTCACCACAAATATGATGCCATTGACAGCAGCAACATTTTCATAATGTCTTGAATGTTTTTCATGATGTAAATGAAACGAGAGACTATATAGAATATAGAATAGAATATATAGTCTCTGAAATGAGAGACTATATAGATTTTGATTATATTAATTATTATCCAGTGCATTATTTACAACACACGTCTCCTAAGCACACTAGCGTACTAGTGTATTCACTTGGGAAAAACAGCAATGGCTGTGTTCTACAGCGAGCAGGAACTAGAAACTTCACCCAAATTTGGTGTATGGGAGAACTTTGGCTTCCTGGTAAATTACCATGCTGATGGCCACTGGGTTGAGAACCGAAACATATTTCGCCAAATCTGCCAAATATATGTACAATACTTTGGAGCTAATACTACAGACATGTCTGGCATCACCCTTCTGTGTCAGACTCTAAAACTAGAATAAAACACAAACAGCACGAGAGCCAACAATGTCACCATAAATAGCACTCAGTAGTACTTAAGCTATTCCTAATATTAGTTAAACTATTAAAAAATATATAGGGCCAAAATAATCTAGGTATATTACTGTGAAAACACTGGGGAATCAATCTGTAAAGTGAAAACACATAATGTTATATTACTGCTAATATACTACTGGCTTGACCCATGCCTTTGGATGCCAACTGCATATTACCCATCCCTAGCATAAATAACATTGTGATAAAGCTTTCAGTTTACAAACACATATTCATTCACAGGTGGTGTCTTTATTGCAACATAGGTGCAGTTGATTGCTAAGATCGTATTTGGAAAAGTTACGGCTGCTGTAAATTGCCTTATGAAGTTGGCCTGTTTATCGCGAGTGTAAGGAAACTTGATGCATCTGGATGACATCCAAATTACACCATACCACACGGCTGATATAGCATAACACAAGATCGATGAGGCACTTCCTGTAGAAAAGCACTTGTTAAATCCCCCAAAGTTAGCAGTAACTGTAAATGTACAGGGATTGCATGGTTAGATTTTACAGGACATTTGTTCCTTTATCCGAAGCAATGTACATTTATGATACTATCATACAATGTGCCTTCATTGTATTATGTATTGCTGTGTATTCCTGCCTCACACGCGGTTCTCAGGATACGCTCCATAACCATCTCAACCCGGACCAGGACAAAGTTATTACTGAAGATAATTGAATGGATGAATGTAGCTTCCTCCTAAGCCTCCCATGGGAAATGTCCTCTAAGGCCATTTTTGCACCAATTAGTCCATTTGCTGAGTCTGAATTGGAGCAAAAATTAGTTTTTTTTTCATTTGCCCTTTGGTTTTGTTTGATTTCCCAGAACACGTAATATAGTATAATGAACCAAAAAGAAAACACCAATAGCACCACTAATTCAATTTATTGGAAAAGGTTTCATAAGTATTGACAAGGAATTCTACTTGGTGTCAGTTAACCCTGATTAGAGTAGTTAACCTTTTTCATGACTTTTCTTCGTTAATCATTACTGGCATTCAGTAAAAACGATTTTGCTATAATCCAGCATTTCTGGAACTCCCCGCATCCCAATTTGCCTACTTATATTATGTACTAATAGTATATACTCGTTGTTGTGAAGAAAAAGTGCAAACTTTTGAGTGGGTAGCAAAAGAGTATGCGAGTACTGGGTCATACTAACAGGTGAAACCGAAGAGAACGTCGTTGCCTAGTTACGCACATGGTCACCACAAACAAATGTTGCATTTCAGCTTTTCTTCATTCATTATTCCTTATATAATTTATACTATATCATTTCATTTATCACTCCCTTGATTTATTTTTCCACATTTTTTCATTTACACCTCTCTAAAATGCGTGCTTGAAGTCGGCGAAGCAAACCGTTACAAAGCTCCTCCCTCGCGCAAGGAGTTGTGGGCAGTATTAGTTGAACAAGTGTTCACAAATCTACCGGAAATAGTAGACCATCCGGGTACCTTTAGGATACTCATTTGAATATACTACTGTTTGGGATACGTTAATTCTCATCTCGGATACTATCTAGTACGGATAGTATGCGAATCAGGATGCAGGGATTGTCATTGGAGTTACTCCCAAACTAACTTCCTTTTGAAATCAAATGAATGTGGCCCATTTAAGCCGGACTGACCTGATATGAATATCCAAACGCTGTGAGGTAAGAAACTCCAGCAGGAAATGAGCAGCCAGCTCTAAATTGTCTACTTTGTGGAGAATTACTGACCTTTTTAAATGCTCCAAGTTCCTCGATTTGTAACCTTGAAAAGCTCTCGTCTCAGAAAGAGCAAATCCAGCATGAGCATAGTGGGGGAGTGCAGGAAGAAGCTCCTACTACGCAGCATATCAGCATTCATAGAGTCCCGAACGCTGCCTTTTCCAGAGGTTAAGCACTGTGGGGGTTTGCCACACGTGCTCGGAAAGGAGAAACGTGCACAATGATGCCGTCGTGTTTCATGCTTCAGATAACGTCCTCTGCGTTATGCAGCCTCGCTATGAAACGGAAGCTTTTATTTCATGTCGGATGGGTTTGTTTTCACGGGAGTGGATACACTTGTCTTAAAGGGCCTCATAAATCACTCAGTGACATTAGTGGAGTAATAATCTATGTATTGTTAACCTGAAGACGTGGTTCTTTCTCATTTATGATCAATAATGTGGCCGTGCATGATTGCGTTGTACAGCACAGGCCATACAAAATAATCATTTTCATTATCGTACACGAACACAATGACTTTTATTTTGTAAATATGATTTGAATGACTGCAATTACTAATTATTATAGTTGACATTGACTGGTGTTTTTTCTAGTTATATATTGAAGGCAGTCATTGTAACAAGCTCCATGCCTTGTTTGGTTTCTTTTCTCCCTCCTGTGCCTCTCAAACACTAAAGACTGAAGACTTTTCCGTGGAACGTACAAACGTTAGATTTGAAAATGGCCCTTTATTGGCTTGCGATTTCCTCCCTCCTTCTTTGACTTCCTCCAGCAGCGCCTCAGCACCAGTCACACGCAGTGCTTGATAAATGTGTAATGTGTAATTATCATTAATTATCATTAAGAACTCAGCCCCAAGCTTGGACGCGTTCAGAGTAAATGTTTGTAATGTTCCCTGATCCTGGCATTGTATCGTGTTTGATTTGCTGTGAAAATTGGGAAGGTCTCACATGGAGACCTGGTTCAATTCGTATGATATGTGTTTTGCGTGAGCTTAGTTATATTCATCTTTCTGACAGAGTTGGTACTCTTAAGAATATGACAAGATGACAGGAAGAGCTGAATTGATGGCTAGAAGGTGTGCACTTTTTATTTATGCTTCCTAATGCTGTCTCCTGTGATCCCTTCATTCTGAGAACTGACTCACTCTCTAATCCTCCATAAACTTCTCAATCTTCTCGAAATATCCCTGACTGATTGACACTTCTGACCTTTCGTTTCCGGCCATTGGATGTGAGAAAAAAAAAAAGCTCTTCCCTGCGGTGATTGGCCGACTTGTTTGTGATTGCCTTTACCCGGTTGGCAGGCAATGTGATTGGCGGGGGGTCGCTGCCTGGCGAGGCAGGGGGTAGGCAGGGAGCAGCTGCACAGAGAGCTTGGCCTCTTGGATGTGAAATGGTTTTGATAAATAATAAAACAGTGGTAATAACCAGCTGCTTTGGAGGTCACATGACCTTCCGCCACACCCGCCATGCAAATAATGACTTCATGGCAATCTCATTGGTTCATACATTATTTAGCCCAGCCCCCTGTTGTTAACTCCACCTGCTAAAGGCACCAGAGTTGTCCTCACATGGGCACTAAAATATCATGCACTGTGTGTGTGTGTGTGTGTGTGTGTGTGTGTGTGTGTGTATTAAGGTTTTTAAAAAATAGTGCACGGTGCTTAGTCTATTCTTAATGTTCTAAAACTCTGAAATTGATGTTTGTTTGATGTGTGTGTGTGTGTGTGTGTGCGTGCGCGTGTGTGTGTGTGTGTGTTGAGTCTGGTGATTGCCGTTCTGTAATAAATATAGACTCACTGGACAGTAAAAGACGTTTTTAACACCTGCGCGGATACAGAGCTACGTGGTTCAAAATTGGCCCTACACTACAGTATGGATTCTTCTATTGCAGTTTATTTTCAAGGTGGGTCTACCACTTTCCCACATCGATTCTTCCTGCCTGGAACACCTCGAGAGTGTGTGTAGTCAGAGTATTTTACACTAACATTACAGCGTGCCTTCTGTGCAAAGAAGAGAAAAGATCAATGTGCTCTTCCTCTTACAAAATGTCTTCTGTCATACCTGTGATCATTTTACCACCTTTACAATGTATCCTCCAGCACAGCTCACATGCTCACAAAAACACACACACACACACACACACACACACACACACACACACTGGTCTTTGATTTTCTCTTTTGCTAAGAAACAAGTAGAGAGGTAGGGCATTGGATCAGTGGAAGAAAAAAATCATTTGTTTTGAGAGCAACACACACACACATCCTTGTGAGGACCTTCCATTATTTAAAATAGCAGTTTTCCTTGTGGGGACCAGGAAAAATTGTCAGGAACACCTATGCTTGTGAGGACATCTGGGCACAACTAATATATAAAACTTTGCCTCCATCCCTCTCTCTCTCTCTCTCTCTCTCTCTCTCTCTATCTCTCTCTCCTCTAAGCACTGTTGTAGCTGTCACTCACACAGGTAGCGCTACCAGCATCTTTCTTTCACAGTCCTCTAATAGGAGCTTTCATGTCATTGCTGTGATCAGCTGAGACCAGTGTGTGTAATACAGCAGCTTTGTTAGCCTGCTTTCACACCTAGTCCAAACACCCGGCTTCAGCTACTGCTGTGGATTCAATTATTCTCCGTCCGCTTTTGTAAACCCAGCCATATTTTCATTTGCATTAATGTAGCCAAATGGATCAGAGTTCACAAAAACGCTTCCTGTCGAACTAGGTGTGAAAGTGCCCTCGTATATGTATATATGTAGATAAAAAAAGAAGAAGCGAAGAACATAATCTAAGCTAAGTATAATAGGAGCTCTCGCGTTTTCTCGGCCTTTTGTTCTCTATTGGATGCATTGGTTGGCTGAATGTGTGTGCGGAAAGTTCGTTCTTAAGAACGTCGGCGTGTAAAAACGACATTCTGATGAAGCAGTGATGCTTTTTCTTTGTCTGCTTGTCTCTCCACATTCTCTCGCACTCTCTCTCTCTCTCTCACACACACACACACACACACACAAAACACATTCTGAACACTTCAAACACCTTATCTATATATTTTTCTTTCATTTCTAAGCAACTAACCCCCACACTCCCTCTCTAGCCATGTTTTACAACCCCACCACCCCCTGTTTTCCCCCCATCAGAGGCTTTATTCAGATGAAAGTGACAGGCCCCAGTGGAGAAGAATGCAGCAATGCAGAACAGCACGAGACAATCCTGTGGCATTAAACAGCCTTGCCACTTTGTGTTTGAGATGTTCAATCAAAATGCTAATGGCTCATGCAGCAAGGGAGCAATATTATTGTTACACTAATTGATAAGAGAAGAAAGATGGAAGGGCCCGCGTTGGCAGTCTGCGCTCTACGCCGAGCTCCCAGACACTCTGTTTTAATTACAATTACAAAAATGAAAGGGAACAAATTACTCCAATGACTGAAACAGCAACAGTTTGTTGTTTTTGTTTTTTTTTTTCTCTTTGCATAATAAATTATATACATTATTGATTCATTTATTGATGCATAATTTATTTAATATTTAATGTCAATCAACTTGAGACGCTGTAGAAATAATAAAAAAAAAAAAAACCATGCTGCACTGCATCATGGTAATGGAAAACGGCATATTTTTCATACCGACATTTTTAGACAGGTCTTATTTTGCTCTTGCGATGAGTGAAATGAAGGGCCCATCTCTCTCCTCGGTCTCAGTCTGAACTTTGACCCCCAGCACAGGAATCTCTTTCCCGTCCTGTAATAACCTTGAAGTAACCCATTTGCCAGAAACAAGCTGCGATTGACTTGCTGTCATCTACGCAGACATGTTATCCGACCGTAATCAGCGGGTGTGAGAACTGATTTTTTTTTTTCTCTCTTCTGCTAGGCATCAAATTACAAGCTGAACTTTATAGAATATTTTAGGTGAGAAACGTGTCTGTCGGTAGATCTGTGATGCTCTGCTTCATCTTTGTACAAAATGGATGTCATGATTAATATGCTATAGTGTTATTTGTTCTATTTTAGTGTCTATATGTGAGTGATCAGATTCCCTGGAGGTCTGGTATCTTATTAAATTGTTGACGGTTTTGACGGTACGTGTGTGAAGAGGACAGATCATTTCGGCTCAGCAGTTATTAAAAAAAAAGCTTTTTTTATAGTTTATGAGAGAGCTATCTAGTGAGATGATGCAAATCGTTTAAAATATGTGTTTGCACTTAATTTTTCTCAGCTACTCATCATTATCCTCAAAATGTTCTGCTACTGCTTATGGGTAATTGCATCACTTTTATTTGAAGGGCAGCTCAATCGGCTGCCTTGCTTAAACCGATCCCGAAGCTCAGAGGAGAACTACTGAATGGAGTCACGTACAAATTAAAAAAAAAAAAAATCAAATTTAAATGCTGAAAGCAAAGTGGACGAATTTGCTCGTCAGTTTTTCACTTCTTTCAGCCGGAAACTCGGGTGAGAACGGGAGCTATGAAGGCTATCTGGGTTCAGAGCGAGCGGTAAGCACCACGAGGGCATGAAAGGAATCGATCTGACATGGGAGGTGAATTTTTCTGCCTGTAAATGGCACCGAGTAGAGGCGTAAAAGGTTAATGAGAACAGTTCTCCTGGGTGGCACTTACTGAAGCCAGGCAGCACTGAAGGAGCAACTGAAGAAGAGCAAGGGAGAGCGCGCGTGGCTGGGAAACAGAACCCTAAAACGTGTTTTCGGACGCTGTGCTCGAGACATGGCGAGCTTAAAGGTGAAAACGTGTGCGAAATTTTGAGATATGACACACCATGTTCTTCTCCACACCAGTCCTCCAAACTGCAGGGATGTAATTGGCAGTGCGTCTGTGCACTGCGGCGTGTGCACGGCTGTTTGGCGGGATTATGGGAAAGACAAAGCCATCGAGTTGTGTGCGCGGTGTAGATACCGGACGGTCTGTCGGCGGTCAGTCTGTAAAGAACGGAGAGAGGGAGGGAGGTGGCCGACCTGGACTTTTCTCTCAGTGTGCCCGTTTTCACATGTCCTTCTCACAGATAAGTTCAGAGAGAGAGAGAGAGAAAGAGATAGAGAATTGGCTCTTTCAGCCTTTAGATTTCATTTCAATAGGTTCTATCTCTTCAGAACAATGCCAATGGAAAAGCTTATCAGGAGCAGTCTGAGGCGCAGAGGCCCCGAGCAATGTGTGGCGAACACACACACTCACACACACACACACATTTTTTATTTGTCTGCTCCTTCATAGCCTGTTAAGTGTATTTACTCCTAGCAGTCACATTATATGGACAGAACTTCCATCGACCTGCATCCTGATTCTGGCAGGATTAGCTCGATGTAGGGAAGAGGAGAAAAGATCCTCATAGCAGTCCTTTGAAGCCGACTCCTGCTGGCCATGAAAGGATACCTAAAGGCTAAGTAAACGCAAACATCTCTTTCTTTTTTTCACACTTATATATATATATATATATATATATATATATATATATTTTTTTTTTATATATTACGAGGTAGATTTAAATGAGCTCCAGACCAAGAGCTAATTTCTTCCTCCCTAAGAACACTGATCCAACAATCGCACAGCTCTTGCAAGGTTTAGATTTTTTTTTCTGTTTTGTTTTGTTTTGCCAACGGATAATCACCATATCTGCACGTATGAAATAGTTTTCATAGTGTTTACCAGGCCTTTATTTCTCACCGTGTCACTTTCAATAAATAGAAGAATATAGCACAGACGTCGCTGACCCCCCACACCCCCTACCCCCCCCAAACGTTCAGCCACCCCCCTTTGTTCATAATGATGAGAATCCAGGTGCTGCGGAGCCGGAGTTGAGTGAGATTAATGGCGATAGGAGGGACGGAGGTGATGGCCCTTGCCGAGCATGATTAACAATGACACATTCATGAATTTTGGCTCTGTTTGGATATCTCACAATGGTAATGGTTTGTATTGCTTGTGAAAGCACAATGAAAACCCAAAGCATGGTGTTATGAAGAAGACAAAGTGAAAACATCACCGGGACGTCAAAGTGAAAATACATCATCGCTTGTGTGATACAAGAACGTGCAATGTGAAAATATTAATATCTGAATTCATTTCTGTGCATGGCTCCCAGTCCCGAAAGCTGCTCGGAAAATGCTGTACGCCAAAGTAATATGTAAATTGAAGTCTACATGTAGGGCGTCACAGTGGTGCAGCAGGGAGTGTTGAAGCATCACAGATTCAGTTAGTGCATAATTTCTCTGTGTCCGAATGGGTTTCCTCCAAAAAACATGCTGGTGGCTCAGTGCTCAGGACTCTGGACTACTCAAAGGTATGAGTTTGCGCTTGTGAGATCCTGGTACCGCCAAAATTTAACTGTTGCACCTTTGAACAAGACCCTTTAACCTCAACTGCTCAGCTTAGTTGTAAATCACTTTGGAACAAAGCATCTGCCAAAATGAGTATGTGAGTCAGTGTATGCGTGTATATGATACACTGTGATAAACTTCCATCCCATCCAGTGTATCCCTGTTTTCTGGAGTTAGTTTTGGCACCATGCTAGTCACTGGTTCCACTGGTGATAAATGAATGAAATTTCCACAAAGAAGAACATGAATTTGGAAAACTTTCAGACTTGAACCCCCTGCTGGAAAGGATAAACACATGAGTTTCAGACAGATAAAGACGTCCCGGCCTGTGTTGCAACGCTGTGTTGTAGCCATGGCGACGGTGGTGTTGTGAATTGCAACAAGCAGCACTAATGGAGGGCCACGTTAACAGGTGCAGAGATAAGAGCTCCTCTAGCTTTGAAACAATCACCAACACGCCAAGAGAGAGCCCCTGATAACGCTCGTCTTTGCTGAATGGAACAAAGAGAGATTTGTTTTGGCACCTTTGTTTACTGATGTGTCATGCAGCATCATGATGTATACATTTTTGAGAAGGCATTTCTTTGAGCCCCATGTATCATGCGATCATCACGCTTCAAGAAGAATAGTATTTCAATAGCAGTGTCCACTTGGATGTACAGTGCATCTGGAAAGTATTCACAGCGCTTCACTTTTTCCACATTTTGTTATGTTACAGCCTTATTCCAATATGGATTAACTTCATTATTTTCCTCAGACTTCTACAAACAACACCCCATAATGACAACGTGAAAGAAGTTTGTTTGAAATCTTTGCAAATTTATTTAAAAATAAAAAACAAAATGCATATGTACATAAGTATTCACAGCCTTTGCTATGACACTCAAAATTGAGCTCAGGTGCATCCTGTTTCCACTGATCATCCTTGAGATGTTTCTAGAACTTGATTGGAGTACACCTGTGGTAAATTCAGTTGATTAGACGTGATTTGGAAAGGCGCACACCTGTCAATATAAGGTCCCGCAGTTAACAATGCATGTCAGAGCACAAACCAAGCCATGAAGTCCAAGGAATTGTCGGTAGACCTCCGAGACAGGATTGTATCGAGGCACAGATCTGGGGAAGGGTACAGAAACATTTCTGCAGCATTGAAGGTCCCAATGAGAACAGTGGCCTCCATCATCCGTAAATGAAGAAGTTTGGAACCAGCAGGACTCGTCCTAGAGCTGGCCGCCGGCCAAACTGAGCGATCAGGAGAGAAGGGCCTTAGTCAGGGAGGTGACCAAAAACCCGATGGTCACTCTGACAGAGCTCCAGCGTGTGTCTGTGGAGAGAGGAGAACCTTCCAGAAGAACAACCATCTCTGCAGCACTCCACCAATCAGGCCTGTATGTTAGAGTGGCCAGACGGAAGCCACTCCTCAGTAAAAGGCACATGACGGCCTGCCTGGAGTTTGCCAAAAGGCACCTGAAGGACTCTCAGACCATGAGAAACAAAATTCTCTGATCTGATGGCCTGAATGGCAAGTGTCATGTCTGGAAGAAACATGGCACCACTCATCACCTGGACAATACCATCCCTACAGTGAAGCATGGTGGTGGCAGCATCATGCTGTGGGGATGTTTTTCAGCGGCAGGATCTGGGAGACTAGTCAGGATCGAGGGAAAGATGAATGCAGCAATGTACAGAGACATCCTTGATGAAAACCTGCTCCAGAGCGTTCTGAATCTCAGACTGGGGCGAAGGTTCATCTTCCAACAGGACAACGACCCTAAGCACACAGCCGAGATAACAAAGCAGTGGCTACAGGACAACTCTGTGAATGTCCTTGATTGGCCCAGCCAGAGCCCAGACTTGAACCCGATCGAACATCTCTGGGGAGATCTGAAAATGGCTGTGCACCGACGCTCCCCATCCAACCTGATGGAGCTTGAGAGGTCCTGCAAAGAAGAATGGGAGAAACTGCCCAAAAATATGTGTGCCAAGCTTGTGGCATCATACTCAAAAAGACTTCAGGCTGTAATTGGTGCCAAAGGTGCTTCAACAAAGTATTGAGCAAAGGCTGTGAATACTTATGTACATGTGCTTTTTTTTTGTTTTTTATTTTTAATAAATTTGCAAAGATTTCAAACAAACCTCTTTCATGTTGTCTTTATGGGGTATTGTTTGTAGAATTTTGCGGAAAATAATGAATTTAATCCATTTTGGAATAAGGACGTAACATAACAAAACGTGGAAAAAGTGAAGCGCTGTGAATACTTTCCGGATGCACTGTAGCAAGCTAGGGTTAAGCTGAAATTCCTAGAAAGCAACAACATAAAGAGTAACAGTTATAGCAGCCTGTAGAGTCCTCCGAATCTGAGGACTGCAGTTTAGCCCCCGTCAAAAACATCCTCTTTTTCAGAGCATCAGCCTTCAGGACCTGCTGCTTTGTTCTCAAAAGCTTAGATGCCTGGACTTTAAAGAATCAGAGAGCTCTAAACAAGGAAAAAATCATCCTGGAGCTGCGAGAGACAAAGAGAGCTTCCTTTCACTGAAGAGAATACAGAAGATCCAAAACCTGAGTAGTTTTCAGTAATCCCAGGTGTAGCATACTTCATTCTAGGGATCAGAATCAGGAAGGTGTAGAGGAAAACAAAGCTAAAAATGATTTCCCATTTGGCTGTCTTTGGTAGTAACTTTGTCCTGGTTAGGGTCATGGTGCATTCCGGGAACACTCAGCGTGAAGATGGGTCTCCAGTCCTTTGCAGGACACCATACACACGATCACAACTAGGGGCCACCAGTATAAATGGTAAATGGTCTCCACTTATATAGCGGCTTTTAACTTTAACGGTCCTACTGTTTCGCATTCATCCATTCCCACACACACACACACACACACCAATAGCAGCAGAGCTGCCTTGCAAGGTGCTAGTCTGCCATCGCAAGTAACTTGGGGTTCAGTGTCTTGCCCAAAGACATTTCAGCATGTAGAAAGGCCGGGGATACGATGTGGACAACCCGCTCTACCACCTGAGCCACAGCCGCCCCAGTATAATTTTGGGAGGTGAACGTAAACCAGAGAAACTGGAGGAAACCCTCGTGGATGCACATAAACTCCACATAGACAGTAACCCAAGCTCAGGATCGAACAAGGGACCCTGGTGCTATGAACACTACCAACTGCTCATCCGTGTCACACCCTTTAAAACCTTGCTAGATCTTAAGGACCATGGTTGCACATTAAGGGAACTTGAAAGGTCCGCTACATAATTTTCAAACATGTACAACTGTGGGTCTCACCCCACTGATAAGCAATGGCACATTTTAGTTATTTCTTGAAAGTGGCCTGGTGCCTGTCCATTACCTGTACTAATTAATGTCCCATATTCACAATAGTTACATTAGCATTTGCAATTGCAGATCAGTGCACTTTTTTATGTTTTGGAAGCAGCGTATGAATCCAGCTCAGCGACACGAGGTTTATGTAATCACCGGGTAGTCTGACTGTGTGTGGTCAAAAAAAAAAGAAGGTAGCTACTTTAAGGAGCATACATGTCTCATTTTTAAATATGCGTCTTCCACCCATCACTCCAAAGCAGTCTCCATCAACTCTGCTAAAGAATCCCCACATTTCCTGGAGAAAGGTCAATAAAAGAAATATGTACACGTGGTGACACGAAAATTGCAATAAGAGGAAATTGGGAGAATAAGTGTTTGACTTCACAGTGGTAAAGTATGTATGGTAGGAGGAGAAAGGGGGTGGGGAGCTGGCGATATCATTAAAATTCCATTTCCTTCCTTCTTGTACTTTGAAAGGGTTATTAAAGGAAATTGTAGGGAGAATATGTGCAACGATCTGTTGTACAACGATCCTGGATGGCTTTTTGACTCTGGCAGCCTGCGAGGCATAAGTAGATTTCTGACAACGTATAAATCAAATTATAAAAATGACAGCGAGTGACATTTTGCAGTGAGCAATCCCCTTATGCACGAGATGAGAAGGAAAGAGAAGGAAAGGGTGAGAGAGAGAGAGCGTTGCATTCAAGAGTGCCTTTTAAACTGTGTTTGTGAAGGCCTATTGCTTTATCATGCCCACACTGATCGGTAGGGGAGACAAAGAAAAGGCTGGCTGCTTAGATGTCCATTGGCTCAGCACTATTGTGTGGAGAGTCTCTGAGGAGAACGGACAGCTGGAGGTTGACCACTACCTCAGGCTGTGGTGAAGGTCAGGGGAGTCTGGCTGATTTAGATTTGCTCAGATTTGCTCTTTAAATTAAACTGAAGCGATAAAACGCATACACACACACACACACACACAGACACACACAGACACACACACACACATACACATTTTGTGTTGTTCTTGCAAGAAAGAGGTTGCAGATTTTCTTTGTATGGTTTCATCCCACATACACACAAACAAATTGACCACTACTGCATCATCTTACTCTGGGAATCTCCAGTTAGCTAAAATCCCACACCCATACATACACCACAAAGGGCAAACCCTAGTGTGAAAATATCAGCAGTCGGAAAGGAACAATGTCTCACCCAAAACAATCAGGCATTCATAGAGCTTCGACACCACCTGAGTCAAGTGACAGATTTTTAATGACATTTTCTTTTACCAGGAACTGTCTGCCACAAAAGAAAAGAATGGTGACGGAGGAGATCAAAGATCACAGTTGTAAAATTGCAGACTTTAATTGATTCTTGCGGTTATCAAGTTTCACAATCCACTGTTAACACTTTCATAACAACAACTGTTTGGAAGCATTGCAAGGAAGAAGCCCTTCCTGAGCATATCTCACAAACTGCAGTACCTGAACTTAACCAATCATCACCCAGAATCCATGTGTTGCAATGCCCGTCCCTGAAAACCTTAGACTTGAATTCTAGAGGGAATTCTGCATACACAAACCGAAGAATATAAAGGAGGTTAAAATGTTCTGCATGGAGAAGTGGACCAAAATCCCCCTTCAATTGTCTCAGAATTTGTTACAATATTACAGGAAGAGACTCGGTGCAGGCATCACAAAAGATTCATTCTTAGTGCGCAGATCAATTCTTGAACCAGTATTTTGTAGAACAATGTACACTACATCAACCATTCTATGAATCTGACATGCTGTTGTTCAGAAGTAAGTTGTCATGCTGTTGTCATACGACATTCAACAAAAATCTGTCACTTGACTGTTGTGCCAACATCCAAACTAATAAAAGCAGTTTTTACGATCACTGGGGGCTGTTGCGATTAAGACTTCGGTGTATATTTTAGTCTGCCGGTTGTCTCAAATTGCTTATATGAAAACTACTCTCAAGTGAAGTGCTACCAATAAAACACTGCTTAAATAATGTGCCTAAACAGTACAAGGGTCTTTAAAGACTTGTCATGGTGCTCTAGAAACCATTATTCAAGTCCTAGACACAAGTATGAGAAATATGCTTCAGTTTCACAGACCCAGTATTGGAGGTTCTGAGCATATTTGCCATATATATTCTACATTGTATCACATTTAATATCCAGTAGAACCATTGGTTCCTTTAAGGATACCAAAAAGGGTTTCTAGTATTTACCTTACTGTTTGTATTAACCCCTAGATGCTGCCTTCCCAACAAACCTAAAACTAGCAGTCAAGATCCTCAGTACATTGTATATATGTGTTGGGAGCTGAAAGAGAACAAAAATGTGGACTATTTCTGGGTTCCAGAGGGACAGTTTGGGGAATATGTCTTACAGAGATCCCAAAATTGGTTCTACCTTGACCATACATCCATCTGTATATCCATAGGCGCTGCACAAATCCACTGTATCCTGGGATCTGTTTTGTAGGGAGTGTAGGTAACAACGTCTCTAGCAAAAAACTGTCCAAATACACAGTCCACAGCCAGAGAGCAAGGGGGTGTACATAAAATTGCTATGTATGTTAGGATGTATGCAGGCTCTTGTGTCATCAGCCTCCACTCTCTAGCCATATCTCCAGCCCGGCAATTTTTTGCCGAACCACTCTGAATTACAACAGAGCTCCCTGATTATGTCCAAGGGATCCTCTATTACAGCCAGCACCCCTGCTATCTTTGATAGATTATTAAGCATCAGCTTTCAGCTACATTAAGCCTTGTTAAGAGCAGTGTCGTAGTCAAGGATTACAAGGACATGATAACAGGGAGGGCACGCCAGATTACAAAGAGGGCTATCTATTAATGAAGGTGTAATTTGCTCCTTGTGCTCTCCAGACCTTCGCCTGGACACAGTGCGGAGGGTGAGAATGAAAAGTGCGTCTGAGACAGAGAGAGAGAGAGAGAGCGAGAGAGCAAAAAAGATTGAGAGACTGAGAGTCAGAATATGAATGGGAATGTGAGTAGGAAGAGGCTCTTTGAAAGCTAGTCTCTCAGGGTCCAGTTGAAGTGGCTCTTTGGCCCTCATAAATTCCCCAGGATGTTGCTAATGCCAGCCCACTTGCATGCCATCAAAATGTGAAGGATGATACTTTCGCAGACTCTGCCTCTTTGTCTTTCTTGACATAACAGCTCTCATTTCTCTTGAGGTACTGAGCTTCTGATGTCTTTCTTCCAACAGAGTGCATCTGTCATTTTCTCACTATATTCCATAATAATTTGCAGTATATGTTGTAGCACTTGGTGCATTATACAACGTCCTTAGATCATATGTTACTTAGGGTATGCTCTTGTTTGCAATAAGCAAGAAATCCTTGTAGAAGAATTCTGTAGAAGAAACGGTGCAGATTTAATTTGTAAAACTATAAGAGCAGAAAGATTTCCATTTGGTTATTGAGGTTTGGATTAGATGCAGCAGTATCAAGCCAAATACAATATCCACCAAAGTTGGTAATACATAATGGAAGATTGTCTATGTGTGATTGTGTGTGTGAGTATACTGAGCTCCACTAAGCTCCTCAGTCCAGTGATAACAGTCCACTGGGTTTTGGGGTTGTTTTTTTCTTTTTTTTCTTTTTTTGCCTCATTGTTAGCTGTTGCCGCAATGCCTGGTGCTAGCCGTGCAGAAACTCCCGTCCATCTCATTGCCTCCTTAATAAGCCCTGAGCAAGGCCACCACAAAGGAAGAAAGACTGTGGAGGAAAAAAGGCAGTTCCGTGGCCATCTGAATAACCTTTAGATGAATTAGAGGCATGTGGGCCAACTGTGAGACCCCCTCAGAGTGCATCTTCAAAGGTTGGCTAATAGTAGCACACAGCTGGAATTCAGGCCATCAGATTGATCAGGCCCATCTCAAATGGCAATTAAAGAGGGATAAAACACCTCAAGCTAAAATGTGCTTTTAAAAAGCTAGTCTTTAGCCTTTTCCTTTCCCTCCTGTTCAGAGCACCTCGAAATATTGATCAGTTGCTGAATTACCGGCCTTAAGCTAATAGCTGTGTAGGCTTTGATCATTTTTCATTGTCTGTTTTTACTAGCTGTAGCATTTTTGCAAATGTTTAATGGTAATAATTTATCTTTGCGGCATTAATGGATTAGTTTGTATACTCACACTCACACTGAGCACAAATAGCAATTTCACTGTTATCCATGTACTGTATGTAACACTTAAGTGTTCATCGAGCCATGACAACCAAACCTCCATTAAAAATGTATTCATAATGTTGTTATGTATAAAAACCTATTCTAACATTTCACTTTTTTTTATTATAACCATAGCAAACTTTTACATATCACTATTATAACTGAGCTACAAAGTCTGGGTACAAAAGTCTGTTACGTGACGATCAAAATTGAAGGTCACGTAAATATAATTTAAAAATATAATTTTAGTATATCCATTTGTCAATGAAGGCTTTATGTAGCCTTATAAACAATGATCTTCTATAAAGTGTTATGTATACCAATATGCTATGGGATGTACACAGGACTACACCTAGTGCAAATGGTACAACACTGTGAGACAGGTTCTGAGACTGTTTTGTTAAAAATAGACAAGTGCCACACATGCAACAAATACACTGCATTCAGCTTCAGTGGAATTATTAGCACCCTTGGTAAAGGTGAATCAAAAAGGCTATGGAAAAACAAATCCATTCATCCATTTTCCGTACCGCATATGCTACACAGGGTCGCAGGGGATGCCTATTCTAGGGAATTCGGGGCACAAGGTGGAGTGACCCCTGGGGCAGGATGCCAACCCATTGCAGGCACAATTGCGCACACATTCACACACTACAGACAATTTAGAGATTCCACTCAGCTTGCAAAGTATGTCTTTGGATTGGGGGAGGAAATCGGAGTACCCGGAGGAAACCCCCAAAGCACGCGGAGTCGGGATTCAAATTCGATTTTAGTTTTATGCTAACAATATTCTTTTTAAAAATATTCCAAAAAAAAAAAAAAAAAAATCTGTCCTAATTATTGGCACCCCTGTATTTAGTACAGGGAACCTCCCTTTGCAAACATAATAGCACTGAGTCTTCTATTATACAGAGCAAGGAATCTGAGATATTATGTATTTAATACACAATATCTCCAGATCCCACAGGGTCCTCTCTTGTAGACCGTCCTCTTCAGCTCATCCCACACATTCTCAGTGGTGTGTAGGTCAGGGGACTGAGATGACTCTGTCAAAAGCGTGATTCTGGTCCAGGTTCCAGCAGGACAGTGGTCCGAAATATAGGTCCAAATCCACACATTTCTTTTAAAATGTCCTGGTGATTCATGGAGGCCATAATGCCATGTATCTCTACAAGGTTCCCAGGTCACAACCTCACAGGTCCTTCATCATACGTACTTAACAGTGGGATAATATTTGTACTCCAGTGAAAGAGGTCATGGCTGACCTCTTTTAAATATATATATATATATATATATATATATATATATATATATATATATATATATATATATATATACGCACATGCAAATGGGAACGTACTTCAGTTGCATTTTGTTCATAAGAATTTCTAGGTTCCAAGTGCGACATTTGCTTTTGCTTAAAAGTATATTTTTGATTAGAGTATTTTTTATTTCCTTCATTTAAAGGAAAGATTTCTCTCATATTTACAGTTTAAGATTAAACTAATTAACCATAAATCAAGTCATTGAAAAAAAAAATGTAAACAACAGATGGACTTTTCAGATGTCATGACACATGAAAAGTATTGCTTTTAAGATCGCTTTTATCATATTCCTAATCCTTTTCCTCGTTAAAAATACCATTTTTTTTCTTTCTCATGCCACATTTGTATTATATTCTCCGAAATACAGCTCTCACTCTATTTATTTACCATCGTAGATGCCGAGAGCACTATGGGAGTGTTTAAACTCCATTTTTATTTCTCTTCTGGTCATTTCTTTACCGCTCCTGAGTGCACTGAAATACTATCTCTGGCTTGATCTTTCTCTGATTATTCCTGAAAGACAGCACGTGTCCTCTCCCGCCTCTGCCTAATGCTGCCTCCTGGCTGCAGATGTCCGTTAGTCACAGTGCTCTTAAATCTTGATGCGCTCTTAAATATTCTCCTCGGCATAAAGGAAGAGAAA